>NW_008236509.1:4699996-4728793 GCF_000691975.1 Corvus brachyrhynchos | reverse complement strand
GGCGGGGGGGGGGGGGGGGGAGGGGTTTCACGGGTGGAACAGGGCCCATTGGCTCCAGGATGTGTGGCCCGGCCCAGCCTGGCCCGAGCAGGGCCTGGGCCAGGCCCACTGGCCCCACACGGGGCCCGCAGCCACCTGTCCCAGCACCGGAAATGAGAGAGAGCTTGAGGGGGGGAGTTTGTCTATTCTTAAGTGTGGATCACAGAGGCGATCACAATTTTAAGTGGCTTAGAGAATTGTCCATATTCAAACTGGCCATCTGATAGGTTCTATCAGGTCATAGAGGAAGCTGTAAGAAGAACATCACTTCCGAGACTCAGCTTGCTAACGTATGACATGGTGCCACCATTGACACTGCTAATGTGTTTTTTTTCCATTCCTCTGGCAGCAGAGTGCAGGCCACAGTTTGCTTTCACCTGGAGGAGTGTCCAGTACACCTGGAACTGACTGCCCCAGGGTGGAAACACAACACAGCTGTTTGTTTTGAAAGTTTAGGAGTCTCTGTGATTCCTTTGCAATGCTGGTGGCCTGTGTGGCATTCATGGAACATGTTTTATTTGATTCCTTTCGGGAGCAACTATTAAATCTCATTTCTGGAACTGACTAGATTTTCATAGCTGTGGTTAAATTAAAGCAAGTGTTAATGCTGAAAGAGCAGAAGTACTAAAAATAATATTCCTTTTCAAGCAAATTTACTTGGTAAATACATTTTGCTGTCTTTTGTTAATTTTATTGGTCACATTCAACACAGTTATCTGCTGAAAAGTGCGAATATCTGATGCATTCAGTGCTTTCAATATATGAACTTTATTCATAATTTGGTGGTAATTAACGTTTGTGTGGTGTTGGGGTTTTAAGAGTTCTAGTTTTTTTTTCTGTTAAAGGAATTTTCCCCATACTGTTGCTAATTGCTGGGTACTTAAGAAACAAAGAGTTACCCACTGGGGGTGGGGTGTGCCTGGCTACTCTTTTGTTTCACCTGGGTGTGTGGTCAGTTTGCTCTAGGCTTTTGGAGAGAGAAGCTGTTGGTTCTTTTTGGCCCTTTTTCTTTCTTTGGAGAAAGATCCCAGGATCCCCGGGGGCCCACCTTCCCTGCCCCGCTGGAGGCCGGGCTGTGGCCGCCCTGCCCCTCCGGCTGGACACCGGGGCCAGCTGCCCAGGGGTTTGTGAAGATTCTTTGTTCCATCCCTTCCCAGGATCCCAGGCCACCATTGCCGCATGCTCCCCGAGCTCGCTCCGGAGCGCCCCCTGCAGCCGCGGGGGAACCATCGCACCTGCCCTGCTCACCGGGAGCCGCCAGCGCCCCTGCCGGCTGCGAGCGGAACTGCACCCGAGGGGAAAGGGCCTGACAGCCGAGAAGGCTGGGACTGGGTTTGTGTTTGCTGTTACTGCCATAGTTATTGCTGTTTGTTTGACTGGTTATATATATAATAGTGAAGAACTGTTATTCCTATTTCCCACATCTTTGCCTAAAAGCCCTTGATTTCAAAATTATAATAACTCGGAGGGAAAGGGGTTATATATGCTGTTCCAAGGGAGGCTTCTGCCTTCCTTAGCTGTCTTTCAAACCAAGACATGTGGTGTGGGGCTTTTTTTGTGATTCTGTGTGTGATGTTTACATTATGTTTAGAGATGTCCCTTTTTTGCTGTTTGTATTCTTAGTTTCAAAGATATTAAATGCCTATACATCATGACCAGAATAGTTGGAGAATGTATTTGTGCTTATCTGTTAGTTAAGGGACCTACTGGTCTGTTCCACGCATGATACTTAATTTTGCAATGCTTATGTAAGTGCTGTCTCTTCATCAAAGTGAGGCGCATTTTCTGTGTTACTGTAGTGTCGACATTTGCAGTCTTTGTTCTTATATAAGTTTCAAAATTAGTTAATTTCCCTGCTTTCTTCACCAGGAGCTATATCAAATTGCTTGGATTTTCTGGAGGATCTTTGTAGGTTCATATCCTGCAATGTGACATGCTAGTTTTTTTAGCTGAAGTACAGTATCTGTTGGATAGGGTAGGGTGAAATTTTCTGTCTCTTCTGTTTTTGTTGAGATGTTTTCATGCAGATCCTTGAGAATAAATTTATGATCACGGATGCTGTCAAAAGTAATTTGCAGAGTCTGGGGTGATAAGGGATATAGATTTTTGGTAAAGGGATGTGACCTCTTAAGAAGAATTGCCAGTGGTAATTCCTTGTAGCGTAGATGTACATGTGACACTGACAAGCTTCCCTCCCATGTTGCATCCTGTAAAGAATGCTGATAGTGAGACTTGATCAAGTTTTCATACCTGATATCCTCTGGTTTGTTTCATTTTAAACCTGAGCAACTGGAACATAGCAACAGGGTCCTCTAGCCTTTATGCCAATTTTTGAATTAAATGTTATTTAATGGTTTCTGGAGAAAATGTCCATAGTGCAGGCATCATATTAAAATTAACCTTCCAACTATTTTCTGTTGTTAAATTTGTACTTCAGCTTTTTTTAGGAAGCAGAATGAGATTGTAGCATAGAATAAACATTCTCTTTTTGAAGTAGGTTATTTTTAATGGCATTTAAAAATCTTGCACAGTCATTTTTTTCCTAATGCTTATAAGAGAAAATGCTGATTAACAGGGTCAGCTGAAGTTTCAGTAATGTAAGAGTTTGTCAAAGTGGACTCAATGAAGCATATACTTCAGATTCTTGTGGACATAATTCCATTCCTCAGTGATATGTAAGTGTATATATATATAAATATGTATAGAATATTATACTACCAGGAAGAGTGGACAACATATACATTATTTTTATGGAAAATAAGTTTCATGTATGAATTGTAGGTCATGACTGGTGTAGTAGCAAACATGACTATCTTGTGCATTGCTTTTAGAAAAGCCTAAACTATCTGAAGTATTAGGATTTGGTTGTTTTTTATTCAATGAACCTTCATTGAGTTCTAATTTGCCTTTAGACTTGTTCAACTGCACTTAGGTGATTTTTGTGACCTCCCCACCCCTCCTTTCTGTTTTATCAGTAGTACTTGACTTTTCCATTTTTTTTGCATGAATTTTGGTACCATTTCTGAGCTATTCCAAGTTGTGCTGTTGCCCTCCTCTGTAACTCTGGTATGTTGTTGTTTTATTACTTGCTGCTGAATAACATATGCAAGACAGTGAATGATTTATCATAGGCTTTGACAGTAAAGAAATAATGGTTCTAGGGTTTGCATTAAGGTATTTAACTTTTTCATATAGTGATTTTTAGGATGATGACATACCTATGGTATTTAGAGTAGATACTGCTATCCTTGAGTGATGCCACTCATTGAAAGAAAATGGAAGACAATTCAGATTGGTCAGCAACACCTCGTACGTGCTCTCTTTTGTATCGTGTTTGTACAGGCAGAGTAACTGGGTGCATCCACATGGATGAGGGTGTTGTGTGGCTAAATATAGTGTGTATTCAAAACAGAAGAATCCTTCCGTCTTAAAATAAGCTTAATAACATAAGGAATTTTATGTAAGAGTTCATTAAGAAAAAATGAATGCCACTAGGATAAAATTTTATTTTTAAACCTGTATCCCGTTTGAGCTGTTAAATGTCTAACATGGATTAGACCACACTTGGTGGCTCAGATTCTGCTTGTCGAAGACATGATTTAAAACTATAATTTAATTTTTTTTAAATTTTTCTTTTCTTGTGCAACTTTTGGATGAAAATACAGGGTAAAGCTAACAATTACAAAACTCACAGACCCATCTAGTTGTGCATGTTGATTCCAAGGCAGCTAAGCACTCTAGGTCTGAAGATAAACACGTTTAATTGCTTTGTGCTGAGGGAGATCTGCTTATCTGCAATTACATGGAATTGGTACTGTTATCGGTATGGTCTTTTCTACTCTGTCATACTCATTTGTTTGATCTTGGGTTAGATAACCGGTTTGTTTGAAAAGAACTGTATTGTATGTGTGTACAGTTCATAAAGCAAGTTAGTTTTGCTAATGGTAATTCCTTTGGTCTCTAATAAAGGATTGTGGCATACAGGCATCACTATAAAAAAGAGAGTAAAACAATTTGTTTGCAGGCAATAAATAATAGACAAAGGGGAGTAAGGAAGTTTACTGTATTTATACTCTTTCTTTTTGTAGTAAAAGCTGTTTTATTTTCTGTGTATTCGTAGGGATTTTTAAAATAGTTTTTTACAGTAGGATGTTAAATATCATTGGGCCTGTTTGTTGTGTTTTCAAGCAATGCCGTGTTAGAACTGGTTAATAAAACTGTCTATATCTAATCTGTGTAATTAAGTTAGACATAGTTGCTCTATGCTTCTTGTTTCAGCCGCTAAGAACTAACAGAGGTGAGCCAAACCAGCTCCTCCTTGTGTAACATGTTGCCACAGGCAGTACTTTGTTGGTAAACAAAGCATTACCAGAAAGTGAAGTTTGGTATGTTGCCTCTTTCCAGCTTTTGGCGTATGATAGTATCTATACTGTCATGTTGAAATGCAACCAATTAGTTCAACAACTTCAGTGCAAAATGTGATTTATTATGTTCTTAATCTACTTGTTTATTCTTTTTGTAATTAACAGCTGAATATCTTATTTTTAAAAAAAATAAAACCTCCACTCCAAAAATTTGCATAGTTAAGTCATGCCATTGTATTCTGTGATTTCCACCTTGGCATTCTATATTGAAGTACACAGGTGATAGAATTGAGAATGTTTTTGCCTTAAAATGGAAGTCAAGGGGCCCTTGTTCAGACTGCAGATTGTGCATTCACATTCTTTTTCACTGACTTATGTCAACACTTTAAAGATATTTTATTATTATAACTGCATGCTGCTAAGACTTCTTATTCTACTATTGAACCACCTGTACAGTTTCCACAGGAGGCTGGGAATTCCTGGTGTTTGATTTTATGCTCTGAAGGGTAGGTGCCTTCTCTAATCAATAGATTATATGAAAACTGTATAGTTCTACAAGGTCTTTATGCTCATTATTTTTTGTCAGTGGTGAATGACAGTTTTTCTCAGGGTCTGTATTGTGCTTTGATTGCTGTATTAATGTAATAAAGAGTATAAAAGTAAATTACAAGTCATGCTGTTCTCACTAGGAGTTTGAACTCATATTTGTGGTAGGAAATTAATCTGGTTTTAATTGCCTGTGAGTCTGAAGTATGTTCCTTTTTGTAAAGCTGATCTCACATAAATATAAATCAGTAACTGCCTGTTCTTTAATTATGTATTAGTGTATTGTATCTGCATACTAGATGAGAATATGAACATCTCCAGTTACGGTGTATTGGAGGTCATTAAATCTTCTGTCTTGATGAAGATTTGCATTTCTAAATACTGAAAAATGAACTATGTTGCTACTTGTTTTAGAGTGTGACTGTGTTTAGCTACAGTTAGAGTGTTACTTTATGAGTAGTCATAGGGTTTTTTTACAATGTGGCAAACAGTTGCTGTAAAATACCCTATAAAATTGAAAAAAAAAAATTAAGTAATTGTAAATTTTTTGAGGTATTTTAATGTAAAAGAAAAAAACCAAGTATTTGAAAATATTTTTTGTTATTTCATAAATACATGGCTGAATTCTACCATGTATTAATTTTTTGAAAAGAGGACTAATGTAACCTGCATTCTTGGTAGCAGTCTCTTCTTCCCTTGCCATTTTATACTTGGTCTTGCCAAAGACAAATATCATGGTCCTTTCTGAATTCGTATTATGACAAAGACTTCAATTACATGATAACTTTCTTATGAAATGGGACTTCTGTTGCATGCTTCAAAGAAAACATGGTACTTCATGTTGTTTGGAGGCTAACATTTCCAAAAAGATGACAAATGCCATGTTACTTTGGGTTTCTGCATGTATGATACTTTCACCTTTGGATAGTGAGATTCAGAGTTTTTAGTATGTTCGCATATGAGTTACAAAGAATGAAATTAAGTAGAGAGAGAAGGAGAGATGAGAATTTGCCGAGTTGGTTACTGGAAAAACAGATAATAATCTTATTGCATGAATGATGTTAAAATCAAATTGGAGATTATTCCCAGATGACTGCCTTTTGACTTTCTCTTGTAGAAGAATAATCTGTTTGAAATTTATTTGAAAATCTGTTGTGGTTTTCTGATTTTTTTTTTTTTTAATAGCAATTACTTAATCAGTAAGGAACATTAAGTGAAATAATATTACTACGAGAAAAGTGTTTAAAATGTTTGGATGAGTAGATTTTTTTGATATTAAGAGTAAATTACTTTTAACAGCAACTTTCATTCATACTGTAATTGAATTGATAACTTTGTATAACTTATGATCTTGGATTTACACTTCAGCCAAATATGGGGAATAAAAATACATAATTTTTCAAGGAGATTTTATTCTTCTGGAGAGGGCTGTGGATTTTGATTGTGTTTTTTTGTTTGTTTGTTTGTGATTGGTTTTTGGTTTTTTTTAATTGGTTGGGTTTTATTTCATTACTCTGGTATGCTCAAAATAAATTGAGCATATATTTGCATTGTTATTTTCCTATAAAAGTACAATTAGAAGAAAGGACTGCTATCAATAAGTATTATTTATAATGTTACAAAAATAACTTTTAGCTATTGACAGGAGAATGTTTGTGAGATTTCTACGCACTGTAGGGTTTTAAGCGTGTTAGTCCGATCAGAGTTGTAAGCTGAGTCCAGCCATGAACTTCAGTTGACAGAAAAAAGACTCCATATGTCTTTCAGACGAAAAGTGATCCTACTTCCATTAGTGTCTTTTAAATAGATTGTTTGTTACCATAATAAGATGTTCCAATGTCAACACCGACCTTTTGGATTGTTTGATGTAACTGAGCTGGTGTAAGTGACTTTACCTGTGTGTGACTTTGCACTGGCACTGCAATTAATAGGTTTGGTTGGGTTTTTTTTGGTTTATAAATGTTCATTTACATAAGTTTTAAAGATGTGCTTTTTATTTTTATTGTTATTTAAATATGTTCACAGCGACCTAAGGGGAACGGTTCAAAGTTCCTTTTGTACATTTGCTGCACACAATGACCATCATAGTTTGTTCAGAAATAATTGTAAGCAACTTAAAATGCAAAATGATGCCCGAAATAGATTCTGTGTAAGGAGATTTGGAATTATTTCCTTTTTATCTCTGACGAAGTTATACCTTAGAAGTGCCTTCAAAATTATTACACAATTAAAATTTAGCTTTCTGTTGGTTTTTATAATTTTCTGATCTGTGTTGTTCAGAACATGTGTTAAGAAAGGACAGTCCTAAATTTTTTTTTTCTTTTCTGGTATATTTGGTCATGATCTGTCCAAACTGCTCCAAGACATGTGGCTTCAAAAGTGATGAGCTGCAGAACGAAGATTTTCTGTAGATATCTCACATAATATCTTTTAGACTCATATGTTTTGCTGTACTTTGAAATTTTACTGATAGTAAAATTTCTTTAAAAAAAGCTCAGTCCATTTAGGAAAGAAGATGAAATGATGATTGTCTGCTTTAGTGGGAAATTACCGACGGAATGATATGTAGTGCATATATAGTCCTGTAAGAAATGCAAATGTTGAATGCATGGTAAGTGTTTAGGAGAAATTTTTTTCTTCAATGTAAAAAACTTGCCTTTTCAATTACTGTTTTCAGGATGTCTAAACAATACTTTTAACACGTTTGTCATGTCAGAGAGCTCCAGGGGATAATCTATACTGACATAATTTGATTTAAAATCAACAGTTTGTGGAAATCTTGATTGTAGGCTTGAATTGTGCATGCCTTGGAGGTGATCTGGAGAAAGAGGGTAGGAGATTGTGGGTGCTAAAAAGCAGGAGCAGAGGAATTTTCCAGCTGCCTTTGCATTTTACGAAGTTTCTTTCTCATACAGCTAGCTGAGAAAAACAGCTGCTGAAGCACTTTGTGAAGTTCTTCTTTCTCATGCTTTAGCTGAGAAAGAGTGAAAGATGGTTTTGTAAACTAATTCTGTATTTTGCACCTGGGTTTGTTTTCCAGCCTTGTTTTGGTACTCTGGAAAAAATATTTTGAATGGGTGTTAGAGAACGTCAGCCAATCTCTCTAGGGGGTGGCTGGTCAAGCGACCAATCGTATCATTCTCTCTCCCGTACAAAGATACATGACCTAGCGTGTAAATAATAATTCCTTTTCTCCTTGGATTTGGATTGTGTCGTTTCTCGCTGGTTCTTGGTAAAACAGCGACTGGAGAAATGTACTGTTTATTTTGTTGGTGAACAATTTCAGCAGCAAATGAGGTTTAGATCAGATATTAGGGTGAAAATACATAAACCTGACACTTCTGCTTTCTTTTAAAATACTTTGCTACGGAACAGGTTTTTTTCCTTTCATTCAGTTTTTTTATGAAAACATCTGCTTTAGAGCATAACATCATCTCAGAAACATTATATTATCTGTTAATTGAAAAACATTTTCTATAGCAGGTATAGGGTTTTGGTAGTGTGAGAATGCTTTAAATCACCCTGGTCCCAGAAATAGCTTAACTGACTTATGTGTGTGTGGGAAATCACACTGTGAAAGGCCAGCATCCACAAAGGAGACAGAGGAGTCTTGCAAGAATCAACTTTATTCGAATAAAAAGAGTGTCCACTAGGCCATAACCTTGTGAGATCTCTCTCGAGGTTTTGGAGGATGCAGCCTCCTTTAATCCTAAACTCCCGGCTGCATGTTGCCCTCCTCCTTTCCTCATTGGCTGAGGGACTAGGAAGGCGAAGCCTTCCCAAATTGCCTACCAGCTATTCCTCCTTGAACATGTATCCTCCCCACATCGTGCATTGTATGACCATTAAATGAGCTTTCAGCCCACCCTGGGCAGAGAAGTTAATATTCATAAGTCTATTAAGCCTGCGCACTTTTCCTCTAAAGTTCAGAAATTCACTGTGCTGGACTATGCAACAAATGTGCTCAGCTTGGTGTTCGTAAAGACCCCCACACGCACTCTTCCAGGGCCCGATTGGTCCTTTCCGATCAACTCATTTGTGAAGACATTAACACCCATTTCTCCTGTCACGTGGAACTAACACCTTGCCATGTTAAGGCAGTGGGGCAAAATAAGTTTTAGAGCTCCATGGTACTTGGTTGTCCAGCTTCTGCAGCTTGAATTGATTTTCATTGTACAGCATATGATGCATGTATATACAGTTTAATGATAGTGAAAAGCATTAACTTCAGTTTTTGGAGATTGCAAATTAATTTGGACTAAATAGCTTAGTCTACTTTGTTGATATAGAAAGCTAGTTGTATCTTTACATAGTATTTAAAGTTACTGAACACCATTTTTTTAGTGTTCATGGGTTTGCATGTACTGAACTGAACTATATATATGTAATCTCCTTGTGCATTAAAAATAGTATTAAAAAAGAAAATAATAATATTTTTCTGTTCCTAAATTATAATGTAATATGTTGCTGCATGTTGCAACATGGGAAGTTTTTTTCTGAAAACATTTTTGTTTCTCCATCCACTTGGACATTTATCTTAAAGCACTTCAATATCTCCATAGATTCCTGGTTTTTAAGGTGCATCATGGTAAATTCAAGGCATTTTGATGAAGTAATAAAGAAGTGGAATTAAAGAAAAACCTCAACAACATGCAAATCCTTGTACCTTTTGGCTGTATCCCAAAGAATGTCAGAATAGCTATTAGAAAGGCCTGAATGAAATGTTAGTAACTTAATTTGGGTAAGTATTATGGATTTCAAAGCAACAGAACATTTTTCCTGTCTTCTGCCATATAGACCAGATGCGTTCTAGGATGAAAAGCCTTTGCTCATCCACTGAAGTTGTAATTGGTCTTCTGTTGAAATTCAGAAAACTAGTCAGAATATCATGAGGCGTATTTATTGTCATTAATTACTACTGCTATCTGGGAAGAAGGAGGCAGCAGATCAGAACAGTTCTAGCTTGATAAGTTTGGTTTTTAAGCACAAACTTTTTCAAATGGTAGTTCTTTCTGCTAGTAAGATTTTGTACATGTGTATGAATTTATGTGTGCACTAGCTGTGTTCTTATTGATAGTCTCGTGGGGTCAGAATTGGTGTATTTGCTCCCAGAGGTTTCCCTTTGTTCTCCATGCATACCAGTCTTAACATCTGTAATTCTGTGTGGAGACTGGTTGTGGAGTGAGCTGTGGTTTTGGGAGGGTTGCCTTCTTAAAGAAGTGTTTGCCACTATCTCCTACCAGATGCTTGTTTAGGATTTTGGGTATTATAAGTCTGGCCTGTTGGCTGGAATAGGATTGGAAGTTCCCTGTAGTATAAGTTCTGTTTCATGTTGTTTTTTAACAGAATCCCTGTATTTAGATGATTGGAAGAAAATAAGCTGAAGTTTGCATGTGTTTTTCCTTCCTCTTAGAAGGAAAAGATTATAGATTTCATTTGTCCTTCTGATTAATTTTCTCTCTGTGTTTATTGAAGCTATAGGTTCAGTGAGGTTGGTTTTAACAAAGGCCAGCACTGAACATTAATTTTCAATTTTGAGCTTTGCAGAAGGAAAATAAATTACTAAGGAGCTAAAGCGGACTTTAAAATATGTGCCCAAACAATGGTCTGTGTGCTTTGTTCAAGAAACACTGACAACAATAACTATTTTTAAAATGTCTCTATTCATACCTTTGCAGTGATTAGTTGTGAAAGATGTGGTAATAAAAGGATAAAGCAGACCAGCTATTTCTTGGAAAAGTCACTGCTAGAAAAAGACTCTTGTAGAATTTGTTGTCACTACTCCCCACTTCAATTCAGCTTGTTATACTTAGTGTATATTAAATAGTTGACTGTCTTAAAATGGTAAGCTGTAGAAAATTCAAGGTGTTTGATTAAGAGGTCAGATATATTTTATTGCACTTAGAGTTGATATTTGAAAAGTAAAGCAGAGTGGAAAACAAGTTGTGTTGTGACAATGAACAATTTCTGTTGTGAATAACAAGGAAATTCAGACAAGTTTAGAGAACATGACTCATCGTAGACACACCAGAAGAATGAAGTAGCAAAAAGCATCTTTCAATGTTTTGATTATTTTGTTTCTATTACTTTTCTGTTCTCAGGACTTTTTTCCACAAAGAGATGGAAAAGATACAAATAAAATAAGAGTAAATACTTTGATATGGACCAACAGTGCCTGGCAATGCAGTAATAAATATTTACTGTTAGCCTTAACAAACATCCTAGTTGTTTGACCTTCTTTGCATTTACAATCATACACTAGCTCTCATTTCAAGTATGAAAAATCTATTACTGCGAAAAATGTTGGCTTGACATCCCACTGAGAAAGATCAGTAAAAGCAGAGAGAAGCACTTTGACCTAGCTTTGATTGGCTTGGAATACACTAGTTGATGGTGGCTTTAATATTACAGAAATATTACAGAACCTATTTCTCTCATCATGTAACCATTGCCCTCATCATGTACCATTCATTTTTGTGAACATACTTTTGTTAGACTATTCAGTATAATAATACTCCAAGAAAAAATATTGTTACTTTGACATTTGCATGAATGTCAATTGCATGAAAGAGTCTCCATTTTATTTTTCTTCCTTCAGGAACTAGTTTCCAGGTGTTTCCTTTTCTTCTAGCGAGCTAAAAATTAGGCAGCATAGGTTGGATGCTGGATAGCTGTTCTTCAGTTTTTCTTTGTAGTATGTTTTAAATAAATCGGTATTCTGGTTTTGGGTTTTTTTTCAAGCCTGTAAAAAGTGGAAAGAGTACCATTTTCAAAACAAAGATGTTATGCAAGTTTCTTGAAAATATTCTAATTTCATAATTGATAAAACTGAAAAGATACTGATTTCATAATGGTCATTCTTTGTAACTCTTGTTTTTTCTTCTGGAAGATGAAATGTGAATGGTGAGGTACTGGGGCTGTGTTCCTGGCTGTTGCAGCAGGGTTTGTGGATATATTTCCTTTCTCCCACAGGAAAGTTCTAGTTTATCATTTGTGAAACCCAGTTTTGAGTGGAAAGTCCTCCATCAGGCATGTCTCACTGTTAAAATGTTGTATATAGTATTGATACGATACTGGCAAAGTGTGTAGTTTTTGCAAGTTAATTTTTCTTCTGCTCATATTTTAAACTTGGTATTCATATTTTTTGCTGTTCTTCTGCTCATGTTTTAAACTTAACATTCATATTGTTTTCTATTCTGAAAACAGCATTACTTGTTTTTTTGCAACTCAGGAAGTATGTCTTTCCCGTTAGGTAAAAGAGGTAACTGATTAGGTAGGATTCTTTTTCCTTTTTTTGGCTATTAAGTAAACTTGGAGTAAGGTTCTCCTCTGAAAACTATACCTGGACCAGTTTTGATACACAATACTGCAAATGGCAAAATTTAATGAGTTTTACATTATATAGAGGTCATGCACTATAATTTATGTCGTGTCAGTTTGTCTTTCCATGACATGATAGCTGTCTTCATTACCTTCTAAGTCTGGTGATTCTTATGAGCGTTTAATTTGGGAGGAGTACTGCAAAATCTTCTACTCACTATACTTGAATGGCTGCCATTCAATGAAACATTTCTTTAGACAAAAAGGGGACAAATGCCAACAACAGGATATAAGAGTATCAGAGGGGAATAGTTGTACAGTTGTCTCTTCTGTGGTTGTGTGTTAAATCATGGAAGGAAGCGTGAAACAGGACTGGAGGAAGGAAAGGCATTTTCCCAGGAAGGTTGTTTTGAAGTTGATTTTTATTTATTTTATTTTTAATCAGAGAACTTGGAGGTAAGATGGTTTAGGTGATTACACTTGCTGAAAGCAGGTGAGATGGTCATTGTCAATACAGATTTTTAATTTGTTTTTTTTCTTTAGTAGAAAAAGTGGAAAAACAGGACTGGGGATTGAATAAATAATTATGCAGTGCAAGGTCACTTTTTGGGGAATAACAGGCTTTCTGTTTTTACAAGAAATTAATGTTACCTGTTGGAAAGAGCTGTGGCAAATGCCTTGTGTGCTAGTTTATCATAATGTATTAATGATCTTTTGGTATTGTGTAAGTGTGAACAAGGCTATACAATTTGTCTAAAAAAAAAGGTAAATGGCAGGAGTTTGTCACATGGTCGACAGTGGAAAAGAGAGGGACTGCTCATGAAGTACTGATACCCAGGATAGAAGATTGTTTGGCATAAGACTTCATGTCCTATATTCTAACTCAGTATGTCTTAGATATTTAGTGCAATTTACCAAAGTCTCTTTGCGATGTTGTTGTCCAATATGTTGAAGTACTCTTTCAGACAATGTCAGGGTTGTGAGAGGAAGAAAAAATGTTTTTTGAAAGATCGTCTGATGGAGCGCTTGAAATAATTAAGGTTAGTAGGGGAAAATAAAGTTGTGCATCTAAGGGACCAAATTACTTTAAAAAGGGTATAAAGTTCTTGCCTTTAAAAAGATAGAAAGAGCAGAGTGGAAAATACTGAAATAGTAAGTTTTTTAAAATAAGTATTATGTAGTTTCAATTTATGTATGTCACGTTTGAGTTTCAATTTTGTGTAAGTTCTGCAATCTCATTTTGTTACACAGCAAAGGAAAAATAATCACAAAGGCTATTAAGCATTGTGGAGTAAACTTTATTACATGTGGAACATAATCACTAGAGGAATTACAGATCAGCCATAGTAAAATGAAATACTTAAAAGGTATTTATTATTAGAGCTTTTCAGTAAAAAGTTTTGTATAGTAAAATGGTAAACTCTTTGTATTTCTATAACTATACTAGAGCTAGTTGTAAAATGAAAGCTGTGAAATGTTTGTTGTTATCTGTATGTCATGAAAGAGCCAAATTGTTTCTAAAATGTACAGTCACAAACTGATTATAAAATTCCCAAGGGGACTCTGATGGGACTGTCATAACTTAGCAATGGAATGGTGAGTCACTGCAGGAGAAATTCATGTAATAATCTTTTCCAGTATTTATAGGACCAGGAGGATAAAATGTAGTTTAATTTTATTTGATTAAAAACTAGTAGGCAAGAGAGAAAGAGGAAGAAAAAATGAAGCATCTTTTATTTCAGGCATGAAAGATGGATGGAATATATAAGAAGCATATTATGAAGCAGGATACTATAGTGATTAATTTCAAATCTGATCAATGCTCCAAAATGGTCATGTTAATATCATAACCATTCTATTTGATAACTTAAGGTGATAGCTGGTTTTTTTAGGTTCTGGATACAAAGAGTGGCTTCTGAGTGGAGCAGCTAGATTATGAGAAACTGAATGTGGATTGAATCCAAGATGTATCCTCTTGTATCTAGTGCCCTTTGGTTAAAGATCATGTCTACTGTTGCTTAAAGGTTTGGCTGGTTTTTGTTGGTTCTTTCAGAAAGGGCAGTGGAATTCAGTGGGCATGTGTTCATTCACAGGTGCTTGCATGGATTCTTAACTAAAGCTTTTCAATGCTGTCAGATTTTGAGAGTTTGTCACTGTGTCATGGTACAATGACTCCTATCATCCTTCTCTTCTCTACTTTGCATTGCTAGTATTTTCAAGATCTTCTGTATGGTTCATTAATATTCAGCATGTATAAAGGGCTTATCAAGCTTAAAGTTTATCAAATTTAAAATGAATGAAAGCAGAAGCAGATGTCTGTGAGGAAAGGTGAGACTGTTAAACAAAATATAAGTATTCTTGAATGAGCTATAAGATCTTCAAAAATTCATCTGGAAAAAAAACCCCAGTATTACATATTGCTTAAAAAAATCAAAATTGTCTGGAGATTTGGCCAAAAAGGTACCTAATTTATCTTTTCATATTCTGCCGTTCAAACGTGATGAAACAAAGGACTTTCTCTGTGGTATAGAAGTGTTGGTGAAAGAAGGATCGAATCTGTTCAATACTTTCTGGAGATGACCAAAGAAGAGTTAGATGTTTAGAAGACAGACATGCAAGAAATAAACCAGTAGTTAAACATATTAGTGGGAAAAGACTATTTCCTGGAAATTAATGTTACTGGTGAGTTTAAGTGGAATAAAATTATTATTCCAAAGTATTTTATTTTAAAGATCGAAGTAGCTCTTCTGACACTTCTATACCTTCTGTGACTCTTTCTGCCAACACTGTAGGTCTGTTTTAGGAAAGATAATATTGATGTTTTTGAAAATTTTCTTCCTAGTTTTCTAGCTATGATAAAGAATAAGAGCATTTGTTTGTTTTTTTAAACAAAACAACCAAACCTAACCATGAAGACGTGACTCATGCTGATTAAACTTTTTTTTTCCAAGAGGAATTATGATGTAATTTAGATTGGTTTTGATTCTAATGTGTTGCTGCAGAATAAGTGCAATCCTAAATTACACTTGGGACTGTTGTGACTAAGTTTTTTGAGTGCATTTCTGAGTGGGTTAATCCTATACAAAAAAAATAAAAAGGTGGTTTTAATTTTCTGTTGTTCCTCCACATATTTCTGAAGGGATTTTTCTAAATGTTTTCTCTTTATTGCTTATGTACATTACTTCTGGTAAGGATTAAATGGAAATAACTTGAGTGGAAATCAAAGCATATCAGATTTACCTTGGAAATTTTAAGAGTAATTTAAGAGAATTTGTATATTTTCTAGAACTCATGTTCATTTTTGCAATTTTCTAAGCTAAATGCAGAGTTAACAATTACATTTTTATATTAATAATTTTCATTGAAGAGAGATAATTAAAAAGTTGCTAATTAGTTTAATATCCCTTTCAACAGCCAGTATTGGATTTTTACGGGTGTAGTAGAAGTAACAGTACAGTGCAAAGAAAGCCCAAACTGATTGGAACCTTTGTCATAAGAGAGCTTCTCTGAATCTTAGTGGTATGTGAGAACTTATAGAGAAAATGCTTGGAATTTTTAGCATATGCAAGTATGTTCAAACTCTAGCTAAATTCTTAAGTTCAGTTGTATTAAAGAAACAACCACATTTTTTAACTGTTTCAGTTTTGTGTTTATAAATTGGGTTCAGTGAGTATACTTTTGTTTTTGTTATGGCAGAAGATAAATCAGAATGCTTAAATAGGTTGTGGGAGCATTTATATAGTATGGATGGTATGTCCTCTGTAACATAGTTTTGTCTTATAGATATTGCTTACAAAAAATTCTGGGTCAGTGCTTTATTTCTTCATAGGAGTGATGCAATTTAATATTGGGTGATCACCCAACTAAATTTTGTTTCCTTCATTAACTTTGTGAAACTTTGTAGGAAGTTTTTCCTTCTAGAGCATAAGCTTAGGAAACATGATAGTATAGCACAAAGAAATTGTGTTGAATAATGCAGCCTAAAGATCTTAGAAGATCATAATTTGCTCTTACTTTTAGCCTCAGTAGAGTTATATATAAGTATTATCATAATATTATTATTATTATTATGGGATTTCCATATGTAAGTCTTTATGTTTTCTAAAATATGTTTCTGGAAAAATGTTTGGCTCTTCATTGCCTTTGAATTTCTGTTCTTATCCAAAGGAATTTGTGGTTGAATCTTAGTTCTTTCAAGAGTTAAATTGGAAAATTTCACTTAAAATGTGCTTATCCTTTGGGTGTATAATTTGTGAGAATAAGTTTAGGTCGTATTAATTTCTATTTAATATGATTGTAGCTGATAAGTAGTCTTCAAAACCTGCTTCACATAAAAAATAATTTGAGAAGTGGGACTCCCCCCTCCCCCCCACAGATATTAATATTGAAATATCTGGAGAATTTGTTTTTCTAGTTTAGCGTGAGTTTCCCCAGTCAACAGAGGTCAGTTTAATCAACTGAGAGAAAAGTCTTACGGAAATACCGAGGTGGGAGAGTAAGTCACATTTCTAGTTTGGTTTAGATACATTGTCATAAAAGCAATAAAAATCCTTTTCTTTCTGTGCTCCAGTATGCTTTCGCTAGACTATAGAATTATAGATACTTACTTAGTAATTTTTAAAGGAAATATTTCCTGAGTGGAATTGCGGTCATACAACCACTGCATTGCTAAGTGACGAGCCAGTTATTTCTGTCAACAAAAATAGTTCCTGACTTTTAATCAGTCAAGTACCAGTGTTGTTAGGCCAAAGGAAGAAGGGGCATATGGCAGCTTCTAGAAACACTACTGCTCTTTTGTAGGTGAAAGAAGACTTAAAACAGCATTAAGTTCTACTAATCTTCTCCCCTTAGACTTACATAGCCCAGCCTGTCTTGGTTCAAGGTGGATGACTGTGTCCCAAGTCACTGTTTCTTTGGAAGGTCTCAGGAGCAAAGCCTCCTGGTCAGCCTGTTGGTCAGATGGACACTGACTATAGAAACTTCTCTAGAATGAATCTACAGAAACTGCAGAGCTGTCAGGAGAGCAGTGTTCACCTTTCCAGAGTCTTATCTCAGCTGCCTTTCTTCTTCTTCCTTTCTTTCTCGAGCTGGGACCAGTTGGAACTTGCTCACCAGTTCCCTAGACTCCCATCTTTGCAGGCAAACTGTTTGCTCCAGACATTCTCTTCCATGATGTGGCTGGGAGTTAGCAGCCTTTTCCATTCACTTTATCTCAATATGAAGTTTGATGTCACAATCACCCTTCCCAGGTACGAGAGAGAAGGCTTTTTTTTTGTTTTGGTATTGTTTGGTTGGGTGTTTTTATTTTTTTGTTTGTGGGTGTTTGGTTTTTTTGGGGGTTTTTTTTGTTGGTTTTTTTTTTTTGGCAAAAGATTATTCTGACACAATTGCAATTCTGCACAAAATACAAAAATATTTCCAAAAAGGCAATGGTATATTTTCCTCTAGTATATTAGGGAGATTATCAAAATAAGTTTTAAATCAACCATCAGTTTATCACTGCTCTAAGATAAAAGGTGTTTGTGTTTTCACTCAACAGCGCTTCCTCGATATGACGTTTGGAGCCGGAGGCCACACAGCAGCTCTTTTAGAGAAAGCCAGCGACATCACGGTGTATGCACTAGACAGGGATCCCACAGCTTACAAAATAGCTCAGCAGCTTTCAGAATCCTACCCGTAAGTTGTCTTCTCCTGTCTTATATATGGTTAAGATTGATACTTTGGTATTTTGTACATAATGTAATATATTTTTATTGGTTTTAATAGCATATTGTAGAATAGCATTCTATGCTGCATGTACCCTGTAAATAAGAGATCCAATTCGATTTGTTTGAGTAGTTGCATGCAGCTTCTTCTTAGGTTTTTGGCGTTAAATGTGTATTTTGTAGTTTTAATTTTAAGCATGCATCAAGAAGCTAATTTTATATTTAAAAATAGATTTTGAAAGATTGATGTGTTCTGCTTGCCTTGAGATGATTCTGATTGCAAAGTAGTACAAAAACTTATCTTTGTGGTAAATATTTCACAAAAATGATGGAATAATATGTTTTAAAATAATTAGGTCATTTAAATATGGATTATGAATATTTTAATTTTAAAAACCCCAAAATAATTGTAATTCAGTATTAGGTTTGCTAAGTACTTTGCCACTGGCTTCAAAAACTACTGAACAATTTAATAAGTTATGATTTCTGTGTATAGCTTATGCTTCGATTTTTGTTTTAAATAAGAGTGCTGAATTTGCTAAATGAACAAATGCTAAATGCAAATTTTTTACATCTTTTTTAGTTATGCATAGTTCTTGTTCCTTTACTTAATTCAAGAAAGAACTCAGTCAGAACATCAATGCATTCATGCAAAAGTGTGCAATATAAAGAGTTGAATATGAGCTTTTCAGAAAGTCAAATTTTCAGATCTGACCAAGAAGTGAAAATATGTAGATACAAAATTAAATAATAGGAAGTAATCAAGACTTAAGAAATTTATGTATGGTAGTAAAGAGAGAATACTCACTGTCAGGTTGAAAACATTGTTTATTTCAAAAGAGCTTTAGCATGAAGAAAAGCAAATATTTCCAGTAAGAAGAAATCTGGAAGAGGCAGATAAAAACACCTGGTTGTTCAGTCATGTTTTCCCACATAAAAAGAAGTTCTAAGGCAGCAGTAATCTTTAAGCAATGCAGAAGGTGTTCCTCAACTTTTCTAAGATAAAAGGCTAAGCTGTGCATTCCTTTCTTCACATGTGTTTGACAGAGGCCCAGTGGGAGAAATGCATGCATGTGTCAAGACAGCATAGCTCAGTTTCTAATCATCCTATTCTGCAAGACCACTTACATGTATTTCTCTAAATTTTCAGCTCTTTTTGGGCTGAAGTGACATGCAATATATACTTACAAATTTGTGGAATTCCTCTGTCTCTCTCCAGAGAATGCTCTTTTTGACAGAGTGCTGTGGAGAATTTTGTCAAGGGAAGTCCATTTTCTTTTAAACTAAGCCTGCAAACATGTTCTGCCAAATGTCATGGGAGTTGTAAAGTCTTCTGTTCTTTGTGTCATAGAAAGAACCCGGTCTTTTAGAAACATTCACACAATGTAAGGCAACAATGAACAGTCCTCTGACTCAATATAAGTCTATCTGTAAAGTATCCTATGCAAACCTGGATGTGGAAAGTTTATTTTCCAAATAGACTAAGAGATTTTACAAGTGCTGGATGCTCTTCTGCCAATGATCAGCATCAGTAATTTTCTGCTTGCTTAGGTTTGTGAAAAGATGAACTTTGTATAGCAGTTGATGTAACTTATTATGGTTTAATAGACAAAGGAGGCCTCAGTTCTTATTTTTGATGGTAGTGTCTACCTTTACAGATGCAAGTTATCCTTAGAATGAAGTGGATTCTTGAATAACATAGTGGTGTTGGTGAAAAATCTTAATCATTGAAAGATGACCGTATGTCACCTGGATATGTATTGTAGGATACAGAGCTGTATTCTTATTTGCTCTGGTGTTTTCCCTCATTTTCTGTCTTTCCTATTAGAAAGAACAAGTGGGTCCTTTTCCAGAAGGTAAATATATCTTTTCTCATAGCAGTTTGTGTTGAAAATTATTGCAAAAGAATGTTCTATATGTGCTAATTATTAATCTTCTTTCCCTGGGAAGTCAGTTGCATAAACCATTGTCAAGTTAAAAGGAGAAAGGAGGCATAAGAATGTAATTTATAAACAGGTAAAGCTAATGTCTGCTTACAAATCAGTTGAGTATAAAGGATTTACTTATGAGATATGGAGCTTTTATGAATTTTTTTAAGTATTCATTAAAAGATGGTTGGTCTAACATTATGGGATTTTATTGTCTATTTCATGCACTGTGTTAGAAATAAACCTTGTATCAGTTCAATTCAGATCTGTGTGGGCATCAAAATCTCAGGGAATTCATCCAGTTGACATCTGTATCTGGCCAGGTCTATTCTCACATGAAATAGTTGCCTGGCTCACCAGGGAGCCACAGAAATAGTTGTGCTATCTGAAGAATGGCAATGGCAGCATGCAGTTGCAGTCTAAGAGAAATGTAGGGCTACCCCTTCTGTAAGATGCACAGCCTTAGATGTACATGACTGAATAACTGCAACACAGAAGTATAAATATCCTCCACTTTTTTCCTGTTCTAGGTTTTTGTTCACCTCTTCTGTTTAACACTGATGTTCTGGGAGAGGTTATTTGACTTGCTGAAGTGGTTCATTTGCTTTGGAGGTGACAGCACAAAGTTGGGGAAGAGGCTGTTGTGTGACCATAACCAGTAAAATTTTATTCCCACTGTCTGAAACTGTGAATGCAATGGGCAAACTGAAAGTCATACGAACTGAATTTTCTGTTACCCTTTGTTTCCTACTTTCCTACTATTCCTAACCAGAATACTGCATGTGTGAGTTGGTGATGTTAATACCAACTGCATGATGGATCTTGAATCTTGCAGTAATATTTGCAGTAGTCCATTTTACCATAAAAAATTAAAATTCTAAATATACAGTGTTAATTGTTATTGCTTATTCTGGTTAGATCACATTAATAATCTTAGTAAAATTATATAGTTCCGACTGTTATTCACTATGTGGCTTTGTTTGTTAATGTAATCTTTCTGGATTTCAGTAAAGTTTTTTATACAGCCTCTCACCATATTCTTCTGGACAAAATGCCCATTCCACAGCTGGATAAGCTCATCATGTGATGGATGAGCAACTGGCTCACAGGTTGGGCACAAGGAGCTATACTGAATGGGGTGACATCAGGCTGGTGAATGGTCAATAGAGGGGTTCCACAGGGTGTGAATACAAATATGCTGCCAGCAAGAATTCTTTCCAGTCCCGTGAGATATTTTTCTCTCTCACGGAAGATATTAGTAGAGTTCTATAAACTATGAACACCTGCGACCTTGCAGAGCTTTGTTTATAGTACAGTAGGAAAATATTTTGACAATGGATGTTTTAGGATTTTAGCCAATCACCCCAAGGGGTGGCTGATTCTTTGACCAAATGAAGAAAAAAGTCTATAAAAGAGTCGTAAAATAATTAAATAATTAAATCTTGCTGCACAATTCCTGCCTGCTGGATGTCTCTCCTCCTCCCTACCACTGCAGGATATCGCGACAACAGGGCTCCATCTTTGGCCCTGTGATCTTCAGCATCTTGGTAAAGGGCTTGGGTGCAGGACTTGACAGGATACTAAGTGAGTTTGCAGATGATGCAAAATTGGGAGGAGCTGCTGATTCCCTGGAATGCAGAGTGGCCCTGCAGAGAAACCTGGACAAATGAGAGGGCTGAGCAATCACCAATCATACGAAGTTTAACAAGGGTAATGTGAGGGACTAAAATGTGATTGGTGAATACTCAAAACAGTCGGCCATTTGTGGAGGCACTGCTGCTTTGCTGACGATTGCATGGTAACAGCCCAGGTGCAGAGGCATGAGCACCACAGGATGACCATGACAAACCCACCTTTGTTTATTAAGAATCTGAGCCAGATAAGGGAAGAGGGCAATAAGAACCAGATGTGCAAGGCCGAATAGTGCTTTTTATCATGGCAATGTTCTCCCTTACACAACTGGCTCAGTTGTAAAACTTCCCCCCAAGGGAGATAGTGAGACATGTAGGCCTGAAGGCATTCATCCTTTCTGAGGGTGTGTTACTGGCTCAGCTACACTGACCTTAGAGATAACTGCCGTATCTTAGAAGGTGTCATAAACTATCAAAGACCCCTGAAGTGCCCCCAGACTCATTTCTGGGGCCTTCCACCAGAGGACTCCATGTGATCCACAGTGTTGCAACACAGTGTAAAATTTCCCCCCCAGGGGATGTACCTGGGCATTCCCACCTAGCCTAAGCATATATTAACCCATTGTACTTTGTGTTTTGCGGGCTTTCCCCCACCCCCAACAGGTCAAGACAGCAACCATCACTTCGACTAATGGACATCAAAATTGCAACAATCAAATCTTGTTGCTGGATCCATGAGTGATAGTATTTTTTTCCACTGTTATCCTTTCTTTCTCTCTCTTTCTTTCCCTTACACATTTTCTTAAGTGTTATTTTTATGCTCTTATATTACTGTAGGTAATGATAACCAAAACGGCTACATACCTCCTTTTGACTGCAGCCAAATTCTTATAAAATACACTCTCTCTCTATATATATGCATATGCATGTATAGATATTTAGATATATCTATACAGATATATATATATATATAAAACACTGGTCATTTAATGTCATTTCACTCTAATCCACCCCAAGGGATCACAGAATCACAGAATTAACTAGATTGAAAAGACCTTTGAGATCATCAAGTCCAACCTGTGACCCAAAATCATCTTATTAGCTCAACCATGACACTGAGTGCCACATCAGTCTTTTTTTAAACACCTCCAGGGACAGTGACTCCTCCAGCTCCCTGGGCAGCCCATTCCAGTGCCCAATCACTCTTTCAGTGAAGAATTTTTTTCCTAATGTGCAGCCTAAACTTCCCTTGGCACAGCTTAAGACTTTGTCCTCTCATTCTGTCAATGGTTGCCTGGGAGAAAAGACTGACCCCCACCTGACTACAACCTCCTTTCAGGTAGTTGTAGAGAGTGATAAGGCCACCCCTGAGCCTCATTTTCTCCAGGTTAAACATCTGCAGCTCCCTCAGCCACTTTTCACAGGGCTTGTTGTCCAGACCCTTCACCAGCCTTGTTGCCCTTTTCTAGATATGTTTGAGCATCTCAATGTCCTTCCTAAGTTGGGGAGCCCAGAACTGGACACAGTACGCAAGGTACGGCCTAACCAGTGCCAAGTACAGGGGAAGAATGGCTTCCCTGCCCCTGCTGGCCACACTATTCCTGATACAGGCTGGGATGCCGTTGGCCTTTTTGGCCACCAGGGCACACTGCTGGCTCATGTTCAGTCAGCTGTCAACCAGCACCCGCAGGTCCCTTCCTGTCTGGTCGCTGTCCCGCCACTCTGTCCCCAGCCTGTAGCGCTGCCATCTATCCAGCCGTTCCAGGTCTCTTTGCAGAGCCCTCCTACCCTCCAGTGGATCGGCACTCGTTCCCACCTTGGTGTCATCTGCAAATTTACTGATGGTGGACTCAATCCCATCATCCAGATCATCAATAAAGATGTTAAACAGAACCGTCCCCAACAGTGATCCCTGGGGGACACCACTGGTGTCTGGCTGCCAGCTGGATGTGGCACTGTTTGCCACCACTCTCTGGGCCTGGCCATCCAGCCAGTTCTGAGCGCAGCGACAAGTGCACCTGTTCAAGCCATGGGCTGCCAGCTTTTCCAGGAGTTTACTGTAGGAAACAGTGTCAAAGGCCTTGCTGAAGTCCAGGTAGACAACATCCACAGCCTTTCCCACATCCACCAGGTCATAAAAGGAGATCAGGCTGGTCAGGCAGGACCTGCCCTTCCTACAGCCTTGCTGGCTGGGTCTGATCCCTTGGCTGTCCTGTAGGTGCTGTGTGATGGCACTCAAGATGATCTGTTCCATTATCTTGTCACGCACTGAGGTCAGGCTGACAGGCCTATAGTTTCCCAGATCCTCCTTCTGGCCTTTCTTGTGGATGGGTGTCACAGTGGCCAACCTCCAGTCATCTGGGACTTCCCCAGCGAGCCAAGACTGATGGTAAATGATGAGAGTGGCTTCGCAAGCTCATCTGCCAGCTCCCTCATCACCCTAGGGTGGATCCTCTCTGGTCCCATAGATTTGTGAGCATCTATTAAGAATAACCTGAATTACCCTCACCTTCAGGGTCGTGTTGTAACAGTATGTTGATGGATTCTGCACCTGGGACAGGGCAACCCTGGAATTATGTACAGAGTGGGGAACGAGAGGCTGGAGAGCAGCACTGCAGAAAGGGACCTAGGGGGCCTGCTGAATTGAAGTTCAAGTTGAATTGAAGTTGAAGACCTGTTGAAGATGGCAAGCTGAAGACCTGTGTATCCCTGTGATCAAGAAATCAAGCAAAGGGGGCAGGAGAGCTGCATGGATGAGCAGGGAGTAGTAAAATCTCAAACGAAAGAGAGAAATGTATGGGATGTGGAAAAGGGATAGGCCACATAGGAGGGCTATAGGAGCATCATTAGGTATGCATAGATGAGACAAGGAAGGCTGAAGCCTACTTGGAATTGAATCTGGCTAGGGATACCAAGGACAACAAGTTCATTTACAAATACATCAGTGGCAAAAGGAAAATTAAGGAAACTGTGAGGCCACTGCTGAGTCAGATGAGTGTAACAAGACACAGAAAAGGCAGAAGTACTGAGTGTCTTTTGTGCCTTAGTTTTTACTGCTGAGAATGTCCCTTAGGAGTCCCAAACCTCAGAGGTAAGAGAGGAAGGCCAGAGAAAGGAGAACTTCCCTTGGTCATAGAGGGTTGGGTTAGAGACTGGTTAGACAAACTTAATGCCTATAAATCCATGGGCCCTGATGGGATGCACCCATGGGTGCTGAGGGAGCTGGCAGATGTTGTTGCTCTGCCACTCTCCATCATCTTTGAATGTGGAGAATGGGAGACATGCCTGATGACTGGAGGAATGGCAATGTTATTCCCAGATTCCAAAAGGGCAAAAAGGAGAATTTGAGAAAATACCGTCCAGTCAGCCTCACATCTGTCTCTGGAAAGGTGATCAGATCATTCTTGAGGCCATCACAAAGCATGCAGAAGAAAAGAAGTTCATCAGGATTAGTAAGCATGGATTCACCAAGGGAAAATCATGCTTGACCAATCTGATAGCCTTTTATGATGGCACGACAGGATGCGTCAGTAGGGGGAGAGCAATGATGTTGTTTGCCTCGACGTCAGCAAGCATATCCTCATAGATAAGCTCAGGAAATACAGGTTAGAGGAATGTACAGTGAGGCAGATGAAGAATTGGCTGAAGGGCAGAGCTCAGAGGGTTGTGATCAGTGGAGCAGAATCCAGTTGGAGACCTGTACCCAGGGGCGTTCCCCAGGGATCAATACTGGGTCCGGTCAGCCTGTTTATCAACGGCCTGGATGAAGGGATAGAACACACGCTAAGCAAGTTTGCTGACAATACAAAACTGGGGGGCGTGGCTGCTATACCCAAAGGCTGTGCTCCCATTCAGGGGCACCTTGATAGGCTGGAGAGTTGGACAGAGAGAAGCCTAATGAGGTTCAACAAGGACAAGTGTAGGGTCCTGCACCTGGGGAGGAATTAATCCAAGCACCAGGACAGGTTGGGGGCTGACCTGCTGGAGAGCAGCTCTGCTGAGAAGGACCTGTGAGTTTTGGTGGATGACAGGTTGACCACGAGCTAGCAGTGCATCCTTGCAGTCAGGAGGGCCAATGTTATCCTGGGGTGCATTGGGAAGAGTGTGTCCAGCAGGTCGAGGGAGGTGATCCACCCCCCTCTACTGAGCCCTAGTGAGGCCACATCTGGAGTGTTGTGTTCAATTCTGGTCTCCCCCAGTTCAAGGAAGACAGGGAGCTGCTGGAGAGGGTCCAGTGGGTCCATCCATCCAGCTACAAAGATGGTGAGGGGTTCTGGAGCATCTCTTATGAGGAAAGACTGTGGGAGCTGGGCCTGTTAAGTCTAGGGAAGACTGAGAGGTGATCTCGGCAATGCATATGAATATGCAGATGTGAAGAGGGTGGTGCCAGATTTTTCAGTGGTGCCCAGTGACCAGACAAGGAGCAGTGGCCATAAATTAAAACACAAAGTTCCACATCAACATGAGGAAGAGCTTCTTTACGTTAAGGCTGGCAGAGCACTGCAACAGGCTGCCCAGGGAAGTCATGGAGTCTCCCTCTGGAGACATTCAAAACATGCATGGAGGAGTTCCTGTGACATCTGCTTCAGGTGACCCTGTCTTGGCAGGGCAGTTGGACTGGATGATCTGCAGAGGTCCCTCCAACCCTAACAATTCTGTGATTCTGTGAAATATGCCCAAAGATATTGTGGCAAGAGGAGATAAATATGGCTAAATTAAGGGATTTTTCTGTACTCAGAACTTATAAATGAAATCCTCCATGTATTTAACTGAAAGATAGCTGGAGTAATAAGTCACTGGAGGAGAAAACTGAGGAAAAATACATTTGATGTTTGTATTTTAAATGTGTCTCTGTTTTTTGATAGCGATTTTGTCAGAACTTAAATCTGAAGAGGGTAGAGTTCCAGCTGCAGATCTCACATTTATTTAGTGTCTCTGTTTATTATTTTTATTTTTAAAAATATGTAGTGCTGCTTTAATAAGGAGAAAATGGGTCAGGGTCTGTTAGATATTCAGTGTGTGGGTGGGAATCCTTTGACGTGCTTTCTGGGGAAGCCGCTAACTTGGGAATTGCTGCTGAGAATCCAGGAGAACAAGATAAAATTCAGTCAGTAGCAATAGATATTACAAGTAAACCCTTTCACACCCACTGAAAGGAAGAGGCTAGAGAGGTGGCTGAAATCTGGCAATTAACCAATATAATGGAAAATTTTTAAGTATGAGAAACTCATGCAAAGCCAATGCAGAGGAAAAAATACGTGCTTTGTAGTTCTTTGAGCAGAATAAGAAATTGTGCCCCAGAAGTATGGATAAATAGTATAGAATTCCTCATACAATTTAAATACCATTTTAATATAGTTTTAAAGTGATTTTGAGGTGTGAGGGTGCTTGTGGAATTCACTTTCAAAGTTACACAAAGTTTGCAGAAAAAATGTGGTACATCAGCTGTGTATGCTCTGGGGAAAATAGATCTTTTCCCCAGTCCTAGGGAAAACAGAGGGTTTTTTTTCAATTTTGATATGCTTTTTTTATGTGCTTATGAATTGTAGCTGAGTATTATATATTGGTGCTTTTTCTTGCTATATTATTATTTTTATTTAACTTTTAACTGTAGTGCATAAGAAATACAATTAATATGCAATCAAGGCATATTCATTGTAATGGTGCCTTGACTACCTATAAGTATACTTAATTAGTTACCTATAGGGTTATTTCTTTCTAAAGAATTCTCCATGTATGTCAACATCTGGCTGTCTCTCAAATGCAGGCAACAAAGATAAGTGAGTTACCTTAAATATGAAGTGGAAAAATTCAATTGAGAGTAGTAAAAAGACCCTCAAATGCCATTAATATTAAAATACTACTTTTCTGATGTTTATTTTGCTTCCCGAAAGATTTGAGTAGGAAACCCAAATGTATTTATGTATCAAAACATAAGGAATAAAAATTCTTTCTCTTGTTGTTGAAGTTGCAGCTGTGCAGGTTTCAGAATGACTGGAAAACTTTGCTTGCTTTCATACATACAGTCTGATCCTTCAATACACTGAGTCGCTGGTTTAAATTTGGTTCAAATTCAAAATTGCCCTGACACAGAAAACACATACAAGACGACTGGTCTTTACATTGTTGGATATCTTGTCTAGTGCTTTCTTAAAACCTTGTCAACTTTCAAGTGAAAGGCTATGCATGTCGTTTACCTGGACTTTAGTAAAGCCTTTGACACTGTTTCCCACAGAAGTCTCCTGGAGAAACTTGCTACTCATGGCTTGCAAATGTGTACTCTTGTCTGGGTAAAAACTGGATGGATGGCCAGGCCCAGAGAGTGGTGGTGACTGGAGTTAGATTAGCAGGTGCCTGGTTATGGGTGGTGTTCCCCAGAGCTCAGTATTTGGGCCTTTTAATATCTTTATAGATGATCTGGACAAAGAGATTGAGGGCGCTCTCAGTCAATTTGCCGACAACACCAAGTTGGGTGGGAGTGTTGATCTGCTGGAGGGTAGGAATATTCTACAGAGGGATTTGGACAGAGTGGATTGCTGGGCCAAGGCTAGTTATATGAAGGTAAACAAAATGAATTATTTGAGTCACGACCACTTGCTGCAGCGCTACAGGCTAGGGGCAGAGTGGAAAGCTTCCCTGCAGAAGAGGACCTGGTGGTGCTGGTCAACAGCAGCTGAACATGAGCCAGTGTGTGCCCAGATGGCCAAGTAGGCCAGTGGCATCCTGGCCCCTATCGCAAATAGTGTGGCCAGCAGGACCAGGGAAGTGATTGCCCCCCTGTACTCAGCACTGATGAAGCTGCACCTCAAGTCAGTTTTGGGCCCCTCATTACAAGAAAGACATTGAGGTGATGAATCATGTCCAGAGAAGGGAATGGAGCTGGGGAAGGATCTAGAGAGAAAGTCCTATGAGGAGTTGACTGAGGGAGGACCTTCTTGCTTTCTACAACTACCTGAAAGGAGGTTGTAGACAGGTGAGGGTCAGTCTCTTTTCCCAGGTGATAACCATAGGACAAGAGGAAACAGCCTCAAGTAGCACCAGGAAAGGTTTAGATTGGATATTAGTAAAAATTTTGTCATGGAAAGAGCTGTCAAGCACTGAAATGGGTTGTCCAAGAAAGTGGTGCACTCATCGTGCCTGGAGGGATTTAAAGGCTACATAGATGTTGCACTTAGCGACATGGTTTAGTGGTGGACTTGGCAGTGCTGAGCTAATTGTTGGACTCTGTCTTAGAGGTTTTTTCCAATCTAACTGATTTTGTGAT
>NW_008236509.1:4621965-4699960 GCF_000691975.1 Corvus brachyrhynchos | reverse complement strand
CCCTACAGCATTAAAATGTTTGAAACTGTAATTAAATAGTTTGTGTGTGCCCTTCTTAATTTTCTTTTCGTCGCAGATGCAATGGATTTTGATTCATTGTGTGGGCTGCAAAATCTTTACCTGTAGACTGTGGTCTAGTAAGTTCAAGTTCAGAAAGTTTTTCTGCCACTTTGTGCTGGGATGACTACGGACTGTTTCCAATATTAGTTGAGTTTACATTTCATATACTGGTTACATAATAGACAAGTCCTCATTTGCACTTATAAGAACTTACAGGGTACAGTTGCCTGTCTCAAACACTGTCAAAGCAACAGAAGGAACTTGCCATAAGAAAAGCCACCACAGCAGGAACTTGAGATAAGCACAGAAGGGAGGAATTTGTGACGGGAAGGCACATTCCAGGCCTGGTGGAGGTGAGATCTGGTTAGTACATCCTGGTTAACACATCCAGATAAAACTGGGAAAGGAAGCAACTTCTCATTACACATATCACCAGTCAACCAAGATCACCCCAAGTTATGGGACAGATGGCATCTGTGACCACCGAAGTACCCCCAAACTCATTTCTGTGGGGTTCCATCAGAGGACTCTGCATGATCCACACTGTTAAAACTACCCCCCAGGGGAGGTGCCTGGGCATTCCCACCTGAACCTGAACATGTATTAACCTGTTGAACTTTTTGTTTCATGGGCTTCCCCCATCATGACAGATCAAGACAGTGACTATCTCTTCAGCCAACAGACATCTGAATTGCAACAATCAAGTCTTGTAGCATGGTGGTGATATTTTTCTTCTCTCCTTCCTTCCTTCCTTCCTTCCTTCCTTCCTTCCTTCCTTCCTTCAAATTACAGCTTTATACTTTTATATGGTTTTATTACTATAGATAATAATGACCAAAATGGCTACATATCTCCTTTCCATCACAACCAAATTGTTCTAAAATAAACCCTGAGCATATATATATATATACATACGTACATATATATAAACACCAGCCATCCAGTGTCATTTCCCTCTCATCCACCCCAGGGAATCTTTTCTTTTAACAAGAACCTTCATTACCCCATCTCAGTGGTGGGTTGTAACAGCGCTGTTTACATCTAGAAGTAGTAAAGTGTCTTTCAAGATGCTGTGCCAGAATACTGCCTTTATATACACGACAGTGTTAGTTTCAAGGCATGTGTTTATGCTGACATTCCCAGTAAAGCTTTTCTTTAGCAGTAGATACATATCAGTTCTTCAAGATTCATTGTATTTACAAGATTCTATCAATCTTTTTGATGGTATATATATTTTATTTTGACAAAATTATCTAATAGTTATATTATTAAAATTATTTTGGATTTCATGTTATAAAACTGGGGTTTTGTTTTCATACATAACATCCCATAGGTCAGTGCTAGATTTAATACAATTTACAGTCAAATGAGTCAGGACATCCCTTTTACAAGTTACTGATTTAGGAAAACAAAGTGATATAATTTTGATCTTAGTGCTCTTGAATAAGCTGCTTAATCATATTATTTTAGTAGGAAAATCTTAGAAGAGATATGTTTTACATTAAGTGAAGTTTAGAGTTTTATGCATAACTGATGTTTATCAGTTTTGAATTTAGTTTTGGTTTAGGCAGTTTCTCTTCCAATACATCCTGATTCCCGCCAGGATGGTTAAATTTTGCAGTAGCCAGGAGGGGCATGGCCAGGACCTGGATGTTATTCTGTACCACCCCACATCATGTGCAGGGGGTGGGGGGGAAAGGGGTCTCCTCCAGTTGTGCTGGGTGTGGATGGGTCGGGATGACGTCGAGTTCCACGTGGTGAGAATTTGTGTGTGAATCATTCACCTCTCTTGTACACTCTGTTAGTAATATTGCTGCCATTACTGTTCGTTTTCTTATTTCATTTGCTGTTTCCAGTAAATTGTTCTTTCCTCAACCTATGATCTTTATCTTTTGTGCCTCCAGTTCTGCTTTCCATCCCACTGCAGCGGGAGGGGGTGGCAGAAGGGGGAGTAAGCAAGAAAGTGGTGCATGGTTTGGCACTAAACTGGGGAGTACCATTCCCGAAGTGTGACACAGTATCAAAACCATTTCCATGGGAAGAGATCTTAGGATGTTGTCTAGTCCAGCCTCATGCTTCAGACATATCAGGCAGTCAAGTATGATCCATCTGCTCATATATCTGAATCATCTTAGACATCTTTAGACATCCTTAGACAATGGAAGTATAGGTTAAGTAGCTTAATTCCTTTCTGGCCTGAGAAGCTACACCTTTTAGACCAAGATGTTGATCAAGAAACAAAGAAACACTCAGCAGAATGTTGGTTTTCTTCCATCACAGTTTTTCATCGGTCTTTCTCTAGGAATACTCTAAAATGCTAACTCTTTTTACAGAATGAGAGGACCATCAGTTAACTTGATAGAGAGGGGTAAGAAGCTTCTGAAATAGTTTCAAACAAATGCTAACCCCTCTATGTGTTGGTTAAGGAGATGGAGATAACTGTGGGTGATTTGAATTCCTTTTTAATACAAATGTCCAGATCCTTAATGTATTTTTAAGGACCTGGTAGCTCAACTTCATGGAATGCAATGTCAAATGTTGCTTTACATGTTCATTAAATTCTTTTTCTTTTTTTAATTCATCTATATCAGTGTGGTATAAAAGTGCTCAGAATATCTTCAAAGTTTACTACTATAGCTTTTAAACTAAGAGTATTTCCAAGAACAGGTCTTTAAAGCTTCATTTGGGTTGTAGATTTTTTTCGAAAAGGAAAAAATGTTTTCAGTCTCCATCAAGTAAATAATTATCATGCTGAATTAATCTTTGAACTCTTTTGAACTGTAAAGGAGACTCAGCTTTTTCTTTCAGCCAGTTTCCTTCTTCTTGGTTTTGATGAGAAAGTTTCTTATAGGTGTTTAGATGACTTAAGGATTTTTATATTGCTTTTGTAACCATCTTATTATTAAAATACATGTAAAAGATTGTAGAACTTAAATTCTAATTATTAACATTTTATAATGTATGTTTCAAAAATATTTAGAAATATTTTTTATAAACAGTTAAAGCATTTTTTTTGCAGCTGAACAAATGAGTTCTGGATATATTTTCATTACAGTAACAAGCCAGTTTGATTTTTATAAAAATAATCGTTGTTTCATGAGGGAAACTGATACAGTACTGCTTTCATATTTTCTAAAATATAGTTTTTCATAATAGCAAAACTCCTTCTGATGAGAAGGAGGAGGGGAAGATAATAATTTCTAATCAGAAGGGTTTTTTACCTGGTAGCTGGTTGTCTACAGATCTTTTTGTCTTAATGAGAAGATAGTATTTTCATATTCCTAAGCAAGTTTGTACCAGGCTGTATATTTAGTTTATTTTTGTTAACATTTGCAATAGGAGGCATTAAGGCACTCTGCACAAATCAAGAGGACATAAACTGTATTAAAATACTTCTTCTTGTATCAAACAATACAGACAAAAATTTATTTCATCAGTAGATAGATGATAATTTTTTAGGATAGAAGATACCAGCATTTTCCTGTGAAGATGGAAATTATGTAGATGTATAGACAAAAAAATGCTTGTGACTTACTAAGAGAAGGTAAAGACTTGTTGGTATTTAAGATAAGTATATAATTTACTAAGTAGCTAAATTAAAAAAAATAAAGCTGATAGTCTCTGGTTCATGATCTTATTTCTTCTACTTTGATAAAAAGGAAAACAGGTAACTAAATAAAAATATTTGTAAACACATTTTTGTATCAGAATTGAGCTTCACACTTAACGATGAAATATAAAAATGTATAGAGAATTTCAGATTATTTTTCTGATTGAGTCATTTGGCTTCAAATACTATTACTCTTAGATGCATTAGGATTATGCATATAGGTGACATAGACCATAAAAATGAATTACTTTGACTACATAGTTTTATTTTTTTCTTGTCATAATAATAAACATAATTTGCATTTTAATTTGATTTTAGTCCTGGTGGCTCAGCTGTGCCAAGTATTGTACAGAATATTGAAAGAACTGAAAGTAAAATCAGGCAGTTAATTGCTGCTTTGTATTTGGATGCCGGAAAAATACATCAACTTAGCTTGATCAAGAAGCAAAGAGTTGGATAGATAGATTTCAGAGAATTTCTGTATAAAACCTCAGTGGAGAAAACCTGTAACTTGGAATGGAAGTTCCTGTGGCCTTGTCACCACTGAATGGTGCAAGTGTTTGAGACCAGTATTGACTACTAAGTGGTCTCAACACACGCAGATTTATAAGAAATAATACAAGTGTCATATCTCAACAGCACAAACAGTCTGTAATATTGATATTGTTTATACTGTCAGTCTTACTGTGGTCATGAGAAGTTAGAGGCTGCTGGAATTTAAATATTTATATATAAATCAGAAAATTGGCCATTCATCTTCAAGACGATCTGGGCCACCTACCTGGCTGGGAAAGGAGAGAGGAAGATATGGATCACTCCTTTCCCCCAAGCCTTCTCTGGGAAAGCAGGTTTTTTTGTTTTTTTTTTTTGATTCCTGAAAACCAGCATCCTTGGTCCTCAAAAGAACTGGGAAGTACTTCTGCAAATCTTGGAGACCAGCTGCTAAAAGCCCCAACTTTTCTGTGTCAGGGGAGGTTTAATCCACTGCTGCATTGTTGCTGCCCACCCTTTCAGATGACATGTACTGCATTATCTTATCTTCTGTCAGTTTAAGGTGGTAGTTTATCCTCATCTCCTTCATGACTACTGCTCTTCCTAATGAACAGAGTGATTAGCAGCAAAAGACAAGGCAAAAATCTCATTCACCTGACTGAGTATTAGAATGAGTTTTGGTTCCTTGCAATACAGTCTAGACTAAGCGTGACACACTAGGAATGAGTGATGTGTGACATCCAGCATGTAAGTAGATTCAACCCATCCTACAGTCTGCCTTTAAGTGAATGTTAGCACCTGGTGAGTACAGTATTAAGATAGGACTTTCTGGCGTTTAGTAGTGTTTAAGCCAAAAACTGATAATACATGAAATTTTGCAAATATGTTTTCAAATCCTAAAATGAATTATTAAAAATAGTCTTCTGTAGATAAATAAAAATTCTGTGTCACAACAGAATTGAATGTGCAGTTTGTTACTTTTCCAACTAGCAGGACCAAAAATGTGTGCACATTTTGAATAATCAGTGCTGTCACTTTGTTAAACTTTATGCTGCAACAAAGCTCATTTCACTTGGAGTGAACTGACCATCGTGGATACTGCTTCGAGAGTATAAAGGGAACTTCTTATTTCAAGCTAACAAAAATTTGGATATGTAAGGTGAAATTTTCATATGCAGAAATCTGTTGGTCTTAAGGTGAATCTGTTTTTTGTGTCAATACCAGCTGCTAAGGAAAGGCTGAGTAAAAAGGTTAATGCTAGTGTTTTATTCTTTATCATGATAGTAAGGGGGAACCCCACAAATAGGTTTACTTTTACAGTATGCTTAAGGTAGGATTTTTGTGTTGTGGTATATGACTTGTGTAGTGTGAATGATCTTATTTCTGCCTGTTTGGAAAGCATACTGTGCCATGAAAAATATTTAGATTTCCCAAAATAAAATGCATAATTAAAATACTTTCTTTTTTTGCCTTCAAAATAACCCATTATAAACATTCAAATAGATTAATAATATTAGCTAAAATGGCTGGTAATAATGAGAAGATATATATGACCGGTCATAAAACCACTTTGAGCTGGTTTTAATATTTGTTGTATAGAACAAAGTAGATGAAACCTCTCAGGTCATTCTTGTGATAGAAAATTCCACAGAATCACAGAATAGGTCAGGTTGGAAGGCATCACAGTAGGTTTTGTCCAACCTCCCTGCTCAAGCAGGGTCATTCCAGAGCACATTGCATAGGATTTTGTCCAGATGGCTCTTGAATATCTCCAGGGAGGGAGACTCCACACCGTCTCTGGACAATCTGTTGCAGTGTGTGGCCACGTGCACAGGAAAGAAGTTCTTCCTCATATTCTGGTGAAACTTGCTGTGCATCAGTTTCTGCCCATTGCTTCGTGTCCTACTGTTTGACATCACTGAGCAGAGCCTGGCTCCATCCTCTGACACCTCACTTCAAATACTGACACACACTGACAGGGTCCCCGTCCCAGCCATCTCTCCTGGAGGCTGAACAGGCCCAGCTCCCCTCAGTCCATCCTCATAAGAGATGCTCCAGTCCCTTTATCATCTCTGTTACCCTCCACTGGACCCGCTCCAGGAGCTCCTCATCTCTCTTTGTCCCGAGGAGCCCAGGGCTGGACACAGCACTCCAGATGTGCTTCACCAGGGCTGAGCAGAGGGGCAGGGTCACCAACCTTGACCTGCTGGCAATGCTCTCCTTAGTGCACCACAGGACACAATTGGCCTTCTTGCCCACAGGGCACACTCATGGACACTTTGTTGTCCACCAGGTCCTTTTCCACAGAGCTGCTTTCCTGCAGGTCAGTCCTCGGCCTGTACTGGTGCATGAGGTCCAGGTCCTTCTGGAGGGATGCACAGCACTCTGGGGTACTGGCCACTTCTCCCATCTTTGTGTCATCAGCAAACTCACTGAGGGGCCATCTGCCCCTTTGCCCAAGTCATTGATGAGTAAATTAAACAATATTGGGACCAGTATTGAACTTTGGAGGACACCACCAGTGGCAGGCCTCCAACTAGACCCTGTGCCACTGATCACAGCCCTCTGGGATCTGCTGTTCAGCCACTTCTCAATCCACTGAAATGTCTGCTCATCCAGTCCACAGTCCCCAGGTTTGCCTATGAGGATGTTGTGAGAGTGTTGAAAGCTTTGCTCAAGTTGAAGTAGACAATATCCGCTGCTTATTTCCATCTTGCTGTTCCCAAGTATTTGGACTGTTATGGCTTTGTGGGGAATTTAGCAGAATAGAGCAGCAGACATGGAAGACACTGGTTTTCTTGGTCTCATCTCTTTCTTTGTTTTGCATGGTCACATACTTGATGGACAGGGCACCAAAGCTATATCTGAAGGAAACCTTGAATTCTGTTTCCTTGAATATTTTGCAGATAAAAAATGGATTGAAAAAGAAATCTCTGTAGGCTTTTGATATTAATTTGATGTCTTGTTTCATAGCTCTTTAGTTGAGATACTAGTTTATTATAAATTCAGATCTATTGTAGCAAGAATTATGAATAAAACAAAATTTTATTGAATTTTAAAACCTTAAAATTCTATGCTCCTTTTGTGCAATGACTGCATGGCTTGAAACAAGAACTGAATCTCGTATGATCAGGGGAATTTCTTGCTTTCAAAGGAATATGTTTCCATTTTTATTTCTCATAATTAATAAGATATTAAACATTGAGAAATAGAAGTGTGCAGAACTAAAAATGTCTTGTTCTCCCCTCTGTCTAACTATTTCTACGGAAAGAAATGTCAGTATTTGGGTGCCAATCTGGAAGCTTCTCAATGAGTCAGTGTTGCACATTTAATAGAAATAGATAAATATATAATAAAATTATGGTACATAAAAATGTTTATCGATTAATTCTGCATTCAGAGATGCAGTGTAAACCCTTTAATTACTGAATCTTGCTTTTGAGTTTTCAACTCAAAATTGCATCCCCCTGGCAGGTTGGACAGGTTTTTGTCTCTGGAAGGAAGCTCTCTTCTCCTGCTAGACTTTCAGGTGCAAGTCACACATTGATCCATTGCACCAACAGCCCTTGAATTGAGCTTTTTGCCCATACATTGTTTGTGGCTCTAATGCTGCCTAGCAAATAATAGAGGAGAAAAAGCTCTATTAAAATGAAATTAAATATACTGTTTACCTGTTACCTATAGAGGCAGATACTTTGTCTTAGAAATAAATGAGGTTGATCCAGGTGTGTTTTACCTTAAATAAATCTATGTTGTCTGTTCTCATCTTGCTCTTCAAGTGCTGGGCAATAGTTTTCATGAGGACTTCATGTGTAAATTCTGCAATGATGAAGGAAGGTCTGCCAGCCTGTAGTTCTCTGGACAATCCTTCTTGACATTTTTTTGAAGTTATCATGGCACTGACTTTGTCACAGTCATCAGGGAGTTGCCTTAAAGCTGACAGAGGAGCTTCCTGATAACATCAGCCACATTCTGGTATGTGTCATCTGATCCTGTATCTGTGTGCGTATCCAGCTGCTCCATATGACCATCTCACTTGGTCCTCCTGCACTGTGGTGTTAGCATGTTTCCCTCCTAGTCTGTGAGAGTGGGCACTTGGGGCAGATTTTGCCAGTAAATACTTAGGCAAAGGCTTTAATTGCCTTTTAGTGAAATTTATTACTGGGTCACCTATGCCATTCTCCAGTTTTCCATGTCTTCATGGCATATCCCTTTCCAGTTTTAGCTTCAGACAGATTTAGGTATTCTTAATTCCAGCCCAGTGCAATCCAGCTCAGGATTTCTCTGGTAGCTTGTCCTGCTTCTTCCTCTTGGCCCTCTTTTCTTTGACATTGTCAGTATTTCCCTGTTCAACCAAGGTGGCATTTTGCTGTGGCTGCTGTGGCTTTTTGTTTTCATATGGGTATGGATTTCCTTGCACTTTGCAGAAATTGTTGATGGAATTTGACCTGTTGTCCTGAGTTCCTTCTCATGTCAGGAGAGCCTCCTGTTTACCCGTTCCCTAAAAAGGCTGAGGTCTCCTGAATCCTGGGATTTCTAGTTTGTTGTCTCCTTCGCTACCATCATCGTCATCAGCAATTTTGCCTAAAGACTTAGGTTGCAGAGTGACACTGTGTAGCTTAGATCTAGGATCAATATTCAAAAGTATTTTTAGACACCTGTATTACTTCCATGAAAAATAATCTGTTAGTGCACCCTTCACTGTTATTCCTCCAAAATCTGTTTGAGGCTGTGTCAGGAGCTGTGACACCTGAGGTCAAATATTTGTGGAATACTTATTTCTTACACCAGAAGGTTTTTACCAATTCCTTATTTTTGTTGCTATGGATATTGTATAGTTTACTACAAGTATTCCGTCTGGTGCTATATTAAACTGGCCTAGAACTTTCTTACTACATAAACATACAGCCTTAATCCAGTTTTCATGTACTTCTGTATTTGTTGTCTTTTTTTTTTCTTCTCCTTTCTGGAAGGGTTACTGATTCTCAGAAGGCAGTTAAAATCATAGAATCATTTAGGTTGCAAAAGATTTCTAAGATCACTGATTCCAACCATTAACCAAAACACTGCCAAGTTCACCACTAAACCATGTTTTAAGTGCCACACTGACAAGTTGTTTAAATACCTCCAGGCATGGTGACTCAACCACCTCCCTGAGCAGCCTGTTCTAGTGCTTGACAACACTTTTGGTGAAGAAAATTTTCTTAATATCCAATAAAAACCTCCCTTGATGTAACTTGAGATAATTTCCTTTCATCCTATCGCTTGCTGCTTAGAAGAAGCAGCCAATCCCCACTTTGCTGCAACCTCCTTTCAGGTAGTTGTAAGGAGCAATAAGGTCTGTGCACCAGAGCCTTCACCAGCATCACTGTGGAATGCAGATTCTAAGTTAATAAATGTATGTGAAAGACCATTTCTGATTAATTTAATGAAGTATTCAATTCCATTCTTAAGTTGTAAAATGAATATAGTTTCTAATACTCTTAGTACTGAAAAGTTTCAATTGCTTTTGAGAAATGGAAATTGTAATTTATTTATTTGTTTTTGAAAGATACTGCAGAGGAGAAACGTAACTTGCATAACACATCAATTACTAAAATGATCTCTTAGAGTTAATTTAAGTCAGTTGTGTCACTGACAAATTTGTTTAAACTCATTAGAGAGCATTATACTTGTTAGAAATGAAGCTGGACTTAGCTTCTATTTCTTTAAAAAATATTGGTTGTGTTGTGAACATAAATACTGGCAAATCCACAAATAATTATGACTGACCTGAAGCTGTTTGAATATGCCCTTTGAAGAAAAAAACCCAACAAACCAATGAAAAGCAAAACTTGTACTGTAAATAATAAGCAACTTTATGATAAGTTGAAAGTCATTTTTTCAAACAACAAATTATAAGATTTTCTTCTTTGAATTATTCGGGGAATTTTTTTGAAGGTTCCTGTGTAAAGCAGGGAGTGAATGGCATCTTAGAACTTTGTTTCTTTACTACCTGTGATAAGATCTAGAAAAAAAGAGTTGTGGTTCAAGGTTCAGTGCCTCTTAGTAAGCATTGCTGTATTAGCCCCTCTCTAAAGTAGCATGTGGTCTTGGCATGTGCTCTTACCTAAGCTAAGAGGTTTGACTTTATTCTAGAATTAAATGATTTAAAGAGAAAAGGGAAGTATAATTTACTGGTTTAGGTCATACCCTAAGTCAACAAGGTTCATCTGCAATGCTCAACCCAGTCACAACTTGTTATAGATTGAACACATATCTAAAACATTTTAGTCTTTGACTATTTTAATCTTGATTGACAATTACAATAAAAGTTTGTATGAAAAAGAATGTGCACCCTTTAACTAGAATCAGAATGTTCTCATTGTTTTGGCTTTCTGATGTCTTTCTGCCCCAAAATCAACTTTAGGAAGTACTGCAGGTGGTTTGGAGGTTGACTGAGTTAATAATTAATAAGGATTTACGTGGCCTTCTGTCACTTTTTATTTCCAAATCACTTGCTAAGAAGTCACCTAAGGGCTTAAAATTGACCAGGACAATAAGCAGCAGGAGCCTGTGGTGCAGCTGATGCTGATGAACAAAGAAAATAAATTATAGAAGTCAAAATAAGTGTTATTGGTTGCACTTAATACCATAAAAAATTGTTTCCTTGCAAGGAATACAAAGAACCAATTCAAATAAAGATTTTTTTTTGTTGTAATTTTATGTAGAACCTAAACCTTCCTTTTTATATGTAATGCAATGATTATTTAATTTATCAAACGTTACTGCATTGCTTTTGCTCAAGAACATTCACTCAAATGGATGTCAGTATTATGTAATTTTTTCTTTTCTTTTTGTCTTTTTCTCTTATTCCTAAGTCACTCTGGAGATTGCCATTACAGCAGAAAGGCACTTATCATCAAGTATTTTCAGGACTAGAAGAGCTCATCCATTTCTATGACCTATTGAAGGTTTCTACACAAGAGTGTAGTTTCTTCTTGTGTTCTCCCTCTTAAACTTTGCTATCCTTTCAAATAAGAGTAAATCTTTAGTAAACTTTTAAGTAATGATAGCTAGTTCCTTGAAAGAGACAAAACTTTGTTGAATGTGAAACAAGGGTTTTTTTTTTTTCTTTTTGCCACACTCCGCTCCAGGTTACTTGACTGCATTCACTTATACACAGGCAAATCTTGGTTTTTTGAACAAAACTTGGGCCAAAATTTCCTTTCTCACTCCAAAATTTTCATCATAGATTTCCTACAGTAATACTTACATAATTTGATTACAAATATAGATTACTGCAGTTGGTGCCACGAAAGTTTAGGCAGTGTAGGTAACTTGTAAGTCCATCAGCAGCCTTTTATAAGAATGGGATTTCATGTATGTGATCTTTGATCTGCAATGCTGGAAGCGCTTTGAATTTCCTTTGCTTTGGAAGCTGCATGTAATGGTATAAATGTCTTAATATTCTTGCACTAAACGTTGGAATGCCTACAGGTCAAAATGACAACTATCCCTGTTCCTAAACTACACTGAAGTTAATGTGGTTTCTTCACACTTCTTTCTAGCCTTCTGTGTTACCTTGAGAGTATTGTCCTTTCCCTTCCCTGTGAATACAGCCATAGTTTGCACATCTAAACCTTTATTTTTGTAGACAAAAGATTAGGTTGGAAGAGACCTCTAAGTCTGACTGTTAACCCAGCACTGCCAGCTCCGCCATGTTCCTAAATTCAAGTGTTAAGCATTATGTATTCAAGTAAGTTCCTAAACTAAATTCAAATATTCAGCTCCGTACATGCACCATAGTTTTGTCCCTCATCTGGGTGGCTGAATCACTGAACCATTAAACTATTAGTTATACAAGCACAGCCCAAAGTTTACATCTTTTGCAGAATGAAAGAGTATTTTGTTTAATAGCTGCACTACAGACGGAATTGAAAGACAAGGGAAAGCTTCTTGCTACTTAATGTGTTTATTCAAGTGGGACTTAGAGATCCATTGTAATGCAGATTTTTACAACTTGAATTTTACTATACTATCTTTTGGCTAAAAGTACTATAAATATTTTTAAAATGTCACACTCAGAATTACTTACTTTGGTTTTGGCCATATGTTTTGAAAAACAAAAGAAAAATTATATCTGCCTTGTTTTGTCCTCTCAAATCTAAGTGAAAGGATATTATAAGGTAGAAAATACTACTTTTATACCCTCTGTCACCTTTGTTAACATTTTATTAGACATAAATCATGTAGTTTCAGGCTGCATAGTGGCAATATGGTTCACTGTGTATTCTATTTTTATAACTTTATTTAAAACTGACATGTAACTTGCTGTACCTGAAACCCCAAGTGAGCCAGTTATTGGAGTGTAACAAAGTTTTGACGTCAGAACTGCTATTTATTCCACTGGCAACCATTAGCAATGCATTACCCTTTGGCACTCGTGTTTTAGAAACATGGTTAAATTTTTATGACTGGGTCTAGCCAATTAGGATTCTTTCTCAAGATAGAAATAAGGGAAGAGATCTTTTTTTTAACTTACTAAATGTAGCTTTCCAGAAACAACAGAATAAAAATATAAAATATTGCACTCAGAGTTCCCAAAAACATTCTACTGAGCCACACCTCAGTTTGCCTGCTTGCTGTACACATGTATTTGGGAGGCAGGGGTTAAGCTGAGCTGCCTTGTCAAATGCATGAGCCTTTATTAGAGTTTAATGTAATTACAGCTGAGTCATCCTGTCAGGTCAGTCTGGGAGCTTCAGTAGGATGTTAGAGGGGACAATGACTTAAAGGTAGAGAGAACTGGGGAGATACAGGAGGTGTGGAGGAAAACCAGGTGGAGGTGGTGGGCTTGTCAAAAACAAATGGAGAACAATTTCAGTAGAGGTTTCTGTTGCTGCCTTTTTCCTTGAAAAGCTAAGCTTAAGCAACACCAAACTTAAGAGTGTGTATTTGTAGGCACTACATACAGAGTGGGATGGAGCAGCTGCATGAGAGGGTGCTATAGGATGTGATTCCTGGTTGTTGGTTTGCTGTGTGTGTTCTGGCAATAAGAAATGCCAGTGTCTACAAACAGAACCTACAACAGATATGTTTTCCTTCTGTGTAATTTTTGGTGATCTTCTCCTGAGGGCCTGGTAATATGCACTCTGTGTTCACACATGAATTTAGAGTTGCATGTCGACAAAAGTTACAAAACGCTTGTTTGTACATGTTACTTTACTAGTGTACTGTAGATCTGTTTTGAAGGGAATGCTCTTTTATATAAGGTTATTATTCCGTTCCTGCACTTTATTAATGATTTTGTGTTCTTTCTATCAGTAGTGAAAATATCGCCAGCTTTTGTCATAGGTTGTTTCCTGCAAAAGATGCTTCTCTTTAAGGCTCTGATCTTTATTGTAATAGGGCAACTTTAATATGATGCGTAAAAAGTTGTGGCTGCAATCTAAATTTGGCAGCTACCTCCTAATTTTCCAAATAAATAGAAGCTACTTGATCTTAAAGTATCAGCTATCTTCATTTATGTGTAATTTAGTTATCATGGCATGATGAAGTTTGTAACATCAAAAAACTCCGTTGTCTTTCTGTATGATCCTTTCAATATTTTCTTTAAAGAAATTTTATGGTGGAGAGACCACTTGTTTATGCTTTTGAGCTTCATGAGGGAGATCATGAACAGTCGTTGCTTCTTGGCATATGCACCTTTTGAAGCTATCTTTTAGTTAGTTGCTTATGGCGCCTAACTGGGAATGTGAACACAAGACTGACTACTTCTGAAAGGTGAAAAACTACTTTAAATCTCAGATTTAAGAATTACACTTTAATGTTAATCCAGCTTTAAAATTACAATTAAATATTTTACCTGCATTTTCCTGAGCGCTTACAGATATTTAGGCAATATTTGGAACAGTAATTTTTGGATATCTGAAGAGTGATTGTAGACTTTCTCCTGTTACTACACATGCAAAAATTGAAGAAAAGATCTGTTGCAGAATGTTTTGTAGAAAAAGGAAATTAGAGTAACTGTTCAAAATGAATTCGTATTTAGGCTGCCACAACCTGCAAAATCTATATAGGTACCCTAATATGCAAGGTTTTTTTAATCATGAGCTAAGGTTCTTGAATGAAGACATTTTCAGTGCAGGAACTACCTGTAAGTACAACATGTGTTTGTGAAAGGCCTAAACCAGTAATTTCCTTTCTCATATTATTCTCATGTTCTCATATCTCTCTCATATTTCCTGTATTCCTTACAATACAGGAAACAGTTGCACACTTTCACTGTAGTTTTAATTCCTGGGTTTTTTTCAGCATTCCTTCATTCCTTCCCCCTTCCCCTCTTCCCACAAATAGGCAATTTTATCACAAATGCTAGCTTTTTAGATTAATCTGCTGAGAATATTAATCTCCTTCAATACACTGTATTAACCTTTATAAGAGAGTATCTGTAATTGAGACACCACTTATTCTCACTGTCACAGGAATGAACAAAGTATGTAACAGAAGAGCAGTATATGACAACGATAATACACAAATTAATTTCAGATGGATTTTATTTTCTTAACATTTGCCATCTCATCGGCAACTAGCTTAAGTGATTATTTAAAGTCCAGTTTGTGAGGTATTGTAGTGGAAAGCTTTTTGGGAAGAACGGAATCATACCTACAAGTCAGTGTTTGAGCCCTCTAACTTCAATTGTTGGTTGGTAAAACTTGGTTTTAGTGCAATGAGCTAAAGAGGTTGATTTTCATTTGTGCAGAATTGTAAAATTTCAGTGATTTCGTATAATTTAGGTGGGATTTATTTGTAATGAACATGAAAGTATTCAATTTGATCACTGTCTATCAATATAGTGGAGAAGAAGCCTGGCTCATAACTATTTGCGTTATACATTGGTAAATGAGAAATAATGGCAAGAAATAAGCATCCTAAGTAATGACAAAATTTCTTACCCCTAGGAAGTAGGAAAAGTTTTCTATGTGATGTTTTCTGTGGTAAAGACCTATTCATTGTTGACAGACCATGGAAAATACTATGTCGCAAGAATACCTATGGGATTGCCTTGATACTTGTAGAAAAGCAGTGGGGAAGAATATGGAAGAGAGCAGGAAATGAATGAACATGTGGACAATTGGGAAAATACAGCAATTGAAGGGTAAAAAGCAAGTCTAGAGGACAGGAGCTATGTGTAAGTTCTGATGAAAAAAATGGAGCATCAGAAAAATTCCAAAAAGACAAGCAGTTTGAATAATTCATGATTGAAGGGAGTAGTATGAATCAGAGATAAAATGAATGGAAGAGATACAAATATGGAATGTGACAGGCAAAATACGAAGAACAGAAATTAAATATCAATTGACCATTCAACAGCAGCAGTTAAAATTTATGGGTAAGTCAGGGATAGCCAAAAAAGAGCTTTTTATGAGCTTTAGGGTACGTCTTCAGGATGTCTAGTTCAAGGTGGACGTATTGAGTGAAAGACAGATTTTGGACTTCTGTATACAGGGGAAAAAACCCAAAACTGGGCATGATTGTGCATTTCAGTCTAGCTTCATCTTCTACTCTACAAAAGTATATATGGCATGTCTTACAGTTGCCATGGAAAGTACTGTGGCTTTGCACTTCTCTCTCCACTTCAGCATGAAATCAATCAGTGAAAATGCTTCTAAGTATACACTGGTCCCTTCAGACTTGACTGGAAATTACCCACTTTTTTTTTTGTAACATTTATGTTCATCTATGCTCAGCTTTGAGATAAAATTTTCAATTTCAAAAAGAAATATGGGTTCTGTATGTTATACCTGTTTTTTAAAAAAACCCAAATAATAACTCATAAAATAGTTTTGGTTGGAAGGGAGCCTTAAAGACTGTCTAGTTCCAACCCCTCCTCCATGGGCAACGATACCAACTATCTACATCCTTCATGTAATATGTATTTGTTTATATAAACTGCAGTTTATTAGAGGGATACTGGCATTCATGATACTGAAAGATGAAATGTCAAAGAGGACTTTTGCAGACTCAGTCAGAAAGGTTTTTGTATATCTAAAATCTGCATAGTTAATGCACAATACCACTTTGCAATAGACTGAAAACAGCCAGCATTATGATCTCTACCTTTCAGAAGTTGTATTTGGGATACTGTTGACTACAGAGAGAAGAGCATGAAGGGGACTATTCTGCCCGTATTTCTAGTAAAAAGAAATAAAATATTGGTAAAATAAAGGACCCCCTGATGCAGTTACAGTAGTATAAGGAGATAAGACAGAAGAAAGAATGGAATGATATAGGCAAAAATTTGATCAGTCACTTTTCTGAAGTCATGAAATCAGATGTTACCAACTTGAAATTTAACTGCAGATTTCCTGATTAAACTTAGCAGTGAAACAACTTCAACCCTGAACGATTTCCAAAAGAAAATGCAAATAAAATAAATCATGGGTGTTAGAAACAAGGAGTTTAAGCACTGTTAATACATTGTAAAGTTAAATCAAAATCTAATATACTTTTGGAATTCCTAAACACTGTTTGCTTTTCCTCTTCCTAGAAGCATTCCATAATAACAGGAATTGCATAAATAATATGTTTCGGTGATTTCTTGTGGTTTATACATGAAGAAATTTTCCAAATGTCTAGCTCAGAGCTCTTTTTCTGCCGTTTCAGTCAAATATTCCTTGACTTGCTCTGGCTTGGCATGCAGAATGGCTGAATACTGATGTCTTTTTAATAACTTCTTATAGAGATAACCATCAGATTCCCTCCAGCCTTCTTATTCAGAAAGAAAAACAAAACAAAGCACAACTTGCAGTGTTTCCATATGAGTCATGTTTTCTGCCCACTTTTTTGTTGGCCTCTGGATCTCTTTCAGCTTATTGACTACTTGATTTAAAGCACTTGATGTAAAATTTGGCCCAGTACTTCAGGTGATGCCTGATTAGTTCTGTGTCGCATGGAATAATACTTGACTCTTAATTTTGATTATCAGACTTTTGTTAATTATACTGTGAAAGTGTTTGCATTTTTTCCTAGTGGATGCATCTATAAAGAAGCTATGCCAGACCCTTATTGTGCAGAATGTGATTCTACTCTTTTCTTCATTTCAAACAGACCTTAATGTTCGTCAGAGTGATCTGCATATTTTGAGAAGACCCCAATGTGGTCTTGACATGATTTAAGCCTTTGCCTGCATTGTTTGGGTCAGCTCCTTCTTTGTAAGATGCGTGATGCAAAACAGCTATAATGAAGTGAACATGCCTTTTATCCTCCCATCTAGTAATACTAGAACTCTCTGATAATCTTTTTGGCAGACAGTGTCTTCCATAAGGTGTTAATCTGTGTATCAGATAATTCACTCATTTTATGGACAAAAGGACTATGACATCAGAACTGCTTTACGTGGAGAAGTCAGCACAAATGCGTGAATGTTAAGCAATCAGACTCACAGAGGAAGGTTCCTGGGCAATAGTTTCTGGATTCTTTTTTAAGACAGAACAATAGCTCTGTGATCACTTGAGGATTACTTTTATAAATCAAATTGAGCTATACACTTTGTAACAAATCTAATAACCATACTGTGAATATAACACAAAAGTCATTGGTATTGCAGGTGGTGTGTGGGGATGAAATTTACTGCACCAAGTTCGTGGCAGTGCTTTGCAGAACAAAACCAAAGGTTTGCTTGTCCTGACATTAACAACTTCTAGTGGATGGTAATATTGAATTCTGTTTGATTTTATTTGATATTTTGTTATTGGAGACATGGTGTCTTTTAAATTTCTTTCAAAGAAGTTTTTCAAATGGAGTTATACTTACTCCTATAATATGCCACCTTAGGGAAGAGTATACTCTAGGTAAGGCATTATCCTGCCAAAATGAAATAGTAAGGTGTTTCTTTAGTATTTCCCATGGGTGATTTGAAATGTTACCAGAGCATGTTGTAGGAACACCAGTGGAGCCATCTACAGTATTTTGAAGAATTTAATGAATTACCCATGGTTTTGCATTGGCAAAGAGACATTTTTTCAAAATAAAAGGTGATTTTTTTCACTTGAAGTGCTGGTATTGGTATTTATAATGATTTCAGTAGTTCAGCTTGTGAATGGGAGCACAAATATATTTGTAAAGTAACAAAAATGAGACCTTTTTCCAATGAGAGTTGTTCTACTCAGCAATGAATTTTTTTTACTGAAAAGTACTGTAGCAAGTGGAGAGCAATGAAATTCAATTTACTGGCACTTTCAAAGAAAACCATAATAGAACTGAAAAATCAGCTATTTTGAGAATGTGCAAAAATATTGAGATGTAAACCAGATTGTGTTGAGAGCTTGATTCTTAAATTTTTCATGTCATTAGGTAAAGATGAGCAATTATTTTATATCCTGCCAAGAATCCAACATCAGAAGCTTTTAAGTCATGTATTAGTAGCCTGATATGGAAAATGAGCCTGCTTGTAGTAAATATGTAAATGATTCAGGAGTAATTGTTTCGCTTTCTATGTGACAAAATACAACTAAGAATGATTCCAGAGGTATGTCAAACTGCTCTTGTTTTATAATTTGATTAAATAGACAGTTGCTATATCTTAATTTCAAGTTTGTCTTAGTAATTCAGGGAAAAAAATTAAAAACAGGATCAATGATCTGTAGTATTTTTGAAGACTTAAATAATTTAAAACCCTTTGTCAACTTTATGAACAAATTGCACTAAAGCTTTTCACCTGCCTGAAGGGCTGCCATAGATGTGGAGTCTTTTGGAGTTTCTGAGAAACGACTTGAAAGGCAGGAAATTCCAATTAGGTGTTACAGTGAAAAAAATGGCCATAAGGGCTGTAGTACTGGAAGAGGTTTCCTGGAGAGCTTGTGGAGTATCTTGGAGGTATTCAAGGCTCAACTGGACCTGGCCTTGAGGAACCCATCTGATTAGGTCTGCATTGGGCTTTGGACTGACCAGAAGACCTCTGAAGGTTTCTTTTGCAAATTATTATCTAGTTTTGTGATTTCCAGGTAAGAAGATGGCACTTCAAAAAAAAAAATTCTCTGTAACAGTCTGAGCATTTGTGGATCAAATGCTAATGTGGATTCTTGCCTAATTCCAGTTTTGGAAAACTTCAGTTAAAGTAAATGCTGAAGTAGACTGTAGTTGCTGTCAAGATCAAGTTGTGTATTTTCTAGCAACTGGAAGGGCATTCATCTTGATGTGAAAATTACCTGTAATTATTTTACTTAGCCTTTAATAAAGCTAGTAACATAATAGAAAGTACTTGTCTAATTGAGGTATTAGCTACTACACAAAACAGATAGAAAACTGCTCATAGACAGAGAAATACAGCCTACAAAGTCCCAAGCCATGGAGCAGAAGGTTAAAATGTTCTTCTTAGATATGTCTGTTCTGCCTTATTCTAGTTGGATAGAATTATACTTAAAAATACCACTAGAGTATTGGGTTTTGTTCGGGGGTTTCTTTTTAGAGTATTGCAGAACTCTCCTTTTATATCACATTAAGTTAATGCCTTTAGACTATGTTATTGCTCTCTGTGGAAAAGCAGACACTGACTTTTCCTTCAATAACGATCAAAAGTTGTTGATCTTGGGATCCTAATCATTCTTTTGTGGCAGAAAATGGGTTTGTAATTTCCTTTCTCATATTCTGAATTAAGAAATAAAAAGAAGCTAAAAATAATTTTATCTGAGAGCAGTGTATTTTTTTGAGTTTTCTATCAGAAAATAGCAGTTTTCAGTCAATATCAATGTTATGTTTGCTTAAAAATTCCCCAGAAACCACTTTGGGAAAAATTAATAGAAAGAAGCCTTTTCAGTGCCAATATTGTATTTATGCATTCAGTTTAGGCGTTTCTAAAAATAAAAGGAATCGTTTATACCTAAGGGGTATAGTTATTCTTAGGTTGGAGTATGTTTATACACACGTAAAATGTGTAATGTGTATATGTCTTGAAAAGTTTACATAAACAGTTTCAGGGTGAACTTTTCAATGGAGAATTACAATAGCTGTTCAAATATAAACATGCTGTAAGAGACTTCTACATCACTGAATCCAATTGCATGGTATTATAAGCCACTGCATAATTTAATCTCCTTCACTGTGCTCTATCTTAAAAGTAATTAGGAGTTCTATATGCAGTGCTCCAGCTATTCCAGAGTCTAATTTTTCATTATATGAAACTTTTTAAAAATTTCCTGTTAAAGCAGTTACCTAATTTAATTTTAATTGAAGAAAATTAACTAATAGTTTATTAATATCTATTAGCTCTTTTCTCTCCTTGGCTTTTAAAATACTCACTGTAGGATACTGACATCTATTCTCGCCCTTCTTTTTTGTATGCAAAACAAGTCTGGGGTTTTTTTTATCCTCTCATCTCATAATCTGTCATTTCTACTCATCCTGTTTTAGCTCCTCTGTGCCAGTTCCACTTTGAGTTGTTCTTTTTTAGATAAGGCTCCCCTAATGACATACCGCACTCTGGATGAAGTCTTACCATTAATACTTTTCTATTCCGATTAAAACTTCTGACTTGTATATTGTAGGTTTTTGTTTCCCTTTTCATAGCTGTGTTCCTGCTACTGTTTACTGATAAAAGGTCAACTAAATCTTCCTAGTCCTTTTGTTCATGATTATCTCCAGATATGAGCTTCCAGCTCGTACAAGGGTTTTTTTCAGGCCCTTCAATACATATTTTCACACTTGGTGCTTTGAACTCATCACATTTTTCTCTGGTAATATTTTAGGAACTTTGTCATCCTTTACTGGGGTACGCAACAAATTTAGCTAGACTGACATTGCCCCTTCTAGGTTAGAAACTTCCTGCAAATATTTTTTTTGATTATAGGTTTGTAAGGATCGTCTCATGGTACTTTAGATGGAATTATGCAACAGCTTCTGTTCTCATGGTCTGCCATATTTGTATACTTCCACATTACTTCTTCTATATGGTATCTTTTTGATTATGTACTGTTTAGTTAACTTTCATATTTGGTAGAGCTGACTCACAGCTTTTTTTTTTTTACCTCAGGATGTTGTCTTGTTTCACAAATGGGGTGCCTTTTTGTTCTTTTTTTTTTTTTTTTTAATGTATCTCAATTGAATATATTTTCCCAGTAGAGAGAAGCAGAGCGGTAATTTAAAATTGCATGTGTAGTTTCAGGAGCAAACATTATTCAATTAAAAGTCCTCTTACTTCTCCAAATACTTACAACTTCTGACTTTATGTTGTAATCTGCAGTGACAAGTAATTAGACGGCATGTAGTCTCTGTGCATAACAAAATACATTGTTGAGACTAGGGTATTTCAGTAAAAACAATAATTATTATTTCTGATCTTTACTTTAAAGATAATTTTCACAATTTCTTGATGTTCATTTTGTAGGAGGGAAGTTCATTTGAATGCAGCATTTCATGACTTGTATGATGTAAAAATGTACAGGAAACACTGAATGTCAGGAAAGAGCCTCATTGGTGAAATGCATTTAAATTTCTCAGCTTTTATTACAAGCTACTTAATAAATGACGTAACAGAATTAGAATTTAATATAGAATTGTCTGTATGATTCTACATGGATGCTAACTGGTGGTGTCTAAAGAGCGGCAAGATATTCATGTTTCCTGAACAAACTAGTTTTATTTTTATGATTGCTTTATGAAATTGAAATTTTTAAACTAGAAAAAACGTCAAGATCACTGGGAAAGTGAATTGCTGCCAGCTTGTGTTTTAAGACAGCATTTTAAATCACAAGCATTCTTAGAATTTTTAATATTGTATTATTTTGTATAACTTCAGTGGTTTTTCAAAATTTAATGCTCACTAGTGTAACTAAGGTGATCTTAGGGGATATACCTAACTTTGCATATGCAGTATTTGAAAATAATGACTTTCTTGAGGTTTTGATTTGATGAACTAGTAAAATACTCCCTTTTAAGTATGCATATGTTATAATCTTTAGTGTGATTAAGCACACTACTCTCTTCCCAAGATTGGATTGCAATGTTATGAGAAACAAAGATAGATTTAATTTTGATTTTAAGTGTTTCATAATTTGGAGCAAATTTTCAGAGTTTGTAAAAACAGAAGTAACAAGTATAATATAACGAGGTAAAGTTGTGTAGAGAGTGAGTAGCAGAAGCAAAGCAATCTTCTGGTGTAGATTTTCTGCCTGGTTATAGGGGTCACTCTGATCTCATTTCAAAGCTAGAAGCTCACCAGTGCAGTACGACAAGGATACGTGGGTAGAGCATGCAACTTATTTATTCATAAATTATCAAAAAAACTCAGTAAATTGGTGGCATGATTGCTGTTGGGTTTTGGTTAGGCTGTTTCCTAATACAGCAAAAATGAAGACTTACTCTGGAGAACTGCAGAACCTTACAAGGCAGCAGGTGTAAAGACATGTAGTTAAGTGGTGTGCCAAAACACATTAGGTTTACTTATGTAGGCTATGAGCTGACCAGTGAGTAGTGAAATACTGGGCTTGTTCTTGAAAACTTAATGAGCGGTGTTCACTGATGGTTAGAAGAGCGTGCTAAAAACTACTGGGAAAGAAATATAGACAAAATACTGAGTATTAGCCTGTCTTTTAAACCCATTATATGATTACGTTTTTAATTCTATGCAGAGTTTGTGTTCCCTTGTCTGAAAAAGGGCAAGACCTGGTATGAGCAAAGGTACAGAAGAGCAAAGGCTTCTGTAACTTCTAGCTGAGTGATACCCCTGTTTCACTTCTGTCCTTATTGCATTCCTCTTATGTTCTGATTTTCTTATTTTTCCTTCCAACAGTTATAAGCATATAGCTGGGAGATGTGATGCTGTCCAAGTGATTGAGAGAGAGTTTAATGCTTGAGGTGTGAGTCAATTAAAAATGTAGACATCTTCTTCTATGACATAGCTTAGAAAAGAATGACAGGAAGGAAGAAAAAGTTACTTGTTTCATTTGTAATAAATAGTTGATGTTAGATGTATTTATCCTCAGTGTTCTAAGGTTTAACTACTATTTCAAACAAGGAAATGGTTTGTCACAGAAAGAAGAGTTAATTACTCATTTTAGTAAGATAGAAACATTCAGAAACCGAAATGTTGCAGTGGGGGAAAGCAATTACTAGAGAAATACACTCTTTTTTTCTGTTCATTTAACAAGTGGGGCAAAGGAGAGGCAAATGCTTGTCTTTTTAAACTGTAGTGTTTCATATATGGAATTTTGGTCATTGTACATACCTGATCACAATTAATCAGTAATTGATCAGTAAAGCTGTTTGAATGATAAATCTGTTTTTGTGCCTTGTCTCTAGTCTGCAACACTCATTACAGTTTCAGATTCCTCTGAGACTGGGTGTTAAAACTGGGAAAAAGTGATCTGCCCCTTTACTGCATGTTGAAAAAAAATCTGCCGAAATGATTGTTGCTACAGATTTTAGTATTCTTATATTCATGGACTGAAATGTGTTCATATATAGCTGCTATGTTCCTGATGTCAGTTTGTACTTTTCAACTTGCTGGTGTATATCCAGAATTTCTTTCTGTATTCTACTGGTTTTTGACAACTGATTTAAACAGAACTTTTCTTCCTTCTATGGCCAGTAGCAACATTTTTTTGGAGTTCAATAAAATACCATTGTGTCTTTAATGAAAGTGTGAATTTATATGTGAGTTGTTGTGGACTGGAGAGGCAATTTTTATCAAGATATCTTAGGATGCCAGTAGAAAAACAATAGGGGTATAATTATTAAGATTTATCAACTCTAAGAAAACTTGCTTTGCTGTGTTTTCTTACAGTGAAAAATGTTCTTAGAACTTGAATGATGAGTTGGACATTCACCCTTAAAAAGTGGTTGTGCAAGCTGTCATCAGAAATGTCCAACAAAAGTCCAACAAAACTTCTTGCAGTAATTGTTAAAGTGATAGTGTTTATTGGGAGAGGTGAAATAACAGGCAGATTCAGCTGGTATGTGATACATACATACTGGTTGTGATAGGGCACTTAAAATTGGTGGTAATAAAGCTGAGGGTCACAATGGATGTTTGGTAGTCCTGAGGTAATGATACGTGTATTCAGCTGTTCCTGCTTATGTCCAATGATCCTCGTAAGACTAGGCAGTCCTATCTGTTGCTGTGAAGGCTAAACTAAGGTATACCTCCAAATGAAATCCCCAGATGGGGCAATGTAAGGTCAGAGAAACATTTATGACTTTTCTGAGGGTGGTATCTTACCCTCTGAACTGTTATGAGTGACAAGCAAATCATTCTGACAGCTTGGTTTTCTTTGCACATCTGAATGATGACAGCATATTACATATTCTACATATGTAATAATGGTGTCACGCATAACAATGTTATGTATTTTATAGCAAAGGCTTTAATGGCTGGATGCAATTGCATAAAATTTGCTCTTATTATGCAGCAAAACTTTGTGTTGCTTAGGAAACTTAAAAATACATTTTTTCAAATTTTGGTGGGACATGTAATACTGAAATTTGCCTTGATCACTAGTCTTACTCTGTTAGTCTTCTGTGTTGCCATAAAAGGAAAGGAATTCCTTCCTTAATCTGTAATTTAGCAGGAAACATTGTTCATTAGGAACTTAAATTTTCATGTTTGTTTTAATGGGATTGAGTATACCTGCTATGGAAGATGTCTAATATCGCAAGATTTTGGATGTACTCAGTGGAAACCATCTTTGATATTTGTGCTTTTGGTTTAAAAATTGTATCTTTTCCTGTAGTTGAAACAGTGTCTTCTCCAGTAGTTTTTGCTGAAATTGTGTTAGTGGACAGAATAGTAGAGTGCCTACTTAATATAGAAATAAAAATGAACATTTAAATAGTGAGCAATCTCTTTTGAGCCATCCTGAAATTTCTTGCAGGTATGCTTGAGAGGTTGTTAGAAACAATTTGGGGGGGCGTGGTGTCAATGACAGAGGAGGAGTAAAGGATTGCATCATTTTACCGAATGTGGCAGAGTGTTGGGAGATAGTTAGAGGATCAGGGACATGGATCATTGATAGAATTATGGGATCAATAAAAGAACTATACAAGCAATAGGCCTGCAAGCAAAAGGCCTGTGTGAGAAAAACTCTGCATGAGAAAAATCCTGTGTGAGAAAAAAGCCTGAGAAACAGAGGGAGTTTTGAAGATTTACAGCTGTGTAGATAAGACCTGGAGAAGGGAGGGTGAACTCTGAATTCTTTTAATCATAACATAACTGTAGAAGCTTGCCAATGTAAGTCCAATTATGTAGAAGTAGAAATTAGCTTTGATAAGCTTTAAGCCACTTAGGAGTTAACAAGCTGGTATACTATATAAGTGCCTTTGGATTGCTAATAAACGGAGTTTGCTCTTATCAACCACATTGGTTTTGGACTGCAATTTCTCCCCCCGCCAGAGTCCACGGACTTTTTTCCTTTTTCCAACAGCAGAGTAAGGAGAAGAGGAAGTTTTCCTGGAAGCTAGAGGAGAACAACTGAAGCATGAAATAATTAGTTTCATGAGGGTTTGTATAAGAGAGAAAGGTGGTTGACAAGAGGAGGCAGAGAAAGACACTCTTGGGATAGCAGTTCTGACAATGTAAGATGTTCAGTGTTCTACAGGTCAATGCAAAAAGGGGGGTTTGTTGGGGTTTTTTTTGGTGTGATGTCTTCAGGTTATAAGGAGAGAAGTAGTTGACTTCAAACGTATGCATACCTTTTAAATGTTCTGTGCTCTTAAGTGGGAATACATGGTAAATAAAAGTTTACCAAGTTAAAAATACTTAAAACGACATTTCAGAGATCCTCACATAGAGTACAGTTATTATTGTAGCAGTCAAATTTGAAAATCTTAACTTGGTTCTATGGAAATTGCTTTTTACTTACGCTTCTTCCTGTTTTCAGGTCTTGGTTGATCAGTGGCTGAGATTTGAATTTGTAATTTTGTTGCACAAAACCCAGCCTAGGCTGAGTTGGAAGTTCTCAAGTAGATACTGGGCTTTTCATAGATCTGTAATTAATTTTTTTATAAAACTAGAAATGTAATAATGAAGTTTTTTTATAAGGTGATAGATGTCACAATTTGTGGTTTTACTTTTTTTCTTGGTGTCATGGGTTGACCCTGGCTGGATGCCAGGCACTCACGAAAGCCACTCACTCACTCCTCTCTGCAGCTGAACAGAGGAGAGAAAATTTGATTTTAATTTTAAGGGTCCATGGATTGAGATAAGGACCAGGAGAAATCACTCATCAAATACCATCAAGGGCAAAACAGGCTCATATTAGAGATATAAAGTGAATTTATTACTAACAAAATAAGAGCAGGATAATAAGAAATAAAATAAGCCCTTAAAAACACCTTCTCTCCGCCCCTCCCTCCTTCCCAGCTCTACCTCCTACCCCAGCAGTGCAGGGAGACAGGGAATGGGGGTTTTGGTCAGCTGTGACTTCTCCCGATGCTCTGGGAGAGGAGTCCTTCCCCTGCTGCACCGTGGGGTCTCTCCCAGGGGAGACAGTTCTCCGCGAACTCCTCTGATGTGAGTCCATCTCAAACAACAGCTCTCTGCAAACTGCTGCAATGTGAGTCCCTCCCACAGGCAAACAGTCCTCGAAAACTGCTGTGGCATGGGTCACTCTTCTGTGTGGTGCAGTCCTCCAAGGACAGGCTGCTCCGGAGGCTCCAGCCTGGGAGCAGGGGCCCTCTCTCTCCACCAGGTCTCCCACTGGATCACAGCCTCCTCCAGGCATCCACCTGCTCAGGCGTGGGCACCTCCCCCACGGGCTGTGGGTGGATCTCTGCATCCTGCTTGGATGCCCATGGGCTGCAGGGGCACAGCTGCTTCACCATGGTCCTGACCACAGCCTGCAGAGGAATCTCAGCTCTGGTGCCTGGAGCACCTCCTCCCCCTCCTTCTTCACTGACCTTGGTGTCTCCATGTAGTTTCCCTCACAGGTTTTCACCTCCTCCTCTTCTCTGGCTGGAATTAACACTATACTACAACCTTTGTTTTGATTTCTTCTTAAATATGTTATCGTAGAGGTATTACCTCCATTTCTAATTGGCCCAGCTTTGACCAGCGGCATGTCTGTCTTTGGAGCCACCAGGGATTGGCTCTGCCAGACGGGTGGAAGCTTCCAGCAGCTTCTTACAGAAGCCACCTCTGTGGGCCCCCTCTGCTGCCAAAACCCAGGCCATGCAAAACCTATGCACTTGGCAAGCATGAAAACCATGCCAAATTTCCATTTGACAAAAGTGATTTAAAAATTTTTACAGAATATTCAGATACATTTTTTGAGAGGGATGTTACACTGAGGCAGAATAACATGGCAATTTCCAGGTAGGATGCTGAAAGTTCCAGGGATTTATGGCTAGAATACTTCATAATTTGCTTCTAGGTGTCCCTGAAGCATTGCAGCCATGAGTGAAAATTGCAGCTGACAGCTGTGAGTGACCTCAGTGAGGTGAGTCAGTGTCAAACCAGGTCTGTACCAGTATCCTCATTACAGCTGGTGCTACTTGGCACCTTGATGGCAGTCCCAGTGGATTTACTGAATCAAAGCACCAGGTTGGTCTCCTTGTTTGATGTGCACTGCCAGAGTTAGCTGAAAAACTTTGTTTTCTGTTCTGAAGAAGCCATTTATTCTGCTTGAGTAAAATGTAGTTTCCACTGCTGACAAGGGATCATCATGTGTTTATACATAGAATTTTTAAGTGGAGCAATAGTGAAACATCAAGAGCAAGTATTATTATGTATACATTAAAAAATTATGAAGCACCCTTAAAGTATCATTGTATATCTCTGTGAAATTACTTGAATGATTGATGTCATATCAATGTCTGTGACAATGGAGAGAAATTAGATGAGAGAAAAGATTCTATTTATTTTGTAGAAGTTGTGTTAATGCTTTACTTTTTTTCCTGTGCGGGTCCCTCTCAACTGAGTAAAATAAAAAATAAATATTTTTATAAAGCATTGCAGAATACCAGAGATTAACTGAAACCTGCAGAGCCTGAAGTATTTTAGGAGACATTGAACTCTTTCTCCTTCTACTCTTTCATATAGTTGAGAAGTGCAGATCAAGTCCTGTCTAGCAGAATTACTGCGCTGTGTGTCATAATATAATAAAATATTGTGTTATGACCTGAACAAAGGACATGAACCCAAGGTTCTGTATTATTTTCCAACTGTGTTATTTCCCAAGAATTCTGCAAGCTTTTGAAGTTGTTGCACAAGAAAATCTATTAAGGCCCCACAACCTTAGTTGCTGTAAATAACTTTTTATTCTTTTTAAAATAGGTTAGGTTGTCCGTATTCCCAGTGTTCTTTTAAAAGCTTATATATGTTTTTCCTGTAGAATGTCAAGATTACTAAAGAGGGAGTGAACATGTTGAATATTTTGAGAAGTTAGAGATTGCTTGTCTATAGCAGTTGGGAATTTATCAAAAAATTAACATGCTATTACCCCATACACACCCCCACAAAGCTAATATGACAGGTATTTTCTGCTTTTTTATATCCCCAGACCATATTCTCTGAAATTGTCTTAGTTTTCTACATGGTATCTTCAAGTCATTAAATATTAAACCCTGCAAATCTTGTTTCTCCATTTATAAGAGAGGAGCTAAAAGCTCTTCACAGGTTTTTTTTATGTTTCTAAAATATTCTGAATATATAAAATGCTGTTCAAGTACTAAGTTTAAATATTTTCTCTTAAGCAAGGCAGTTTGGTTTAGTTAGATTTTAACCTGCTAAGATTGCCTAAAATGATTACAATGCTCTCTATGTGACCCTTTGTAGTCTTAACAGCTTTCAAAGGTATCACCAAGACCTGATGAAAATCCCCATTCAGTCTTGCTAGGTAATGTTTTGATATGCTCTCTCATCTCAGGCTTCTTAGAACTATAAGCTTGGCTGTTTTTCTTGGTATTTACGGATGTTCCCTGGTTTACCTTTCCTGCTTTTTCCACTAATCACTGTTCTTGCAATATATTAAGACAGAAAGAGTAATAGATTTTCGCACTGGGTAAGTGTGGTCGTAGAACATAAATCCTCTATTGACCAAAGAAAACATTGGAAGACTGAAAAAGGAAGTGGAAAGAATTCTGCATACCTGGATGGAGCAGAAGGCATGTGACTGTAGGAAATAAATTTTTTTAACATAGTTTATTATTTAACAGTTCATTATTTATTATTTATTTGAGACTTTTCTGGAAAGTGGATTTGCAGATCATGTAAATGAAAACCTGAAGTCAAAAGGAAGTTGAGGGTAAATTAAGAATATTTTGAGAAATCCTGTGTGTAACAGGCAGTTTTTATTTGAGTATAGGCATAAAGAATGGTAGACTAGGGAAGAGTTTCATTATCTTTTAATAAATGTTCTGAATTCTTGGTAAAATATTTTATTTTAAATAAATGTGTCATGCTTATAATCTAATAGATTAGTCCTTGTCATCATTATCATCATTGTTACTATCCTATCAAAAAAAAGAGTTGATATTTGTATTTCCTTTCTCAAGGTAATATATCTTTCATTGTTGTGTACTTGGTTTTATTAATTGAAGTGTATGAGATAGCCAAGATACTTAAAATTGTGGTTTTTGTTCCACAGAGAAACAGAAATTCAGAGAACTGGCCTGAACATTGTAATATAGTCATTATAACCTTATAAAAACATCTGGTTTTAGTGAGGATTTATATTCAACAAGACGCCTGTGTCCACTATTGATACACACAAGGCGGTGCATAATAAGCACATTATATAGAGAAGCTGTCATTTCACACAGCTGAAAGACTGACATCAAATGTCAACCTAATAATTTTTCAATCCTTTTTTTTATTTGCAAACTTCAGAATGTTTTCCACCTGAAGCATCTCTCTACCAAAGAGTAAATTTCTACTTACTTAAAATTTACTTCTTTTTTTAATTAACCTTTTCTAATCACAAAAGTTTGGCAGATCACAAATCAAAAGCTGTAAACATCTTAGCTATCCACATATTTATGACTTGCTTAAAGAAATGTAATAAAATTTCTAGTTATTCAGAATAATTTTTCAGATCGGTTGGTAGAGCACTACTTCAGAGCCACTGACATGGATTACTGTCTACTGGGGGACTGGACAATGGCAATTTATAATTTTATCCAGGTCTCATTTATTTTCATCTCTCACATATGGAATTTTAAAGTTCATTCATTTGCATGAGTCATGAAGTTAGAAACACTTCCCAGTTGGAAAAAGTGGTACATATTTTCAAGAAAATTCCTCTCACTATATTGAGGAGGAAATACAATCTCAAAACTATATAACTATATAGCTTAAATTGGTTTAAGTATCTTAAGTGGATCATTGTGCTTTTCAGGAACTGTCAGTTCTTATTATGCTGAATAGTTGTATTCAGTTATGGGCTGGACAGAAATCGATTCAAAATTGTGTGTGCAATCATAATATCCCTCATGGGAATTGTTCATTCACACTGTTTCCCAGGTTTTGTGCTATGTTTAATAGGTGGATTTGTTCTGCTCTAATGAGGAGAACATTGTGTAGCTGAGTGTTCTTCCATGTGGTTGGATTCATAAATGTCTTCCTTTTAACGGAGCTTTTTCTCTCCACATGGAGGCAGTGGCTTCCTGGTATGGGCAGAAACATGTTTTGATTTGCAGGTACTGCTTAAAAATGTTGATTAATCTTTTTAAGTCTGTGAAATTCATTGAGATTTTGAGAGACAGATAAAATAAATCGTGTAATTGTAAGTCACCTTATATACAGGCAAAACCCAAAAGTTTGGGATTAGATACCCAAGAAAGCATTGGAAACCTCGGAGATCATAGAATCATAGGGTAGCCTGAGTTGGAACAGACCCATCAGGATCATTGAGTCCAACTCCTGGCCCTAGGTGGGATACCCCAAGAATTCCATCCTGTGCCTGAGAGCATTGTCCAAACACTTCTTGAGTTCTGTCAGGCTTGGTGCTGAGACCACTTCCATGGGGAGCCTGTTCCAGTGCTCAACCACCTTCAGTGGAGTTGGATACTGGAACCTGTGGAGAAGATGTGTTATCTTCTCCCTTGCCATTCCTCTTTTCCTTGCCAGTATGGGAATATTAAGAAACCACCACTTTAAATCTAAGAAAGCACAGTAAGTATAAAAGTGCTTGTAAAACTACTCCCTCCAGTGATCAGGTGCCCAAATCCAAATTACACTAAGTGTTTTACCTGCTTATGTTTCAGTGCACCTCGTTCTCCCAGTTATTTTTAAAATGACAAATATCACTAAAAAGGTGTTTGGTCCCATGGCAGGAATTTGGAATTCTTTTCCTGGTGGGTAAATATTAACCACAAGGTTCTGCACTCTTGTTCCATTTTGTCTGCTTCTCTAGGTCCAAGATCTGTTCTTTCTTTTCTGCACCTTGGCCTCGCTTGACTAAGGGGCATGCTAAGCAGGGCAGGTACCTTAGTAGTCAGGACATTCCTGCTGAAGGTGTCCTTTTGAGTTCCTGCATACTGAAAAAAAAAATTTTAGTCAGGTTTCCCTTTCTTTAAGATCAAACAGGAAGGGAGTAAAGAGTTAAAGAAGTTGAAGTAGCCACTGAGGGGTGGTTTGGACCAGTTTTCAATGTTGACATATGAAAATATATAAACGATTACTTTGGGAATAGTCCTATTGCTTCTGAGACAAGTTGAGTTCTATTGTCTAATTCCTGCTATGCAAGGGGGAGAGATGGCATTGTTATAATTAAACTTGAGGCTATTTATTTGCTACTTTCTTACAGGAAACAGATTCAACCTCTTCTAGGACAGTTTAGCCAGTCAGAGGCTTTGCTAATCTCATCTGGGGTTGAGCCAGGGACTCTGGATGGCGTTCTCCTGGATGCTGGCTGTTCTTCTATGCAGTTTGATACACCTGAAAGAGGTTTTTCCCTGCAGAAGGATGGACCTTTGGACATGAGGATGGATAGTGACAGGTACATTATAATAGACTATTTCTTCTTGAACATCAAAAACTGTCTGCTCAGCAACCCCTGTGCATTTCCTTTCCTCTTAAAATGAAGAATTCTTATCATCAAACCACATCTAATTTTGCATGAGTATCCTGTCTTTCTTTTGCCAAAAAGCTTTTTTCTATCTCAATGCTCAGCCCTGGTTATTGTCTTTGCCTTCTTTGAAATAAGAGGAAAGTTCCAGGGATGAGTAGTTAAACCAGTAACATTTTATTAACTGTACCTTTGAATTATAACATTTTTGGAGTGTATGGTATACAGTCACAGGAACATCTCCCTTTCAGAGGCTTATTATTTCTGCGGTTTTTCCACCTGCACTAGATCTGCAGGCTCACAACTTCTTACTGCAGTCCCTTTCCTTTTCTGCCACACTTACTATTTGTGGAAACTTCACTTGAGCAGGTTCAGTTGCTCCCCTAGGAAAGGAGCAGCGTCCCTCTTTTGTGCAATGGCCATCTGATCCAGTTTCTTCTCTGTAAAAGGAACGTAATAAAAATAAATAAGTAAAATCCTATCCATTGTATCTGCCAGTTTAAATCAGGTAGCTACATTGTATAAAGTTGTCTTCCACGTCCATGTATTCGTTGTAATTTTTAATAGCAAAATTATAAGCTTCCTTTCTCTTTGTGTAGGAGGCACATCAGGCTTACTTAATTGTCAAATTAATAATTACTGAGTAAATAACCTGTATTTAAATTTGGATTGGTGTTTAGTACTTTCAAGAGCATGAAAATCAGTTGTGGAATGATGATTTCCGCTTGTGGAATGTTTTTTATCTTCAGACAACCTGATGTGTTTCTGCAGCATTTTGCTTTTTGCATGAGCAACCAAAGATCTGTCTTGTATGGATGATGGCTGTAATTGCATGATGCATTGCATGACAGAGAATGACAGTTTTTTCTTTGTGTTTTGATGAACCTGGAGTCTTAAAAAATGCCATTTGTTCTTTCACTGCTCACAGAGAGCCCACGGGAAGCCTCAATTTCTAAGGAATTAGCTTACCATATTAATGTTGAGTCTTAACACAGCAAATTTCATGATACTTGCTTTTTCTGTTTTCTTGAAAATGCTCCCATGATTCTCCTGGGATTCAGTCCTCAGATTTCAAAAATCTGAACTCCAGGCTTAAATATAAGTCTGATGCATCATGAGAAAACAAACACAGAACAAGAGCATAAGAGCAAAGGATACCTGAGGCATAACAAAAGCTTTACACTATGGTTGTTGCTATGATACTACTTGCCTCTAAGTTTTGTTATCTTTTGTAAGATGCTGCAGGGGAGTAAAAAATGCCTGAAAGAGAAGAAGAGAATTTAGAAGAGAATTTATTAAGTAGTTCGTATGTTTTCTCTGATTAGTAAACCCAGAGATGATGTTCGTATAATACCTTGAACTATTTCAGTAGCAAAGTCACAGAGATTTAGATATATAGATTGAAGGCTTACACTGTCCAAATGGTAGTAACTCCTGTAATTTGTATTACTAGGTCATTTCTATTATCTCAGAAGAGTAGTTATATATAAATTCTTATGCCTTTTATTGAAAAGTAATATTTAATTATCTTCATTAGCAATTGTTTTCATAGCAGGAGATGTGAAAGAAAAGATCCTTGAAATCAGTTCTGACTAGAAAACAACATATGATGCAAGGTGGCTAAAATGAACCCATAAGAGGCAAGTTTATATTCTAAAGCTGGCTAAATAGAAAGGTCACACATAATTTCCATCCTAGCATGATACTGGAATATATTTATTCTTGTCACCTTATTAAGCATAGCTTATGATAATACTTGGAAGTCAAAAACTGTTCTAATTGAAGTTAAGGAACGAACTCCATTTAGACCAGCAAGAAAAAGGATTTAAAAGGTGCAAGCTGTTTTCACAGAGTTGCCATCTCCTATTTGAAAACCTCAAAGGCACTTGTATGCAGTGTGTGTGTTTGACTTTATGTCTCAACGCTATGAAGCTTCACCTCTTGTCAATGAAAACTGACGTCAGTGAACTAATTGGCTCTTCTCGTGCGTAGGTACCCTGACATGCCCACTGCTGCTGATGTTGTGAATGCTTTAGATCAACAGGCGCTTGCGTCCATCCTGAGAACATACGGGGAGGAGAGGCATGCTAAGAAAATCGCTTCAGCCATCGTTCAGGCACGCAGCATATACCCCATCACCAGAACTCAGCAGCTTGCAAGCATTGTTGCAGGTACCCTCATTAATTCTTCACAGTGGCTGCTGAGGAGAAAAAAATATTAATCCCCAAGGTCCCAGAGGGATCTATTTGTACTTGAAATCATGCAGGATCTAATCCTGCCTATTCTGCTCTGATGTCAGCTCTCTTTTTCTTTTTTTTTAAGCTCCCATTTTTTGTATTGTAGTTTGACAATTAGTTTAATAATAGATTTAACATGAAGTGATTTATCATTTTGTCAACGAGGTTGAACCACAGAATGACAGCAGCCTTGGGTATTCTTTATCCTGGCTATTGATAAACTTTCAAATATCAGATATGTCATATCTGTCTTTGTTTTAAATTTCTGTATTTTAATATTTTGAGGGGAGGTACCATGGCAGTTTTCAATTATGAGTGAAATCAGATAATTTCTATCTTTTTAAAGAATCAGGGAGCACAAAGAAATACATGACTTGCTTCACCTGGTGCATGCCAACTAGATCAGCCTGAAGCGACTATTGAAACACTTCATCTTCCTTGCTCCTCACTGTAAACAACTTGAACAAAATGCAGTTAGGCAGGAACAGTGCTTACATCAAGAACCTTTACGTTCGTGTTCTCAAGTAAAAATTTTCAAGGAAAAATATAAGACACAAATCCTGTTCATTAACATTCTAATATGTAGTGTCAGGATGTTTTATTTTTTTTAACCAAATGGCGAAAATCACTGCATCTTGTCATGAATAAGTCTAAACTGCTGACTTTGAATATAGACCTTTAAAATTCTAATCCAAATTTAACATTTGCTAAAGAACAGTGTAAAATATTTTATCAATATCCTGAAGAGTATTAAAAAATGTATGGTATACTTAAAAATTTGTATTACTTAAACTGGATGTCTAAGGCACTTAAGTTTAATGATGGAGAAATTAAAAGGTTTGGATTTGCAGAAGTCAGGATACTTTAGCAAAATGTCCAATAAACCAAGGCCCAAAATTTAGCTGATACGATAAAAGAACCTAAAGACACCGCTTGCTGTTGTAAGCCCCTGCTGTAAATATAGTGAATACAAGCAATCTTAAAAAAAATCAAAGAGATAAAGCACTATGTGTCTTTTATAAACCTTACATTTTTAATATCATCCTTAGCAATATCCTGAAATAATAATTTTGGGCTTTGTCATATATGTCTCATGCTTTTTGAAAAACTATTGATTGAGACAGTGTACTACTACTGAGTTTGAAGCAACCATATCACTGTGTTAAAGATATAACATGTTATGTGTTGTAGACAAGCAACTCAGTAGTTCTGAAATAATTTTGTGCCATAGCTTAAACTAAGAAGATAAAATACTAGTGTATGAAAGAGAGCAATTGAAGCTCCCTTCATGTTTAATGTGCTGCATGTAAGTCATCAATTGTCACTTTCCTTGACAATGAGAAGGATTTTTTGTTCTCACTTGAAATTTTCTGCCGTCTTTGAAGGGCTTCTTGATACATGAGTCATGTGTGCATCAGGTAGTGTACATGTCAAAAACAATGAGTCTAGCACACATCTGCCAAGACAATAAATATGTACGTTTTGTGTGCTTTTTTTGGAATACACAAGTAGTTATAACAATTTTAGAGCTGTTACACTGATCCCTGTTTGCATAAAACTTCTTCCAATTTTAATTGGATTCATCCAGTAAGGAAGCACTATGGTGGATCCTATCTGTTTTTGAACTGATTAAGAAACCTTAAGAAAATTTTTGGTAATTGTGATATGTTTTGATTCATTTATCATCTATCATTAATATATATTATTATATTGGTGAAGTTATTGGCATAAGCCAGAGCTAGAGAGCCAGAGACCACAGCTACAAAAACCTCTTGATGGCACAGCCCAAAAACCACTGACTAATTCAGGACTTTACCAGAGTAAAATTTATGACCTAGTAGTTAAATGTTATGTCCTTTAAAAAATAAAATATTAATTAGAATAATAAAATCTTGCATTTTAGATTTTGCAGATTCTTTGCAAGCCTGATTATCTTCCAGAACAGAGTCATTATTTTTGCCTAGTATAGGAACCAGAACATAAGCAAAAAAATCTAGCCAGTGAGGCTGGATATGTATGCCTTTTCTCTGCTGGTGTCAGTATCTGAGAATTTGTGTAGTGTCCATATTTCTTTCTCATGTTATTGATTACTATGGCTTCAGATTTTCTAGAGCTCTGAAGTTTTATCTTAAGGTCCAGCTGATAATCAGAATCACAGTGAATCTAGATTTGGACTAACCTGAACTTGGAAAATTTAATTTCTTTTTATAGAATGCTAGACTACTGGTCTTTCCACCACCCTCCAAAAGGTTAGAACATGTATTGCAGTTGCTAATTGATTGGGAGATAAAAGTGAAGGATGTAGTTTAAAAAAGCCCCAAGCAAACGAACAGCATTAAAAAATTTGTCTTTCTTTTTGTGTTTATAAATATTATCCAAAAGGTTTCTGATCTGTTCAAGTAAGATCTCTATGAGCTATGAGGAGGAGTTTTTGGTTCAGTTTTGTGAACAGCATCTCTTCCTGCAGCACAGTCAAACTCTTCTAAGTGTTTGTAATTTTCACAGAGCTATTTGCAACATTGAATGCTCTGTAAATACTAAAAATCAGTAGTTCTCAACTGAGGGATTGTGAACAGATGTGTGGAAGTCGATTAAGAAGTACTTCCTGATGTCTTTTGTTGTACTTCATTGAGTTGTTTGGAAACAATAGGTCTAACTGCATGTGCAGGAAAACTGATGATCTATTTTGATTTCTTTTCAGTGAGCAATATACCTTGTTATCTATTAATTTTTGTCCAAAACTTATTTTTTCTGATCATTATTTAGATGCATAATCTATTCACACACAATTTTGAGATCAGGTAATCATTTGGCCTTAACTTGAAAGGAGTTGATGATGACATGTTAAAGAAATTTGAAAAGTTTAAAAAGCACTTTAATCAGTAAAGTCAATTTCATTCAGACTGGTTCACTTTTATGGACTTTAATTATCAGTTTGGAATTTGTAGTATTGCCTGAATTTCAGCTGGGTGAGAATTAACACTGTACTGAGGGAGCCTAGACAAAAGGACATTAGTTGCGTCACAGAAACTTATTAAATGCAGTGCTAATTCAACAGACAAATTCCTGCAAACAGGTGCACGATCTGAATTAATTTCTAAACTCTCCCACTCTCTTACACTCTGGGGACTTTAATAGTTCATATTGACAGGCACAGCACATTGCTAATTTTATTCACAAGCTTTTAAAATTTCAATACATTTCAACCTGTGAACCTATTAGATTTTTTAAAGTGTAAGTATCATCAGGGCATCCTAAAACTAAAAATGATAATTTCTCTCACTGGGATTTCAAACCAGTCATCTAGCCAGAAGCGTGGTGGTTTTATGAATGAAATTCATTTTACAAGCTTCCCATACAGTTTTTTTCTAATGTTTTTGTATATACATTTTGTACAGCCAGTTACCAGGAAGGATTTTTCCAGGGGCCTGGATGAGAGATAATGTGCCTGAGCAGAAAGCACAAATAGATTTTTATTTAACTAAACTAGAAGAGTAAGAGTGATAGGAGAATTTTTCATCATACACAACTGGCAGTCAATGGCTGTTCTAAGGGTTCCATTTTCAAAGAATCTATTTATAGGTATGTAAAGAAATAAGGAAACAGATACTGTGCCTGTTAGTACAAGCTTGGTGTCGGTTTCTTGGGACACCTTACATTCTGTAATTTTTAGTTCTCCTTTTAATTTAGGTCTCTCATCAAAATGAACTTTGTGACTTATACAATAAGAGTATATATTCTTTTTATGATTCATAGTAAATATAAAGGGTTATGTTCTCAAGAGCAGAAATTATACTAACTAGCTAGTGTAACTTCTTCTAGAGTTTGTAAATGATGGAGAAGCCTAGCCTCCTGCAGGCTACATCTATTTACTCTGTTTTGTGAAAGAGCTTCAAGCCACAAATTCCCATGCAGTCATTTGTTGGGAGAAGTCGATCCTGTTGCCACTTTCTGTCTTGAACGATTCAGATTATAAGAATTGGAAACAGCCACAGCTACAATGGGTCTCTTCAGTGAATTTAGGAGCTGTTAATTTGGAGATCAGAGGAGGTAGAGGCAGGGAAGGTAGTTAGGAAAATCAATTATGCAGAAACATATCTTAGGGACATAGCATACATGATAACAGCTTTATTAATAACGATTGAATTTTAAAATCCTATTATTTTCCTCTGCCTTTGCTGAACACTGACATTGCTTGGGTGTTTGTGATATGCTTTGTGAACACTTAGACTTTTTGACATAAGTAAAATCTTACCTTTAAAACTCTCAAGAATTCCACTAATAAATTATTCTGTGCAAGCATGTTATGGGTAATGATATCTCTATTAATTTTTTTCAATCACCTGTGCAGATGTGAATTTAGACAACTAGTTTCAGAGGTACAGTGTTCCCCTCTTTTACTTCACTATATAGAATATCAATTACTTGATTATGAGCTGCATTTACTTCAAACTCTTTGCTTCTTGTGTTGCAGCTTAGCACTGACATGAAATTAGGGCATTCTAATACATACATACTAGTTGTATTGCCTCTTGTTTAGAAAAATAATTGTCCAGTTATGAGCTAGCATTATTCATTTAATTTATCTTTTCCAGACTCCTGTGGTCCCTTACATAATAGATTAGAAATTTAGTCGGGTTTCACAGATCTTGTAGGATTCTTCCACTTCCGTTCCTCTGATCCATCAAATCAGGCTTCTCTAGCTTTTTGCTCTGTACTCATGTAATGAAAATTCAAGCCTAAAATACATTAAATATTGATATAATTAAGTTTCTATGAAAATTTCTGTCTCTACAGAAACTTGTTTAACTCATAATAATTGTGGGGAAAAGAAGAGGGAGTTTTCTGCATCTAATAAAAATATTTAATCTAGTGATTTTAGGTCTGACAAACCTTGACGCATTCAGCTCTATAGACACGTGAAAACACGACAGTATCAGCTGTATTTTCTAAATTTCTCAAGGTATTTTTGTGAACATTTGAAGAAACACAGGTTCTTCACAGGTGTAGTGTTCAACAATTGCTATTCCCAAACAAGGATACCTCTTCTAAACTTCAATTAATTCATTGAAAGATAGTTATTACCAGGTAGACATTGTCTTCAGTTATATCTGCTTGTGAAGAAATGCAGTTATCTAAAAGGCAACAGGTAAAATTGTGTCCATCGTACATTAGTTTTTTTTCTTAAAAGCATAACAAAACCAGAAATACCGAACTGACATTGATTACACTGAGCTGTTAGGTGAGACTTATCTATCCTATTTTTTTTTTCTTTATCTTGGTTTCAGCCATTATTTTGTAGTTTAAATTTGTGATGCTTTTGGAGAAGGAATTTCTCTAAAAGATTCTAGGGAAAAAACCCCAACACTTAACAACAAACAATCTTCGTTTAATAGGGTTTACGTTCAGAGATGTGAATTCAAAACATAAAATAAAGATATGTTACCAAGAAGGAAGCTCACTACTCAGGGTTCAGCTTTGACTATGCTTTCCTTTAAAGTCATCTTGCATGAGTGAAAGTCAGAATGTAGAAATACTAAGTTATTAACATGCACCTTTTAAAATGTATGACAGGTGCTTTTCCAGCATCAGCACTCTATGCACGAAAGGACTTGCTTCAGAGACCCGCACATGTTGCTACTAAAACATTTCAAGGCCTGCGAATATTTGTAAATGATGAGCTCCATGAACTCTTCATAGGACTGAAGACAGCTGAGAAGTTTCTAAAACCTGGAGGTCGCCTTGTAGCCCTCTCCTTTCATTCCCTAGAAGACCGTATTATCAAACGTTTTCTTCGTGGAATTGGCATGACAGAAAAGTACAATCTTGGCTCAAAGCAGAAGATAAGACAGGCTCTGAAAAATTCCTCCAAAGGAGAAGATACACAACAATCTCCCTGTGGAAAATTCAATTCAAAGTGGATTTTTATGCACAAAAAAGTTCTCACACCCCAGGCCAAGGATATTCAAACAAATCCAAGAGGAAGGTCAGCCAAGCTAAGAGCTGCTATTAAACTCTAAACCAAAATATGTGATTACATAATTGTTTAATTTCTTTAAATTTTATTTTCTAGAAGGCTAACTGGACAGATAGTATCAAACTGAAAAAATAAAATGAAGGCTGTTAGAAAACATTTCTTTCTTACCTTTGTGCTTCTTTTCAATTAGGAAGTAGTATAGAGTATGAAAATGCAAAATAAATGCATATAAGTGGGTGTCACTAATTATACAAAAAAGACATTTTTTTTAAAAGACCATCAAACACAAAGTTTATAAAAATTGCAGGTTTGATGTATTTCTAGTATTCCCTTTAGATTAATTTCAAAATCCTGGCATTAACAGTCTAAATTCAGTAGCTAATTGAGACAGACATACTTTTATGGGGGTGGATTTCACACACCTAATTCAGATGTCTGGTTTGTCTAGAGTAAGTTGAAACTAACCTAAGAATTCTTGATATGTTCTTGATAAAAGCTAACTTGTTGCATGAATGCCCATGGGACAAGAGCTAATTCTTAAATAAAGTGACATCAGTATGTCATGTTCTATCCAGGAATTCATAAATGGACTCTTACCTTTTTTTAAATAGATATTTACTTCTGAGTGCTCACCTGGTTGTTTAATGATTAATAATTTTAAATAATGAATGTATCTTTGGGTAAAAAGGGGTTCTTAAAACACCACTGTTGGCACTTGGACACTATAGTAAAGCAGTCAGATTTGTACTTGATCATCTGAATTTCATCCTGCAAACATAACTTCTGCATAGATCCACTACAGCTTTTAGGTGTTGATGGAATTATAATTAACCCATCAAAAAAGCAGTATTTTGGGTCTTACAAAATATTCTCCTTTGCTGGTGATCATTTATTAAGAGGTAAGTATTAAATTATTTTAGGAAAGGCCCACTCTTAACACCATCTTTGTGTGCTATACTAGATTGTAGAACATTTAATATAATTTCTTTTTTTAGTTAATATGAATTAAATTTAGTTTTGGTTTTATGTTTTATCTTAAAATACCACTGGTTTTCTAGGTTTATATGCTAAAATGAATGGAAAATAGTATAAGTTTCAACTTCTTTGACCTCTGACTCATCTCTTCAGGAAAAAGCCTTAATTTAAATAATCAAATTGGTACCAGGATTTCATTTGTGATCTCTGAAACTTGGTTGGTAGAATAAAATAATGCAATTTCTGACTCAGCTAAATGACTACTACACTAGCTTCTGAACAACTGACTGGATCATTCTGAACTTGATTTTCATCAAGCATTCTCTTTGTGTTGATGTAAATGATTACTTCACGGTAGTTTTTTGGGTCATATTGACACAAGTTGATATTTAGTTTCACTGTCTGTAGTATACAGTATAGTGAAATAGCTGCATATTGTTTAATTCCTTGGTACAGGTAAGTCATATAATGTATTCTTAGGTATACATGATAACATCTATTGCTAATCTGAAATAACAGTTAAATGATGATGAGCATTTCACTCTTTTCTGAAATTTCAGTATTTTTCCACTAGCTTCATTATACATGCTACTTAAATAAAACATTCCACTTCAAATAATATTACTTACTCTTGTCATCTTTGAGACAACAGACTGCACCCTAAATAGACATTTTTTCATGCAAACATTAAATATAAATAGATGAGGTTATTTTTAGCTAAGATTTCATACTGACATGTATTTCAATTGTAGATTTGAAAAATTGTGCCTCCAACATAGGCTTAGAAGAGTTATAGTGCCATGCTGTGCATTGTTCAGGACATGCTCCAGGGAAAGGCCATCCAGTATAGCAGAAGTTGAGTATTAGCACCTCAGAAATTATATGAAAGCATTAAAATTCCTTATGCTTAAAACAATGTTTAAAATCCACACTTCTCATAGCTAAATTCAAAGGCACAGTTTCTTAGGATAATTGAACTGCTGTATGCCAGGTTATCTAAATACCCTCCCTCATTTAGGGAAAGTAAGAGGTGTTTATTTGCCTTTAGGTTGGAGTTGCACAGCCATGCCAGTATATCATTTGTTGCGTTTTCCCCTTTGGAGGGTCTGTTTCTCTCCTCTCAGCATCTCCTCACTTTCAGATTTAAACCTGACATATGGCGAGTCCTAGAATTTTAACCTCTGCTTGCCTGAAAAAAACTTTCTGGTTTCCCAGAAGAACTTCTGGTTATATTTGATTAAAATATTCTTGTATCTTTAAACATTTAATTTAATTTCATTTCATAAAAAATAGGGACTTTTTACACAGGTATGCAGTGATAGGACAAAGGGAAATGGTTTTAAACTAAAAGAGGAGAGATTTAAGTTAGATGTTAGAAAGGAATCCTTTACTCAGAAGCTAGTGAGGCTCTAGAACAGGTTGACTGGAGAAGCTGTGGCTGCTCCATTCCTGGAGGGTTCAAGGCCAGGTTGGATGGGGCTTTGAGCAACCTGGTCTAGTGGAAGGTGTCCCTGCCCATGGTAGGGGGGTTGGGAATAGATGCTCTTTAAGGTCCATTCCAACCCAAACCATTCTGTGATTCTGTGACTTAGTAAGTGACATTAAATTATGTGAAGGGTATTAGGCATTTATCTTGTTAGCAGAACACGTCTACAGAGCACACCTTAAATTTTTCTAATGTGGTATATGTGACATGTTACTAAAACTAAACTGGTTTTTGCCACAATCGAAAATTACATTTAAGACGGAGATGGTAGCTGGTGGAAGATGTCTCACTGAAAACTAAGGCATGCTGTCAAGGTACAAGTTGTGTATCATTTCTAAAAACTTCCATTCAACCTAAGCAATGTACATTTTAATACAGCCAAATGCAAGATTATCTATCAAGAAAGAAAAAAGATTGTAGACTATGTTTACAGGGAATATGACAAGAATGTGGTCCTGTGCACAATGGGAAGAATAGAAACATCCAATATATGGAATAATTGTAGAGAACATCAAGTAGTAGCTGTCGAGAGACAGTGGTGCTGCCATACAATATGTGCATGCAGAGCATGTTGCTAAAGAGTGTATCTTTTCATGTTAGTACTTTAGAAGAGTGGAAAATTTTTTAAAAAGATAAAACCCAACTATAAGACTATTTGTCTGCATTGCAAACATAATTTTAATTGAATTTATTAGACAATAGGATTTAATTAATTAATTGAAGTGAATGTAAAAGTTGGTATGCTGTCAGAAGTACCTGCCTGGTAAAGAAATTTGCATAGAATAATTATTTGAAAGGTAGACACACTTATCCTGTGACTAAGCTATTTATAATAAAAAACCAGTACTTCTTGAAAACATAATTTAACAGTATAAGCACAATTGTCTGCTTTTATAGGCTGTGAGGGCCTACTGACAATTATTATTTCCCTATTACTTCCTAAAGAAGAAGAATCAGTTTCATTGTTTCATAATGCAAGTAATATAATGAATCTCTTCAGTTTTGGTTGTTTTGGGTTTTTTTAGCTTTCACAGTTGAGTATTTTATCAGTAGTCTTTTATAGTCATATCTGCCAAGATTACCACTTGAAAAAATCCCAGTCTGAAACATGGGGTTTTGTAAAGATGTATGGAGGTATTTGATAGATGGAAGTTGGAAGGAAAGGATTCCTAATGGAGTACGAATGGGAAAATGCTGACTTCAATGAACACTATTAGCAAGTGCCTCTTCCAGTAGCAAGTGTTGTATTCAGATGTTTTGCATTCTGCTTTCTAGAGTAGCATTTCTATGATTATTAATGATTCATATAATTGCTCTAAGATTACTTTTTGTACTGGAGAAGACATGGTATTAATTGGAGAGTTTATGCTCGTAAACAGCGTAACAGCGCAGTGAGAAGAGCTATGCCCTCAGGAAAGGTGATGTGCAGGGGTGGGAGCATTGCAATAAGAAGTCTTAGACACAGATTGTTGGTGATTTGATTAATTTAAATTTTAAAATAACTTAGTTGTTTTAAATAATCAGTCGTGACTCACTGTTTTGAGTATCACTGTGCAAAAGTACTGGTGAAAAATGAGACAAATTTGAATAAACAGAGAAGTAATGAACTCCTAAGTCAGTTTTTTGCTGCCCATCTTACTTAACATCTTTACGTCTAGCAAGAGTAAGGAAGGGGCTCAGACCCCGTTTTCTTGGGCCTCAAAACTTCTCAAGAAACTTCAGTAGGTTTAGTACCATTTACACCAGGATTTTGAAGATCATTCAGTGGAGTATGGGAACCAGTCTTTATATCCATACATTTATTTTTTCATAAAGCACTTGCTTAAAACTTATCTGTAAGTTAGAATAATATGAAATTAAATTTATGAGTCTTTCAGAAATATAATCAAATGCAGAGGCCTTTTTACACTGGAGTTACACTGCAATTAAAGCAGGATTTTGTGGATTAATTAAGACTTCATTGCTACAAGCGAATCTTACAAATAATTTAAATCAATGTAGAACAACTTCTTCCCTTCCCCTTCACTCACCCTGTAGAAGATAGAATTGAAAAATATGTTCAATTTAAAAGAAATATGCAGTAAAGTTGAAAAGTTTTTTAAAAAAATGTATTTTTGAGGTTGATACCCAATTCTAATAAAATTTCATATATGCAGTATTCTGCTACTTTTCTGTTCATTGCTTAATTTTGCCTGTTTGGGGATAAACAGTAGCAGTGAGAGAGCTCAATGTCTGTACATGGACATGTCTGTACATGTAGAGCATGGTTTCTTGTGCGTAATGAGCGCTGACAGTGGGAAGGTATATATGCTTCTAAATATGATCTGTGTATTTTTCCCTCTGTCTCCTTTGGAGTTAGAATTGTGTTTACCTTTCTGGATCCTCTTTAAGCTTATTTCAGGTGAATGAGAGGGAAGGGCTTTTCTTTTTTTGGTAAACTGTAATACCTATCCTTAGAAGTTTATTAAAATGAATGTTGTTTAATACTTTTCTACTTGACATATTTCACTGATGATATGCCATGTTTTTCAGTATTAATGTTACATCACTAAATCAGGAAAAGGAGCAAATATTTGTTCATGGGAAACAAAAGCTAAAAAAACCGAGCAAGCTATCAGTTGTCTAAATTTCTTACTTTACTGACATAGCTGTATTTATAAAAACAAAAATTTTTTCATTGTACCTTGAACTTTAGGCAAATCATATTCTTCCTGTTGCTTTTACAAGCCTAATTTGATTGGTTGTAATGGTGAAAAAGAAGCTGGAGGGTTTTTTAAATTAATTTTTATGGTTGCAAGTTTAAACTTGACAGCTTGTTTAAAGATGTCTTTTTAAAGAAGAAAACTGGAGATACAGCTCCCTCTGTCTGTCCTGGGAGTACCTCTGCTCTGGAGTCTTTTGACAGCACCTGCAAATGATCATAGGAAGAGCATGTTTATTGTCAACATGAAGATGCAAGATAAAAACATGGGGATAACTTGTTTTACAGGTCAGTAGTTGTTTTAAGTTATGCTAACTGGAATTTTAAAAGAACAAAGGTCATGTTCCTATCTGAAAATACTTCAGTGAAGATACCTAATTCAAAAGACAGAAAACCAAACTTGTGCAGTTTCTCAAAATTTATAATTAAATTATTATTAGAATAAAATATATATATATAAATATTCTATCTATTCTTTAGTGCCTGTACAATTTTTGCAGACATAACAGTGGCAAATATACTTCATGTTTTTGACCATTCATTTTAAAAAATAGCCTAAACAGTGAAACATTAGGGAATATGACAGAAACTGGAATGAAAATAAATCACACTATATAAATCACATCTTAAAATCCATACATGCTGGAATACCTAAATAAAAATTTAGGTTTTATGTACTCCATTGTCATCTCTTCAGTTCCAGTCTGTGGATGTGATTCTGGCAAAGAAAATGCAGTCTGTCTGTGTACTGAAGGTATACTAGAGCTCAGAATGGGTTTCTGCTCGACTTACAATGTTATTAGAACTTCACATTAGCTGTAATTATACTAATAATATTAACATAGCAACATAGCATTAACAAGGTTATACTGCAAGTTAGTGACTGTAAAAAAAATCTTGAAGCCTCATGATAACTTGTACACTAAAATGTGTGGAAGCTTAGTAACCACTTAGTCATCAACAATTCAGGATAGAAAAGCTTCTTTGTTAATTCAAACTGTATTTTAAGTTCATCCCTCCACATCTTTCTTGTAAATTGTATATATACTTTTTTTTAATCAAGTAGTTTCACATGGAAGAACATCTCTAGTAGACTTTGCTAAGAAATTAAATAAGAAGTATTGACAGTCTTGGCTGATAAATATCTGAAAACTGAGATATCATAAAATATCTCAATCTCAAAAATATATGTTTTGTAATATAGTGCAAAAATTATATTCTCAAGAGTAATGACACATGCATGCCAGTTAATACATGCACAGTCTGTGAGCCTAATCCTGCAGCCTTTACTTGTGGGTCCAGCTTTGTTATGGAATGATAGAACTGTTAAGGTTGGAAAAGACCTTTCAGGTCATCAAGTTCAACCATTAACCCAGCACTGCCAAGCCCATCACTCAACCATATCTCAGAGTGCCACATGTCTTTAAATACCTCCAGGGACAGTGACTCAGTCACTTCTTTGGGCAGCCTGTTCCAGTGCTTGACAATATATTTGCCTTATTTCTAAGATGTCCCATTTTTTATAGTTGTGATAGAAATAAAAATTGAAATCTTGGTAGGCAATGAGAGCTGGCAGAGCAGAGGTTAAGGTCAGTAGGCTGACTGAAGGCCTCTTTGGAAGCAGAAAGGACTTGAAACTCTGCAAAACAAGGTCCACTGAGTATGGGGCAGTCCAGGCTGACTGCCAGCACTTGTAGGATAGTGACTAAATATGATAATGCTGAATTAAAACAGTTCTTGATGTGGAGGCAGGTTCACTGGTATATAGTATACTGCATTCCAGAATGGCTTAGTAATGGTGACAGTGGGTTTTAGAAAACTAAATTTAGGAAAATAATAATAAAAAAATCCTTGGAATTGAAGCTCATATATTTCTTTTAACTGCCTCTCTTTGGGAGGGCAGGAGGATGACAGAAGAATTATTTGAGAGGAAAGGGTATTTAGTCTCCAGTGTTACTGCGCCTATTACAGATAGAAGAAGTTTCCACTGTTCTAAAAACATGGGCTCGATACCTTAACAGCACATATTCTATAGTTATCACTGCTACTTGGGCTATTAAAAACTAACACGTGATGTGAAATTATAAAATGGTATATTAATTAAATGAGCTTGGCAAATGCCCTGCCACGCATTTGTGCTGCACTTCATAGTATTCTAAAACAAAGGTAATTAAGGGATGACGAGGGAATTTGTCACATCAGCCTTTACACCAGGACCCTGCCAATTTTTCATGTGTGCATCTTAAGTAAACACAGCAGCGTTGGGCTGCAGCCCGCACACCTGGGCAGGAGCACTGCTGTAGCCGATAGTGTGATGACTGACATGGAGATTAAAATCTCAGCCTCCCCTTAAAGTGTTCCAATATCTTACTTTTTAGAGCACTGACTTAATGCTTTATTAATAGATCTCTTGCTATTTGGAAAAGAACATATCACAAGCTGAGCGTAGGGGGTATTTTCTGGTTGCTGTTTGAACTTGATAACTTTTGTTCCTCCAGGCAAGCTGACTATTGTTCTTTTAAAATGAAGTGAAACCAGCAGCAGCAGTCAACATTTGTCTCTGAGACAAAAAATAATTAATGAATTTAATTGCAGTGACCATTAGATCCAGTTATATACCAAAGGGAGCACAGCCCTCCATAAATACCACATTTCCCAATAGTTCAGTAATTCAGCAGCAAATTAAAAATACTCTTTCACAGTTTATACACTCCCATAGTTATAGTTGGCAAGTATTTTACTTGACCTAGTCAAGTTTTAGCTGTTCTCAGGATTCTGTTTCATTTGAGCACTTTTCATATAGAAAAAAAATGTTACAAAATATTTGGTTTTCCAGAGAAAAGGCAATTCAAGCCTTTTTTCAAATAGTGTTGAGCAAAGAAAACATTGCACTTTTTTTTTTTTTTTTAAAGCTTTTAACTTTGATGGGGAAATAAAGATCTAATAATTCCTGCCACAGTTTCTCCTTTGAAGTAATTCATTATTTGTGTTAGGGATATACAATTAATATTGTCTTCTAAACAGAACTACTGACTATCATGTTCTCTCTTACACAGGGTGCCACCTGAACTGGCATTACTCCCAGTTGCTTCCCATAGTGTTCCTCTTAATTTGATAGTGAGGCTGTATAATAACTGTGCTTAACTTAGGTTTTCTTTTCTCTAAGCAAAATCCTCACTTGTAATTTTGCTTATTCTTGCCTATAAAAATTATGATATGTTTCTGCATTCAAGTCAGTGCATCAGATTCAGTGCTGACAACACTCATTACCTTTGTTATTAATGATGCTCCAAGTTTTCCCATGGGTATGAGGATATCAATTTTCCTGAAATATTAAAGCTGAATTCCAGCCTTCATGGCAGCAGAGAAAACCATGCAAATTGAAGTCCCTTATCTTGCCCCTAACTATGTATGATAGTCAATATAATATTTCTGTATTTCCCCTTTCCATTTTCCCCATTTCTGTTTCCTTCTTTTAAGTTTTACTTTTTCCTCTTCTTTCCACCCTCCACCCCCTCCTGTTTCCCTCAGGATAGCCATGTCATTTTTGGAGCCTTGCTTCTGATTTTTAGATATTTCAGTTCTTTCACTCCTCCCTTGCCCTCTGTTTGCCACCCCAGAAGGGGTGTACAAAGGTTTGAAGTGGAAGAAAAGAAGGTTGTTGCTACATCCTGCCTATGTGTGATTTATCAGCTAATCAGATCGTCTTCAACACAAATTTTTGCTCTCTGAAGCATAAAAGCCTCTCTTAAACGTGAACCTTTACAAATGCATCCATAAAAGTATTTCTTACACTTTATATCCTAGTAAGGTGATAGATTGTTGAATTAAACTATTGCATGAAAATATTTATAAATACAGCTTTGTAATCACAGTTTTTCCCAATGAGTAATTTCCTTAGTCTTGAAAGCCAGGTCAATACGTTTCCAGAGGAGATTCCTGAGCGATGGGAGGCACTTTGCTAGACCGAGACTGACAGTGCTTTGGGGAGCTGGAGATTTGGGGTCCATAGTTTACTAGCTTCTCATCCTGTCCCTAAAGCAATCCTGCATGACAAAGCAGCAAAACGTTTGAATGTGGCTGGATCTGGCTGTCAACTGCAGCCTGTAAGGATTGTTCAGTGATATTAAGAGCTGCAGGATACCTCTAGCGGTACATGGTATAATTGGTGATTGTGCAATTTAAAGTTGCCTTGGGTAACGATAAAGATTGAGGGTTATTATTGGATAAGGAGAATCATTTCATCATTCTCAAAAAGAGTAATGCACATGACTTTTCTTGGGCAGGTTAAATTGGAGGGGTATATCTTCCACAATGGAGAGAAGTGTTTAATTTGAAAGATAGTTCTTTGGGAATATCACTTCCAGTGATTAAAGTCGAGATATAATTCAAATTGCCTGAGTCATGCTTCCATTTTTTTCCCCAAATTATGCTACACTGGTGGGCAGTTAGCAATTATATGGGATCTGTCTCTGTGTTAAATCCAGCAGCTTGAAATGCACTAAGGCTTTAAAGTGTTGTTGTTGGGAGAAAAGTTGAGAAATGTTAGAATGTATGACTTGTACCCAGTTGGCTTTAATAATTATTATTAGCTCTATTTGCATTCACTGCAGCCACTGCTTCCTTTCCAAAATTCAAGGAGAAGGGAGTTGTAGCCCACTGCATGCCCTGACAGCTTTTTGTGGCAAAAGGGGGCAATGGCATAAAAATAACATTTTCCTTATCTCAGCAAAATGCAAAGGTAAAGTATAGGCAGGCCTGAAGAGTTTTGAGATGCCTGAATGTGACATGAAAAGCTGTGATTTCAGTTAAAATAATGATCTTAAATACACATGATCTGTAATTACTTGATGTGAATTTGTTTTAATAACTGATTTAGTAAAAACTGTGCAGATGAATGTTACTCCTGGAAATGAAAGCAATTTAGTTAAAGCAGGGCTATTAATCCTTGTTCAACAAAAATTTATTAGCTTGGCAGAGGCTATGTTGCAGCTGGGGCAAAGAAACCATGTCTCTTGCACAACCTTTTCCCTGAACAGGCTAACCTGACTCTCTAGCAGCTTGTGTTTCTATCAGTGATATTCTACTTAATAGCATGTCAGCTGACTTGCAGGTATGTCAAACTGTCATCGAATGCCAATTCATGCTTTATCTTCAACTGTTTTCTTTGCAATGTCTGCAATTATCTTTTTATAGCAATTATAGCAACTATAATTAATTATAGTTAATAATATAATTAATTCTACTATAATTAATCCTATCTAGAATTATTTAAAGTAGTATGTGATGAGCAACAGAGGAGCACACCACATTAAAATAATTCAGACAGAGGTTGACAAGTACGGTTTTGGTAAATACTATAGTTTGGGCTTTGTGGGTTGTTTTGGTCCAAGAAGGTTAAAGAGACTGTTAGAACCCTGTAGTCTTTCATGTGAAGTGGCAATGTAGCACATCTCCAGCAGCATCTCAACAACTATTTTTCATCTCTTCTGAGTTTAATCTACTGGAGAATTGGTCATCTGTGACAGATGTCTGTAAATACAAAACCCTATGGATCTAGGGTTCATTTTATGCAGATATTAGCTGGCAAAGATGTTTAGTTCTCCTCTGTAATGAATGTAAAGCATTTTTTCTATCTAGAGAGAGAAAAGATGAAAGTTAAGGGGGTTTTGGAGCATTTCTGAATAGCAGAGGTTAATAGGCTGGGAGTGTGTGCTTTCCTTATTACCCTTGCTTCTTTCCTCTCATCTACACTCATCAATAAATAAATAAGTTAATTAAAAAGCTGTTTCTAAGGGACGAAGTACAGATCCTTAAGGCATATCAAAGTCTCAGTAAAAAAGTTAACCACTGGCCTGAAGATATACACAGATTTATGGATGGATGAAAGCCCTCAGCTTTGCTGGTTTTTATTGTTATAATGAGCTGCACAAGTTGCAACAGTAAATGGAAGGTATATCTCTCTCCCAGAAGCTGTTAAAGCAGTGGGCCCATGGCAAGGCCTATTATGCTGAAAACATAAGATGAAAATCCTATTTGCAAAAATATCCAAATTTTCATATATATACTTAATCATAATCCTAATATTTTGGAAATGTTCTGGATCATCAGGATGTGTAGGAAAAAACATTCAGAATCTAATTAAATGCTCATAGGAGATGATCTGATATTCAACCAACAGTTAATGAAATGTGTGTGTCTGCATGCAGAAATAAGCATATTATTTAATATTTTAACAAATTATTTAATGCATTTTGCCATGTTTTATTTTTATGACCTCTCTTTTCTGCATTGCAGGCTGCCTGTGACTGTTTTGCTCATCCAGGCATCTTCTTGTCCATCATGACCTTTGCTGACCTAACTGCTGGTGACAATTCTATTCTGAGCTTTCTGCCACAGTCCAAGTTTCTGTGCCAGCAGGTGTATTGGTGATAAGCACTCCTCTTGTGAGGTTGGTGTGGATTGTCTTGTGTTTGGAGAGTAGGTGGTCAGAGGCTGAATAATGCAGGAGGTGTGTTGTGCTTCCAGCTCAGCCGTTATCTGGCACTTGTGGCTTTCCAAGGCTCGCAGCTGGTGAGTGCTCTGCAAGGCAAGCCCAAGCAAGCAGGTGGTGTGGGGCACCAGCCCACTCTGTGTCCTCAGCTGAAAAAGAAGGTGGGCAGCTTCCATCAGTGAGGAGTCACCTTTGTGTCCCTTGAGAACAAAGCAACGTTCTACTAGAAGTAACCAGTTCTGCTTGCAAAATGCAAGTTGAACTCTGGTGAATGTTTTGTTTGTGGTTGTTCCTTATTTGGCTTATCTGCAGGGAATCGATTAAGAAACTTCATTGTGATTAACATGGGTCTTTGAAAGAGTCTTGTGAAAAAGTCCTCATCTCTATCTCTGCACAAATTAATAAATGAAGTTTATTAATACTATTAAATACTGATATCTGTAAGAGTATTATTATTATATTCAGTGGTGTTTACAGACAGGGTATGTAGGTGCTCATATTCAAGTACAGCCCAACACTGTGGGTAGATTTAGTGTACCTGGGTACAGTAATTCACTCAATCCACAACAATGCATTTTGTGAAAAGCAAATTAGAAAATGAAAGATGTTTATTTCTTAACAAGCTTCACTCATCTGAGAATTAAAGATTCACAAAATCTTAAACTGTTAAAAAGTATTTTCAGAATTAGTGTTTTCATTGGTCCTTCAGGTGGTCATTCAGGATGTTTAAGACTATGCAATAAATTAAAAATAGCTGTGGCAAAGAGTTGTGGAGAAATCCTCACTGTTGTTTTCACAGGAGTCAACACATACTCATTAGTAGAAAAATTTAATTTTGCCTGCTTAGCTTTTAAAAAAATAAATAAGCACTAGCAATCACAGAAAACAAAGAGTGGGTGATTGGTTCCTATTATTTTTCTTTTTAATTTGAACATGAGCCCTGCAGCTCTGTGATTCAGTTTCATAATTTCCTCCCATTTAACCTAAGTGGCTGTTTTGGGAAAGATTCCTTTCCTTGAAGAATAGGTCATGTGTGGGTTTAATATGTTCTTGGAGAAATTCATTATTGTTTTCTTTTATAATCTTGGTGGAGTTTCAGTAATTATATCTTACTTTCTTTATTTAAACTTTCCCAGGTCTTAAAACTAGCAGTGTTATCACCTGTTTCAGCAGTCTACTTTCTTTAAACTTTCAGGTATTCTTTTTAAAATGAATTAAATTTGTATTTAAAAATAGAGTTGTGGTTCCTCTGCCTGTATAAACAAATTCTGGTCTTCCCATTAATAACAATCCATCTGCTGTAGTTATTTCCAGTACACTGTAATGGGGCTCTTCCTCTTCTCACAGGGAAAGTACAGTTGTCAGATTGAGGAAAAATCTGTAGAAAGGCAAGCCATTGCTAGAAGTGCTGCAGGTTATTCCACAGGGCTGAAGTTATCTGAAATAGCAAATAGAGTATTTTTAAATTCCCTCACCTTCCAGTGTTTGTTAGGGGGATGAGGAAACTTCTGGTGCACTTTAGCTCCTTTACCTTTTAGTCATTTCTGATGAGGAAAAAGGGAAAATAGCATAAATATGTAGTGATCATAAATATGGATAGACTTACACATTTATATAGCTATTTACAAATGGCATGCATATAGAGAACTGACTGGTAACAAAGCTGTTATTAATGTAGTTACAATATAGTTTCTCCTGCAAAATTGTCATGACACCAGCAGTCTCAAAATGGTACCATAGTTCTAATTTCATCTTCATTAGCATGTTACTTTGTCTATAAAATAAAACATTCATCACATTTCTAATAAAATTCTGGTTTATGTGTGTATGAAATACCTTCTGTTGAGTAAAGTATCAATTAAGAAATGAAGTGCAAACTCAAGTAACTTGTTTGCAATTATGCTAATTACCACTCTTAAGGTCTTTATTGATGCTAAAATCTTTAGATGCAAACTGAGGGGATAAACACTTCGTCTTACACAGAGCACCTGTCACATGGTAGTACCATTCAGTTACTGCTTCCCAAGAGCCAGGGCATTTCATCTCAAATTCTCCCTTTTCCCTATATAAGTCCTATTTCTCTCTCCTCTTCATATAACTGAAATAATGCAGAGCTTGTTGGAAACTACTTTACTTCTAATGAGAATATTGCACCTCTTCAAAATGATGACCATTGGAAAATGCAAAGTACTTTCAGTCAGAATGCTGAAGGAAATAGAATTGCTTGTGTATCTGAAAACAAGCATAGGGCTTTTTCAGATTTTAAGGAGAAGCAAAGAAAATTCTGCTCTTCTTTCTGTACCCCAAAATGAAAATGTAGGAAAAATAAATGAAGGAGGTTTTGGCCATTTTTCCATCTCTGTTTCATTTTTCTTTAAATTTCAGAGAAGCTCTGCAGGAATTTTATATCAAATTTCCATTTTACAGAGGTAGTTGTGGCAATAGAAAGAGTGCTGCAATGGCAAATACCTTCTGAAGCCTGTGAGTTTGTTTACACTGTAGGATTCTGGATGAATTCTACACTTACTGTTTACCTGAGCACTAAGTTTATATATCTGCGCTGTTTTAACCAAACCAATTGTATGTGTATGCAGGTGTATATCTAGGTATGCCTACAGACATATGTGGATGTATATACACACCAGAAATAAATCTTTCTTCCTTAATTAGCATGGCCATCCTTAGGGTTTTTGAGAAAATAAGGCCTCCTACTTCAAGAGGAAGAAGCCAGGCTAATGAAGGAAACTTCCTATGTCAGTAGCTTGTAAGCCCTTCATTGTGAACCACAGTAATGTACTGCCTTGTTAATCCAGTTATTGCAATATTGTCTTGCATCTGTACCCATGTGACAGCTGAGAGGCTGGCTCACAAATGACCATTGCAAAGAATTGTGATGTTTGAATATAAATATTTGGAACATGGAAAGAGGGAAGAAAATCTTGGGTAGTTTGAAGGAGAAAAAATAGAAAAAATAGATGTGAGGGTGAATTTTATGGAAAACTTCATGTCAATGCCCAAATTTTTCCAAAGAAGATGTGTAGATGGTTTTCCCAATAAGACCTGATGAAAAAATGGCAACTATCATGTAAAGAATTATTCTGTACTACAGGGAAAGAAGACCATTTCTCATTTTAGGTCACTAGATTATGTTGATCTCTGGTATTTACTTCTGATACATGAGTAGCTGGAAATGGAAATGGAAAACGTTGGTAGAGTCACTTGCTTGTTCCCAGCTCTGTTCTGTTGGGGTTTTCTTTTGACGACAGTGATAACCACCGTAGCCATTTTCTTCCCAGAAAGCCAAGGAGTTAACGTTTAGTTAAAAATAACATGAGTCAATGTCCGTGTTTCTGCTACAGTGTGATGTGGCCATTGTTTGAAAGAGTCATGTATGAACAGGGATGTGGAGAAAATAATGGAACTAATGCAACTAAGATGACAGAACTGAGATGGCAAATGTTATTACTAAACTCCAGATTCTTCATCTGTGATGCTTAATATGTGTTTCTTTTACTTTTGTGAGGTGATTTTCGTTTATGTAGTGCTAATTTTGTAGTCTATATAGCATAGCAGAAGTTACAAGGAGGCCCTAAGTTTTTTAAAATTCTCTCCTGTAGTGCATAACTTACATTTACATGTGAGTGATACTGCAGAGATGTTCTGGGCTGAAGCAAATTGCCAAAGTAAAGTTCCTTGTTCTCTTCTCGAAACACCCCACTTCTTCTGGACCTGCAGAGAGCTGTTTGTCTGTAATGCTGCTGCTGAAGAGCATGCTGAGTCATACAGCACAAATGTAGGCTTTGTCCTCCCATGGCTGTATCAATTATTCTTTCCTCCTGTATTACTTAATGATACACCAACTCTTTCCACAAAGTGTGCATGACTCAGGGCTTCATCGTGCTGTTGCCCCTGAACTATTCTTCTCTTTCTGAATCACAGCTTGGAGGCTTGGAAAGGACTTGTTAGGGGAGATGTTTGAGAAGACCACATTGCACTGTACTTGTAATATTAGGTTCAATTCTTAAAATGGCACTTTTGTTTAAACAGCTTTGTTATTAATACATTGAAAACTTAATCTGGAAATGTTTAGGGGTTCAGCTTTAAAGAAACTACAGAAGTTCAAAGTTTCTGTGGAACCTTTGTAACCCAAAAATAAGTTTTAGAATTAGATGGGACCTTTGCCTTTGTAGTTGATTGGATTCAGAGACACTATGTATTACGCCTGCCAGTCATGATTTTTCAGCATTTCTAATTAGAAACAATAAGCTGAAGTGAAATAAAGGAAGAGATGGATTTTTTTTTTTTTATTTGCAAAAGTTTAGTAAGAACTAAGAATTAAATACCCTGATAATCCACACTTGCTCTTATCTTCATTTTTAGGTGTTTGAATGGCAGGCTGTTTTCTGGAGTTTTTTAGCTTTTCTTCTGTCAACAAATAAATTTAGAAAGTAATCTAATGTGAATCACTAAGACTTTTAAATAAGATATATGAAATTTGTATCAGCCTACATAGCCTACATTGCTCATATGTTACAAACTATTTTCCTGCAGGTTCTTCTCATCTTGTCCTGCAAATTTGCAATGGCTTTAACATAAGGAGGGCAAAAAAAAAAAGATGAAGGAAAGAAAACTAGGAATATTGGGGGTTACTGTCAGTTTAAATGCCAAAACTTTTAACAAAAGGTTTTTCAAAGAATACTGATCAAGTTTTTTATTTTTTCCAGTGGTAAGAGACTCAAAGCTTCAGGGTCTAAACCCAACATTAATGTTGCAAGTTTAGTAATAATGTACACATGACCTCATTCTTCTGTGTCTTTTTGTTCGGTTGGGTTTTTTTAAATTTTCTTAAATGATAACACACACTTGTAAAATTATTTGTTATGATCATTCAAATTGTAAGAGTCTCTTGCACATTTTTGCAAGGAACTGATAGAACTAGCATAGATTGTGTTTAAAGTAGACCTTAAAAACTGAATTTTCCAGGTTTTGAAGCCTGGATTCTGGTCAAGATTGCCTCTGTAGCAACACAGCTTTGATGTTTCAGGGTCAAACACATGAATAGACTATATTTTGATGGCAAGAGTGTGTCTGTGATGAGGCTGTACATGATCAAGCTGCTGCTGCTTTGGAACCTCCCTGTATGTGTCTTCACAGAAGCTGGCCCAGAGTCCTTCCTAGACACTACTGACAGTTTCAAATTGGAGTTGTGTGTGACAGCAATGTGACCATAGACACATAAATCACTCTGGGTGTCCTCCAGACTGCTTCCAGAACTAGTCAGTTCTAGTCTGGTGTTGATAAATGTGTATAAAGAGGATCCACATGGGAAGTAATGATATATGTGGAACCCCTGAACATGATCCTCAGTTGGCAGTGATGGGGAGAATTGGACACAGGACTTGAAGGGATACTAAGTAAGTTTGCAGCTGATACGAAATTGGAAGGAGCTGTTGACTCCCCCAAAAGCAGGGAGATCCTGCAGAGAGACCTCAAAATATTAAAGAGATGGGCAATCACTACCCATATGAAGTTCAACAAAGGCAAGTGCCAGTTTCTGCACCTGGGACAGGGCAGCCCTGGTTGTGTGTATGGACTGGGGAAGGAGAGGCTGGAGAGCAATGCTGTGGGAAGGGACCTGGGAGTCCTGGTCCATGGCAAGCTGAATGTGAATCAGCAGTGCCCTGGCAGCCAGGAGGGACAACCCTGTCCTGGGGAGCATCAGGCACAGCATCGCCAGCCAGGCAAGGGAGGGGATTGTCCTGCTCTGCTCTGAGCTGGGGTGACCTCACCTGGAGTGCTGGGGGCAGGTTTAGGCCACTCAATATAAGAAAGACATGAAGCCATTAGAGAGTGTCCAAAGGAGGCCACGAGGAAGGTGAAGGGCCTTGAGGGGAAGCTGTATGAGCAGTGGCTGAGGGCACTTGGTCTGTTCAGCCTGGAGGAGACTGAGGGGAGACCTCGTTGTGGTCTTCAATATCCTCACGAGGGGCAATGGAGGGGCAGGCACTGTTCCCTGCTCTGTGGTGACCAGTGACAGGACTCAAGGGAATGGCCTGAAACTTAGGGGACGTTTAGGCTGGATATCAGGAAAAGTTTCTTCACCTAGGGGATGGCTTGGCACTGAAACAGCTCCCCAGGGAAGTGGTTCTAGCACCAAGCCTGTCAGAATGCAAGAAGTGTCTGGACAATGCTCTCAGGGACATGGTGTGACTCTTGCGGTGTCCTGCCGAGGGCCAGGAGTTGGACCCAATGATCCCTTTGAGTCCCTTCCAACTCAGAATTTTCTATGATTCTGTGAATTGTGTTTTAGCTATGTTTTCTATGGCTGAGTTTCAGAGGGACTCCTTATGTGTCTGGTTAAATAATTTCACAGGTCTACTCAGCTGGAGATTGCTTCAACCTGTACAATAATCTAATAACCTGTTAGTGGAGTTGCTGGACATCTCTGTCTAATCTGCTGGAGGCAGGTGCATTAGGCTGGAAGCTGAAGAGGTGAAGAAACTGGATGCATGAAAGTGCACTGTGTGTTGAAAAGGCAAGACTGTAGTAGTCAAGGGACAAAAATCCTCTTGATATCTGAGAAAACAAAGTCTGCTTGTGACATGGATATTAAGAACAAATCAGTCAAAAAGGAAAATAGAAGGAGAAAACTATGGAAAGGCTAGCAATAATCTTCACTATTTCTACTTTTGTGTGAGCAATTACATCATGCATTGCTTTGGCTGATGTTCCATCCCTGCTGGGATACAAAAATACCAAGACACCAGTAGCTTTAAATCTGTATGTATCCAGAAGGCTGAGAACACTTGATTGTTTCATGTTGCTCTTATTCAGTAGAGTAAATTCATACTCTGGTATGGTATTTTGAAATCTTGGATCCTGGCAAACTTTGAGGACTGTGAATTGCCATCAGTAACTGGGACATAGGCATTTCTAAGACTCCAGACACTAACCAGCTAAGGAGAAAAAATTAGTTCAGAAACACATCTAAACCTCATTTAATTTTAATCTAAGCTTCTATGTAATTACTTAGTTATTTCAGGGGTGTAAGGCCTCTGTGTTTAAAAAAGAAAGAGTTGGACAAAGATTTGCTTGGCAAAATTTGAAACTCTCCACTCTGGAGAGGTAAAAACAAAATGCCTGTGTTTCTTTATGTCAGTTGTCTTTCTAGTGGTTTTATTAACTTTCCTAGTACTTGAAAAAATTCATTTTCTGCTACATGTAAGTTAAGGAAAAGAGGCCAAAAACCTCACTGTGGTTTCTGACAGATTCTGTCAATCATAATAATATGCCCAGAGTAGAGCAGCTCTTTCACAGGTGGGCTTATTCACACATAGAGGAATGACTAAGTGTACAGCAAGATGCATGGTTACATGTTACATTACACTAAAAGAGAATATTCTACTTTTAATTCACCTCTTCAATCAGATCTAGAGGTGTGCAGTCACTCAAAAGGCTGCTGTAGTGCGTAAGAAAATCAAACCAACTACTCAGGAACTCTCCAGCCCTAGGCAAGACTGAATCCAAATAACGTCTGCACAAGCACATGCCCCATATGCCCAAAAAAGCTAGAAAAATGAGAGGTGTTTTTTAAAAAGCTGGAGTTACCTGTTTCTCGGTACACTGGAGCAGTGTCAGCATGGATTGAGGGCTGCTCAACACTATGGTCTTGCTGGCTGTGCTGGAGCCTTGTAAAGACTCTGAAGCTAAAACGGGATATTCACAGGCTTCTTTGAGGCTTTTAAAGAAATCAGCTGATTGTGTTAGACTGAGGACTCAGCACCACGTGTGTTTGAGATCCTGCACCAATGGGTTGCCCATTTCTGTTCTATCTCCTGTCTCTGCTAAGGACAAGATCCTGTGGCAGAGTAGAAGCAATGCTAATCAGAAATCCCTTGCAGGTGTTTTCTCATGACAACACTTCAGTGTTTTCTGTTTTCTTACATAGAATCATAGAATGGCCTGGATAGGAAGAGACTTTAAAGGTCATCTCATTCCAAGCCCCCTGCCATGGGCAGGAACACCTTCCACTAGACCAGATTCCTCAGAACTCCATCCAGCCTGGCCTTTAACACTTCCAGGGATGGGGCCTCCACACCTTCTCTGGGCAGCCTGTGGCAGTGCCTCTGTGGTTCTGTAGATAATGGGAACATGCTGTCCTTGGAGTAGGTTATATCTTTAGTCTTTTGCTATACCCCTGAGCACCTGACCTTGTCTGGGCTTTCCAACAGATGGTACAGGACAACCACTGCAGCCCAAAGTCTTCCTCTGAACACTTTGCAGTTCTCCTTTTCGATCTCTTTAGGGGACTAAACTGATCAGGTCCTTTGTTTCTTCTTTTTAAAAATTTTTTAAATTAATGTTTTAAAGTGCTGATGGTTTCTTTCCTCTTGTGTCACATTAGCCACCTTTCATATAAATAGAGTCATATTAAACTAATTAGTGTCATAAAGCTGTTAACCTCTTCACAGGATTTGGATCTCCTCAAGGAAAAGATGTCGTGTAAAAAGGCAAAGAAGCTGTCATGCTGATACTTTCATATGGCAGAATGTATTACTGAATTTCAAAAATAATCTTCACCATGTCTACCTTAGGTCAAATCTTTTTTTTTTTCACCAACTCAGGATTTTTCTACTCTTGTTTTATTTCCTTTTCCAATTATAATAAGTTTCCTGTTGTCATACAACATTCTGCTGGGTACATCCAGAGTTTTACATCTGATAGTGTTGCAAAATATTGTTCTCAGCATTTTGTAACTGTCTATTAATTTTTAGAAATTTTTAATGAAATTCAGCCCACCTACTGGTAGTGAGTTTAAAGATTACATTTTCATAACAAAAATATTTAGCATTTTCTTTTTCTATTCTTTTCCATCTAGGCATAACTAAATATTTTATGGTTTATGGCATCAACAAGTCCTGCATTTTCTCTTCAGGAATACTGTTTTCAATTAGCTTTTTGAAAATCAGAAAATTGATTTCTACTACCTGTGAAAAATTATTGAAAGTGATGTTAATACTAAAATTCACGTCATTATTGTACCTGAATATTTGCTTTCGTATTTTCTTCAAAAATTTAGGAATAAGATTCCCATGTGATGAAGGCATAGGAGCATTGCTCTGGAGAACTGAACTCCTTTTCAAGGCAGATTTTTCAATGCAGCATGGATAAATTGTTTAATCTCTCTTTGTCTCATTTTGCAGCCTGCGGAACTGAGCCTGTAAGAGTTTTACCTTTCTTTGTAGAATCAGTGGTGGTTTGTTGACTAAGGAAAAAATTATCAACTCTGTCTCAGAAGAGCTAGAAATTACTCAGTGAATATTAGACAGTAGGCTGGAAGAAAAGTAGAGGAACTGCTCTTACACATAATGATCTGTGTGATGATGTTCTAAAGTGAGTAGGAGCCATCCATTCCTCACAGCCACGCTGGCTTTGGCAGACAGGCAAATTGTCATCATCTGTAATGCAAGATGCATGTGACACTGGAAGGCCTAAGTGCCAGTAAATATGGAATTATATGTCATGTCAGCATTTTTTTCATTAATTTTGTGTTAGCCCAAAATAGAGAGAATTTCTCAAAAGAGGATGAAATATATGTTTTACTATTGGTCTGGTGTGGTATCTCCATGACTGGCTACTGAATTACGCACTTTACTCAAGCCTGAGAAAAAATGTGTAACATTCTCACAAGAAGAGGTGTAAGGAGTATGAAAACATTATCCTAAATGTAAACATATTGAAGGTTAAGTTATTTGCAGGAATTTATTCCAGATGTGCAAAAGAACCACCTCCCAGACAGTCTGTAAAAATGCACACACTTTACCACATGGCTTCCTTCCCTGTTCACTTTTGGTTATTAATCTTAGAACAAACTGTGCTTTGGTGTTTGGTCTCCTTGCAAAAATTTACCTTATCCAAAGTGGCATTTCATTTATATGGGTATTGGCTAGAAAACACCTACCACTCTGAAAGAACTCATTAAACAGGGACATGTTAGTTTATAGGTTTAATCCATATGATATTTATTGGCTGTCATACAGGCAATGACAGGCAGCCAACACACTATTCAGTGGACTTTTTAGCAGGCCACTGAGCTAAAGATACACTGATGCATAGAACTCGTTACGGGGCCATCTGAAACACCTAGCAGTAGTATCTTGATATGAAATAATACTAGTAACTGGCATGCCTCTGTTCACCACACCAGTATACTTGTTAATGTATCATTAAAACAAACTCATAATGGACAAGCTGAATTTAATTATTTTGTGGGGAAAAGACAGAAAAATGTGGCTATTTGACTGTCTTCTCAAGGAATATATTCACAGCCTTGGTTGCTAAGATCAGAATGCTTGGAAAAAAATTATTCTGATTTTTAATTAAACTGTCAATATTAATTTGTGCACATAGTAAGAACACCTCCAAAAGAGAATCAAGTTGTGAAATTTTCATCAGGTGCTTAAAAACTCAATTCACATCATGTGAGTTGGCTTTGTAATACATATTTCTGAAGCCTACAATTTTAAATATTGCTGATTGCTTAAAAATGTTATTCCTCAGTAACAAAAAATTAGGAATATGCTTTTGAGGAAAAAAGTAAAAACTCCAAACTTGATAACATCACATAGATATTTATCTCTATGGATCCAAACCAGTGATGTTTTGGGCATCTTTAATATGTTGGTGCACTCATGCTGACGGAGACAACGTGTGTTGTCACAGAGTTATTGCATCCCTCTTTGCTGGTCAGCTCTTGGAAATATTCATTAGAGCATATGCTTTACAGCCCATGGACTGACAGATTCACAGCATTCATACTGAAAGAGCCTTAATAGCAGATTTGATCTGATTTATCTCATGCACCATGATTTTTTACAAAACATGGAATCAATGAAATTGTCTAGCAAAAATTTCTATGGGAAGACCTGTTTTCAGTTAACATTTTTTTTTCTGAGAAATGTATAAATTGAAAACTTTATTGGTAAATAATTTCCAAAATATTAACTACTAGGGCCATTTGTTTAAAAATGCAAAGAAACTTCCACAGGCACTTCAGCTGATTCACAGGAATTTACAAATGACCTGTGTGATGATGATGAAACACATGGGATGGTCCTTTCTTCATGACAGTTATTGTGCTGTCCCTCTGTAGAGGAGGGAAAGGAACCTGCTCTTCCTTCAATTTGAGGAGGTTTATCCATTTTAGGCATCAATGGAGAACAGTAAGGCAAAACGGAGATGAATCAAAGCACCATGGGGCAGGTTAATCCTTTTTCTTTTGCATTTCTTTCCATTTAAAATGGAGTGGTTACAGCAACTGAAAAATGAAGATGAAAACAAAGTCAGGATGTTGTTTTTATCACTTGCCCATCAGGCAAAAAATGTATGATGGTTTTCTTTAATTAAATGTAGATGAAACCATTAATAGTAATTTACCAAAGTGGATCAATTTTTAGTATTTCCTAAGATAGTTTACACACAGATGTCACAATTACAAACAATCGAATCTTGACAAAGGTACTGTATAAGTTCCCCACACATACTTTCTCTCTTGGGATAGTAGTAAGATTGAATGTAGGGCATTGCACAGTGGAACATTCATTGAGGAAACAATTGAAAAACAATTTTTAATCTGGAAAATGCATGCTGTTTTCTACAGCACTGTAGAAATGCTATGAAAGAAAAGTAGAATGCAAGGCGAGAAAGACATAGACATCTTTTGCGTTGTAGTATTTTTCTGGGATATATATGCTACTAAAAATTCCCATGGAATATAGTTTACTAAAGGGCTATGGTGAGGACAGTGTCCATTTTAATAGAAAGTAATCTGTAAATACAAAACACTCATCTTTGCAATCATGATCCATGGACAATTAAAGTGGACATCATGGTGTGAATATAGTAAGTGTACAAAGCTGGAAAATTTTTGGCAAACTGTAAGGGAAGACTTTCCTGGCACAAGTTTAAATTTGTAAGCAGGTTTAAGTAATGTAAGGGAATAATATGTGTAACACCAAGAAAGAAAACTCAAAGGAATAACAATATGTAGGAATCAAGGAACCTGTGGTAGTCACATGTCAGCTCACCAGAATTTTCTAAGCTAGTTCCCTGTGCTGATGTGCTTGATGTGCAACACCTGCAAGGTAACTTAACCCACCTGACATAGGCTTTTTCTGGCTCATTTAGGCAATAAGATTAGAATTTTTAAAAAATATCATACTTAGTCTGAGCCAAGGGAGTCTAAAGAGTAATTCCTATGGCCATACTCCGTAAGTGGTTATTCTTATTTCTTACACAATAAGAAATCATCAGAATATCTATCCTTTTGAGGATTTCTTGATCCTCAGAAATTACAAACAAAATTGTAAGCATGGAGGTGCATCTAAGCACTAGATGGCCCTTCAATTCTTTCACATTTCAGAGAATACTTATTTCAGTTACTGGTGAGCAAAGTGAACCCCTGATGTCTTTGCACTCATTAAGGGCTCCTTCAGAAATGCAGAAGGAACTTGCTGTCATCCTTCTTTGCCTGCAGCTGCAACTTGATCTTAATTTGTACATATGTGTACTATTCACGCAAGAACAAACTTTCTAAACAGGCTATGCCAGGGCTTCGTAAGTTCCAGTCAGTATTCTTTAGTGGGTCTTCTCCAGGCCAGATTACCTCAGGCCTTTAGGGTATGTTATGTAATTGTACTTCGTTGGATGTTATCTTCAGTAATTTCTAGGGTAACTCAAAAAATTGGAGTAAAACTTTAATGTTAAATGTTCTTCTATGAATGTAACAGTTTGATAATTGTTAGCTTGGAGAGAGAACAGCATTTGGTAGTAAGAAGGTGACTACTATAAGCAGAAAGGGAAAGCTAGAAGAAGTGGAAAGAGGAAGAAACTAAAGATGAAAGTCAAAATAGCTATAAAGGGGAAAGGCAGGTAAGGGCTTTTAAATATTTTGTGTGGAAGTTGGATTATTTTACCTCTTTTATAGTAGTTGTCCAAGTAATTTGCTGAAGTATCAACAGTGAGCAACACTAAGTACTTTCAAAAAACCTCCTCTCTTTTGTTTTATATTTATTGCTTCCTCAGAGTCCTGATTTTGTTTAACTCTTTGTTAGTCTTTAATTCCCTTTCACTGATGGTAGGAAAGTTTGAATTTAGGTCTCCCTGTGGCTGAATTCTCTCCCACCTTCATCATTGTGGTCTTTGACCACAAAAGTGAATTACTGTATCAGTGTGTATTACATTCATATTTCTCACATGGAAATGTGTATTTCTGTTCATACATATTCCTTCAGACCTAAAAGCACTGTACTCATGTTAGTGTATCTGAATCTACTACTACTTGGCCAGAAGGAAGAACCAATGCTTTCCTGCAGAAAAGTTAAAAATCTGAGTTCTAATAATTGCAGAGCTCCAATTTGTTACACCTCCAACATTCAGAGCATCTGCAGATTGAGAACTACGTTTCTAGAGGAGAAAACAATTTTCTTAGACATAGTTTTAAAAAATCAGCAAGACAGAGATTCAGATATTCACTTGGGAGATAAATAACAAAATGTTAAAGTTAAGCTTTGCTCAGGTATAATTCTGATTCATAGAGAAATACTGTCTCTGAAGAAATACTCTTCTGATCCTAACACAAAATGCAGACCATTTTGTGAGAGACTGGACTGTTAATGGTTAATGACTCAAGCAGTCAACCACTGAACCATCCAGGGGCAGAGGGGTGCACACTCATCACGGGGAGGGGGGAGCTCCAGCTGGCTGTTGAACAAGATAAGGGAAGAGGCTGATAAGAGGCAAGTCCTGCAAGGAGGGATAGTGTTCTTTATCATGCCAGTGTCCTCCCTTACATAATGGCTCAGGTGTAAAAACTCCCCTCTGGGAAAGCACTGGGATATTCACCCCTCCTGCTGGGCCATAATGGGCCATAACTGAGTCAACTTTGATGATGTAAGAGGCAGCTGCAATGTTTTAGAAGGTATCATATTCCATCAAAGACTCCAGAAGTGTCCCCTGATCCAAAGTATTAAATCATCCAGTGTAAAGCTCTCCACTCCAGGGGAGGTGCCTGGGCATTGCCACGTGAACCTGTGTGAATTTAAACCTGGGGGAGTCAGTTTTGTGGGTTTCTCCAACCCCTGGATGGATCAAGACTGTGTCCATCACTTTGATAAGACTGGAACCCTCACCACTGAGAAGACTGGAAGATGAGGATCAATGGGATGCTGTCAGGATCCAATGAGTATCTCTCTGTCATTTTCTTTCTCTTTCCCCCTCTTTTTCTTTCTACCTCTCCCTCTCCACCCCACATTTACTGTTAAATAAAAATCTGTAGTATTGGCTTCAGCATATTAGCTTTCTTTGCTCCTTAATTTGGGCAGAGACAATTTTAATAACTGGATCTTAACACCTCTTGCTGACCTCTTTGTACTCTGGACTGGGAAAAATGGCTGACCAGAGAATGGACTTGTTTTGACTAGAAGTCTCTTCTGCTGCCCACAAATCATAGAATCATAGAAAGGTTTGTGTTAGAAGCAACCTTAAGGTCATCCAGTTCCAAACCCTTGCCATGGGCAGGGATGCCACCCACTACACCAGTCTGCTCAGAGCCTCTTCCAGAGATGGGGCATCCACAACTTCTCTGGGCAACCTGTGCCAGAGCCGCAACACCATCACAGTGAAGAATTTCTTCCTAACATCTAATTTAAATCTCTCCCTTTTTAGTTTCATTAGGAAGGATTATGGAAAATTTAGCAAAGCCCACTGTTTGAGGGGCTCACTGTTCCTGGTGTCCTTCAGGATCTGTTTCTTTTCCTGGGTTGTCTGCCTAGTTACAGGTATCACAGCTGTGATGCCTGTCTCCTGGTTGGTGATTTTCATCTGTACCCTTTGGTTTAATTGGCGTATATATTGCAATAATTTTAAAAAGCACTTTTTAAAACAGTGGGTATAAAAATGTCTGTAATTCCTCATTGTGCATAGACCCTGAGATGAGCTCAGTTGGTTAGGTGCTAATAACACCAAGATGTGGGTTCAATCCCCAGACAGGCCATTCATTTAAGAGCTGGACTTGATCCTTCTGGGTCCCTTCCAGCTCAGGCTTCAGACAGAATTCTGTCAGAATTCTGTGTGACTGTGTAAGAGAGGTTACATGGCAATTGCATGGCATTTGGGGCACTGCTGGGGATTTGTTTTCATCGTGCTGTCCAATACTGACATCGGCATTCTTTTAGAGGACCCTAGCGCAGCAGAGTCATGAAACTCCATAGGTTGCAATTTGGGTAAATTGAGAGATATGTCTCACTGTTAGTGAGGTACATAATTTAACCCAGGGATCACACTGTTAACTTCCATTGAAAAATAACAAAATAAAATGTAATAAGATCCAAAAGCAAATGTCAGAGAAGTTCATGCATGAAAGCTTTTAAAAGTCCAGAAAACAATCTTTCAGCTTATCATATGCTTACTTTTCATCAGCTAACGCCTGGATCTCCCTTAGCCTTAAACCTCTGATATTAATAGTTGGCCTTTTCTCTCCAGTTGTTCATTTATTTCACCTTCTTTCTAAGAAAAATGCATACAATCCTTTATCTTATGTACTTGTCTTAAGGGAATTCCATAAGAGTGTTGGTAAAATTCAAAGAATCTAGAAGAATTGTCTAAGGAAACCAATTAGATTGTCTTTTTTTAAAATTTCCATATGAATTACTGTTTACGGTTTCAACGTGACAGTTTCTGCTTCCTTTAGTGATAATATTTTGAGTAAAATGGGCTATGGACAGACACAAAACTAACCCCTTCCTGCACAAACCTGCTTGACCTTAGAGATACATTTGCAAAGCTATTTGTCTCCTGGTAGTGAGATACTATGAGATATCTTTGCATGTGGAATACTACTGTGCAAAACTGGTGAGATGGATCTGATCTGCAAGGTAACATGGATGCTAATTAATCAGACATAATCAGTTCAGCTGCTGCATGTGTCTCGGGGTTCTCACACATTCCAGGAGGGTTGAACAGCAGCAAAAGTAGGTCTACAGCCTGCTCTGGGACTAGCTTCTTTTTTCTTTTTTCTTTTTTCTTTTCTTTTCTTTTCTTTTCTTTTCTTTTCTTTTCTTTTCTTTTCTTTTCTTTTCTTTTCTTTTCTTTTCTTTTCCTTTCCTTTTCCTTTCCTTTTCCTTTCCTTTTCCTTTCCTTTCCTTTCCTTTCCTTTCCTTTCCTTTCCTTTCCTTTCCTTTCCTTTCCTTTCCTTTCCTTTCCTTTCCTTTTTTTTTTTTTTCTTTTCTTTTCTTTTCTTTTCTTTTCTTTTCTTTTCTTTTCTTTTCTTTTCTTTTCTTTTCTTTTCTTTTCTTTTCTTTTCTTTTCTTTTCTTTTCTTTTCTTTCCTTTTCCTTTCCTTTTCCTTTCCTTTTCCTTTCCTTTTCCTTTCCTTTCCTTTCCTTTCCTTTCCTTTCCTTTCCTTTCCTTTCCTTTCCTTTCCTTTCCTTTCCTTTCCTTTCCTTTCCTTTCCTTTCCTTTCCTTTCCAAAAAGAAATTACCATGGCTATTGCTACTGTTGTGAGATTTGGCAATCTCATGACTAATTTTCTTAATTTTTAAACAAAATTTAAGTTCTATTTAGTGTCTGGAATTATCCTTCAAATTAGTATGGTACTTGGAATTGTTTCTTTATTTGACTCTGGTCATAGTACTGACACCTGAAGTAAGAGGGGAGAAGAAAAATCAACTATATTGATTTTTGTCAGTGGCTTATTGGGTGGTTGTTATGTGAAGAGAGTAAAGAAAGGTGCTCTGAAACAGAGATTTCTACTTTATTGTGGCAGAACTGCATCCACTTAAAGTCATGATGATTCATTGTTTGTAAAAGGTCTATTTTTAGTTGGCCTGAATTATATGGAGATTAAAGAGAATCATTAGCATAAAAATCCCCTTGAAGCTTCTGCAGTTGGTATAATACAAAAGACTTTGTTAAGATCTCTTCAGCCTAGATAACTTTGGAGAATCCCTAAGTGTGTGCAGAAGGCAGATTGGTAACTTACGAAGGCTTTTGTGGGTCAGTGATCTATTCCTCTGAGCACAATGCAACTTTTCATACAGATTGCACTCCAAAACAATGCTTTTTAGAAATAGCACTGTCAGAAGAAAGAAATTGAGAGATAGAGGGGAAAGGGGTAAATTTATAGGTATAGAGAGCATCCACCTCTTTAGGAAAAGCACTGGTGCTGGGTTTTGCAGTTTGCTCTGTTCTCTCAATGCGGACTGAACGCTTCTTTCACTTCACTGCTTCTGTCCAGGCTGGTGTTTCTTGTCACATAAAGTGAGCCCAGCTGGTGTAAGCGCTACATGGGTGCTGCAGATTGCAGTGGAGAGGAAGATGGTCAGCTACGCAGACTGTGTGAGCATCTCTGCTCATTTATCAGCGTGCCATCACAAGAAAACTGAAGATGCCTGTTTAAGTACCTAAATTTAAACAAGTATGAAATATGATGAGCTTGGCAGAATATGATAATCGTTACAAAGCACTTTTAACAAGTACAATTTGCACATTATCATTTAGTGCATTTGTGCAAGGAACAAGATTTGCCATCTTAATCAAAAATATCTTTGGTGAAATCCAAAAGGTGCTTATGTGTTTTGTTTTGAAAAAGGAAAAGCCTAACAGCAAACTTTAGAAATCTTAACACCAAATTTTAGAAATATGTATATAAACATGCTTAAATGACCTCCATACTTTGCTGAACAACAAACTTGAATTATATAAATTCTCCTAATACAGTGAAATTTAATATCTCAGTATATGACATGATATCTCTACTTGTCCTGCTGGCATACCAGTTAATTCTTAAATGAAGGTTAAATCATGGTAACGTTACTCCAACAAAATCTTCTCTGAAATGCCCTTATTCCTTTGTCCTGAAAAGACACTCGCTTCCTTCTCAGGTTCTTAAATAAAACACATTTGCTGTTAGAGGACAGTAATAAAAATAAAAGTGAAATCATACAACAATCAGGAGGAATATGAGGGCATAAGTCTGAGTTTTCATTATAATAGGGCTGAGTTACATTGGAAATTTATGTATGTGGAAAAAATACTTAGGTAAAGAATAAATCCACTGCAGTAATTCTCAGTTACTGGAGAGACTGTTAATATGTCTTTTCACATTATGCAAAACCAGTAAACAAGAATAAGGGTCACAGCTTTAGGAAGAGTTGTTTGTAGCATCTGTTAGACTGAGCAAAATATCACAATATGTAGTCTCCGGAAGGAGCAAACAGACCATTAAATCTTGGATGAATGAAGCAGGTTTTAAAACTGCTGCAGTTTTTTGTCTTTTTGGAATCATTACAGCAGGGCTTGGGGTTGTGGCTGTGATTATGCGAAGGCAATTGGACGCTAAGTTTTAGTGGGACTAAAATTTGTCTCATGGTGCCAGAAGGAAGGGCTGGTTTGAAAACTGTTTCATGTAAAGAAAGAGACCCACCAGCTGCAAAACAGGTGGTAACCCACCAGGGGCAGGCAGGTATGAAATCATGGCTCTTTATTTGGATTACAGTGAGAGGAATAAGGAAAGGATAAAAGGTACACTCAGAGGAGCAGCCTCCTGACTTTTTATTAGGAGTTTCATAAATGAAGTTGGGGTTAGGCTATATGCTGGTATAGTGGAGATCCCAAATGTTGAACATGTGATGTGGGCCTCTCAACCAGGTGCATGCCTGCTCAATGTGCTAAAAAAGTTCTCATTGGTGCTAAGATATTGCTTTGCATGATGTATTTTTATCTTTTATATATCTGTGCATATATATATCTTTTATATCTTTAGTGAAAGAAACTCACTGTTACTAAATTGAAGGATCTGGTTGCCATTTAGTCCCCTATGGTTCCACCATGAAACCCAATTTTTTGGGTCCTTTTGAAGAACTGTAACTGAAGAATGATCTGGAACAAACTGCTCTGCTATAAAATCAAGAATAATGTAAGGCTGTAAACAGCACAACTGAAGCTATTTCAGATATTTCATGAGTTCTAGATCCAAGAGAAAATTCAATTTAAAAGAAGGTATTAATATTTTCCCTGTATATTAGTTTATTGCAATGTTAATGAAAGGAGAGACATTTCATGTGTCACTTTTACAAAAGCTCTTATTTGGGCCTCAAAAATTTAGTGGAAAGCTATCATTGCACAAAATGGGGGTTTATGGTTTACAAATAGTGCCAAGATGTAAATCCTGTCCAACAGTAACAAGGAATGTTTCCCAAAACTGAAACTCAATTGCCAAAGCTATTTCCTGCTAAAGTATTCCTGGCCTCTTTTATTTGGCCTGGTCAGACAGTGTTCCCTGATAGTTTCTTGGACACAAAGTAGCATAGGTATGGGATCACTCCCAATTGGCCGCTGGAAGCAATCCACATTTTTAGAAAAAGAAAGTTTAAGAGTATGAAAGCAGGAAGACTTTTTCAGTGGCCATGGGGAGAGAGAACAAGCCCAGATAGTCAGTTTAGTTATGCAAATCTTCTATAAAAGTCCCCCTTTTGAGTGGTATGCTCTCAGCTCTTCCTAGAATTGTCAAATAGGAAATACAAGTGTTCTAGGGTTGGCACTGTTTACAAAGTGCAGGGTTGCAAAGTTTCACTGATCATACCATAGAAAAGACACTAAGATTAAATTAATATATTGATGTACACATTGAAATATCATTATAACAAGTAGGGAGGGAACATAAATGCTAGGAAGGAAGGAAGAAATGAAAAAATTGACTCTCCTAGCTTGTAGAGAAAAACAAAGCTTCAAGATGTGAGGTTTCAACATGTGGCATCAGCTTGAGCATTTTGGAAGCCTCTGAAAAGGCAGAGGGAAAAGCACTGAAAATTCTTTGGTTCTTTGAAATTTGGATAACCAAATCATAGCCACAGCCCTTTAGGGACAGGCTTTTTAAGGTCAAAAGATAGCAAATTAGGAAAGAATTTTTTGTGAGGTTGTGTCTGAATGTTGTGAAATACCAAGAACTGTTCCTACCTAGTAAACTGATGTGTGGATATTTTCCCCAGGACACCACCGACATGAATCGCCTAGGGCAGGAGATTAGGAATTCCTTATATAAGTAGTTGGTGAAATGAGGTGCTATATGTGATTAGCTTCCCAGAATCTCCTAGGGTAGTTTGAGAGAGCTACGCTATGCAGCGTTCTCCCAAAGGAACATCAAGTCCTCATTGTTGAGTAATAAAATATTTTCACTGTTCTGAGATATGTTTTACTAAAAACTGTTGGAAGAGCTTTTCTTGCAAGGAAGAATAGGTACTGCTTCCAAAGTTGTTATTTGGACAGGTGTCTTAGAATGTCACTAATAACATTGCTAATATATGACTCATCATATTTGTTTTATTCCCAAGGTTTTGATCGGCTTTTACAGAATTTTCAGGGGTGCTGATCCCTAGAGTTCTGTACCTTCAATGTGATATATTGGAACTGCTTCTTTTGCCACATCATGTGCACTCTCTTCCAAGTTTAAATTACTCCAAAATTATTCCAAACTCCTCAGATTTCTTTTGTTATGACTGAAAACACTTTCCATAGCTATGTTTTTAAAATAAAACTAACATCTGGCTGTTGTGTTTACAATCTATCTGCAGCAGTTCGTTGTAGTTTGACACTGGCCAAATGCCAGGCACCCATGAAAGTTGCTCACTCACCCTCCCCTGCTACCACTGGGCAGAGGAGAGAAAATTTAACAAAGGGTTCCTAAGTTGAGATAAGGACCAGGAGAAAAACTCTCAAAGGGCAAAAGAGGCTCAGCTTAGAGGTACAAAATGAGTTTATTACTAACAAAATCAGAGCAGGATAATGAGACGTGAAATAAACCCTTAAAAACACCTTTTTCCCCAACCCCTCCCTCCTTCCCACCGACAGCACAGAGAGACAGGACATGGGGGTTTTGGTCAGTTCGTCACCCAAGGTTTTCTTCCGCTTGGCTCAGGGAGACAAGTTGTTCCCCTGTGAGACTGTGGGGTCTCTCCCAGGTGAGACAGTTCTCTGTGAACCTCTCCAATGTGGTTCCAATCTCATGAGCAGCAGTCCTCCCAAAACTGCTGCAGAGTGGGTCATTCTTCCACAGGGTGCAGTCCTCCAAGGACTGGAGGCTGCTCCAGCCTGGAAGCAGGGGCCCTCTCTGGGGGTGCAGTGCCCCAAGGACAGGCTGCTCCAGCCTGGAAGCAGGGGCCCCCTCTCTCCACTGGGTCTCCCACTGGATCACAGACTCTTCCAGGCATCCACCTGCTCTGGCGTGGGCACCTCCCCCACGGGCTGTGGGTGGATCTCTGCATCCTGCTTGGATGCCCATGGGCTGCAGGGGCACAGCTGCTTCACCATGGTCCTGACCACAGCCTGCAGAGGAATCTCAGCTCTGGTGCCTGGAGCACCTCTTCCCCCTCCTTCTTCACTGACCTTGGTGTCTCCATGTAGTTTCCCTCACATGTTCTCACCTTCTCTTCTCTGACTGGAATTAACAGTGCCCCATTATATTTGTTTTGATTTCTTCTTAAATCTGTTATCACAGAGGTGTTACCATCATCTCTAATTGGCCCAGCCTTGGCCAGCAGCATGTCCATCTTCAGAGCCATCAGGGATTGGCTCTGCTGGATATGGTGGAAGCTTCCAGCAGCTTCTTACAGAAGCCACCTCCATGGCCCCCTCTGCTACCAAAAACCAGGCCATGCAAAAACAACACACAGATATTATGAAAATTACTTTGGCCCTCATTTTAAAGGGGAGGGTCATGGTGAGGGTGGGAAACTGGCTGAACACTGTGCTAATAAGAAAAGAGCTCATTTTCTGTGTATAGAGGAAAAAACCATCACCTTTTCAATGAACAACTTTGAAGCCAGAGTTACTTGAAAAATTTTTCAGTGTCTCAACACTGAGCTCATGAGAGTCAGATCAAATCCAGCTGAGGGGCAGAAGCAAAAGTCCATGTGGGAATCATGCTATTCGCTGACTCACAATAAAGACAACGATAGAATGTGAATTTTCTAAAGTCCAGGTACTCCAGGAAAGGAGGACTCCTGCTTGAGTAGGGTTGTTGGACCAGATGACCCACTGTAGTCCCCTCCAAACTTATCATTCTGTGATTTTGTAATTTAAAATGGTACACTGTTGTAAATTTTTACCTCATAGATGTCATCATATATTTGAACTGGGGAGCTACTTATTTCTTACATCTCACTGTCACTGTGATGCATTTTGTTATATCTTACTGTTTTATTAAAAATTAACAGTCACCAGCTGGGAACAAAGTCATAAAGCTGCAAAGAACCTACTGATGCCACTGAAATACAAAGCCACAGCATTAACATGGTAAGGGGGACACTGACTGTGCCTCTGTCTTGCTTAAAAGTAATTTTTTCTTATTGCTCCAGCTGTAAATTACTAAAACAATATTCTGCTGATATTTTTGAATCTATATTTATGACTTCAGGTCTGTCCTATTTGCACATGGCTCAGCTGAATATTTTTTTTCAGTCTGATTTTAAAACTTCAAGGGAATAATTCTAGTAAATACAAACTATCGGAACAACCGAGGCTATATTAATTTGTCTGTCAATTTCCCTTTATCCTTCCTCCATCACAAAGAAACACAGAGCAATCCTGTGCTATATGGGCATTTTAGAGACAACCATGACCATCTTATGGCTCTGATGAGTGAGACTGCAGTTCTCCTTTCTTCTTCTCCTGTGTTTCTAAGAGTATTCTCACTCCCTTGGTATTATCTTGGTGTGACAAAGAGGCATTGCCTGTGTACTTTGTTCTGGCCTTTGGAGAAATAAACGATGGAAGTAGATCTGGACATAAGGGGTCTGAATGGAGTATTACCAATCCTCAAATTTAAATGAATTATTAGAGAATAAATAAATTATGACGTCAATTTGAAAGGGTTATGTGGGCAAAATGACTTGGGGTTTGTTTAGTTGCTGGTTTTGGTGGGGTTTTTCTTATTTTTGTTTCTTTTTCCCTGGAAAACTCTGAGTCCTCTAGATGCACACATACAGAGCATGCATTTCACTATAATAACTTTCTTTGTGAAACTGGAAAATGCTTTGTTACTCCAGTTTTTTATTCTATGCTAATACTAAAATCTAATACAAAAACGCTAATAGAAAATTGAAGTGTGAACTATGTTATCAGTATTTGGTTTCTGACCAAATTTTATGAAAGGCTCCCAGGCAGAAGCTAAATTTGTGTATCAAGAGCTCGTTGTGTTCATATCAAGAGTCTTTTGTGTTGAATTACCAGAAGGCCTTCAAGCCTTCTACAAAATTTTACTTTTCATAGGTCCATCTTCAAATCAAAGCAGTCACAAAGGCCATTAAGGAAATCCCTTCCTAATGAAACAATCAGCAGTGCTCTTCTCCACAGATCAACACTACTAACGGTCAATTCTGTATCTTCATGCTGAGGGGAGATGCAAGCAAACTGCATTTGCCTCACAGAAGCATGCACAGAAATGGCAGATCTTACCAAGGTGGACCAGTGCCTTAAATCTATAAATCTTAAAGGGGATGCAATTTTCTTTGGTTACATCATCAAATCCAAGCAGTAACTCCCACAGGACAGTCTGCACTGCTGCAAAGCAGAGGCTTAGTGGGGAGAAGGTTCTCCATCTTATGTTTTCCAGCAGCTTGGCTTAGTTGAATAAGTCTCCTTTTCAACCAAATAACTCATTTAGTTAGTGATAACTGATGAAAGTAAAGCTTATTTACATAAAGATATGACATAAAGATCTGAGTAAAAGCCATGTGTATGATATAGTGTTTGTAAATTGTACATATAGTGGATGAAAAAGATACGTAGGTAATTTGATTTAGGTAGTTTTCAGAAGAAAACCTCTAGCTTTTATTTTTAGATAAAAATTCTATAATGATGTTATGAATTAAGGTTAAATTATGATTTTTAAGGTAACTGTTACTGCAGGTATCTCTAACATAACACTAAATATTGAAGAGAAGTTTCTTTCATAGCAGTTGTATTTTACTAGCTAATGTTGCTTTTGAGTATCATAGAATTTGCCATTAATTATGTTTAATGAAGAATGCCTTCAAACTGCCTAACTGATTCCTTGATAATTTGCCTAGAAGACTACTGAAGATTTTTTGGTGCATTTCCATGTATCAATTTTTGGGAACAAATGGCTGTGTTGTCATTCAATTACATATAATTTGTTGTACTATGACAATATTGTGCTATCTTTATTGTTGCCCATGTAAATTTTAGGAATGGAAATATACTTTAATATAGTTAGTTGATTCACAGTTTTTCTCATTTGACACAGGTCTACCCTTTTTCAAAAACAGTGAATTAATATGCACTTAGTGTCCACAAAACTTTTGTTCTCAAGGTGAAGACAAGTGGCAAGCTCAAAAGCTTCTATTGAAATGGTGGTTTTGTGTTATATTTATAAAAACTGCATAAGTAAAGCAAATTTATAGACTCTGTTGCTGCTTGTAACAAATTGGTGCTATGTCTTTCCATCAAATCCTAAACCTGTTTTATGAGAGTAATAGATAAATCGGGTGATGACTAACAGAGTGTCCCTTGCCAGTGACACAAAATAAGTGGTAGCCTATTGAAAGGTCTCAAATGGGGGCCAGAATTTCGTAACTTTCTCTTGTCCTGCAGAGCTTGTCCGTGTAGTCTATATTTGTTACTTTAAGGATGCTGGAGGGAAACACTGTATCATTTCTCTGACCTTCAGATGTGGAACATTTGGGAATTTCAACACAATCCTTTACTCACTACTGACTCTAAAACAGCCATCTCTGTTTGTGTGTGTGTTTGTGTTATTTTACTTAAAATAACAAAAATAAATGAATAAACTTTGCATTCTGTAGTAAAATAATGACTGGTTCCTTTTGTGGCTGATCGCTTCAAATCTTCATCAAATAAACACTGGTTATTCAATATTTTCCATACTTAGTGAGTTAGCCCAGGTTTTCTTGTCCTATAAGTTGATGTTCTTCAGCTCCTGCAGTTACCTTTCTATCAGGGAGTAGGGAATGCCTGTTTCAGCTTCATTGTAGTATATTACTTGAACACTTGCAGCCCTTTCTTTGTTGTCCCAATTCTTGGTGTGCAAACCATTGAAGGCAGTTAATGGCTGCTGTCAGTTATCTGTGCATATAAGAATAAGTTGTGCTGTGGTTACAATTTCTGTTTCAGTTATCCAGCTCATGGTCTGTTAGGGATAGAAATTGTACCAGCAAGTAATGTATTAATTTCAAACTGTGTAATTAATTGCACTTTAATTCTCTTTGATTACTGGACAGCGCTGTGTGTCTGAAAGCCATTAAACTCTTTGTACAGTAAGGTAAACATGTCTGCTTCTGAATGTCTAATGTGGACAGATCTATTGAGGTTTTTCTGCTTACTCAGATTCTGACACTATCATTTTCTTTTTTTCAAGACGAAAAGAGCTTTGGAGACACAAATGCTACATTTTTAACTGGTCCAAAACTGCATACACACTTTTTTGAAAATTTCTTTTTTTCTTCTGTCCAGAGCTACAACAACAACAAAAAAAAGAAAAAACCAAAAAGCTGTTTCTACCAGGTTTGTATTCCACTTTAGTACTTCCTTTCTCTCAACAAATCTCATCCTACTTGACTTTAGTTCTATGTACACCTCTATGTACACCTGTTACTACTTGTCCTTTTGCAGTCTGACAATTGCAGCAAAGAATACAGATCAAGATCAAATCCCATCTACTGTATTTTAAATGAGATTATAGTAAAATCACAGTATTCCTCAGAAGAATCATTTGAGAAGGCAGTGAAGATAGACCGCTGAAGCATGATGATACTGAAAAATAAATACACAATCATCAGCAGCAAAATCCACAAAAAAGGGCTCAAATATTTCAGCAAGGGAAGAGTAATTTCTCTGTAATTGGGGGAAGAATAAAGTAGGCCAGGATTTTTTTTCTGGTTTGGTTTGTTAT
>NW_008236509.1:4618734-4621742 GCF_000691975.1 Corvus brachyrhynchos | reverse complement strand
GTTTTTCTTACTGCACAGTGAGGAAGAAAGAATGCAGGTACTTGAGGGAAAGCAGGTAAGTAGTTAAAAGAAAAATGGTATCACTGGGGAAATAGAGGTGAGTTGCCTGGAGAACACCAGAAAAGAGCTGATTCTCTGAGAGAAGGGTTGGTGGCAAAGCTGTTAATTCTTGTGGCTTTGAAAAATAATCTTATGGGCTGGATTGTGAAATACTGCTCTGCCTTCCCTGGTCTGGCTGAAATGACAAACACAGATAATGTGTGTGTAACTGCCTAATTAATGTGTGTTCTCTTCACATCTAAGAATAATTTTTAGATGGTAGTGTGAATATGGGAATTTCAGTGTTCAGAGGTGTAACTTGTTCAGCAGTACAACTAATAGCCACATATATATGTATACAGTCAGAGATATGGTGAGAGGACGTGGTTCTCTTCCCTGTCTTCTGTAAAATTAACTTGGTTTTGGTTGTTCACCACAGTCCTCATTCTTTTCTACACTCCTACTCTATTAGCTGCAAGGTTTAAAAAATACTACAACTTCACCTTTGTCGGCCCTACTGCCTGAGTTGCACTGACTCCTGAAATAACCCATCTGTGTGCACATATTCTCTTTGTTTATTTTCCTTAACTAAGGAAAGTAAGTAAGGCATACTTATTTATAGAAATGGAATACTGGCAATAAAGACTATATTCCTAAAAAATAGATGTTTTCACTCCATGAAAGTAGTCTTTAGAAACAGTAACTGGTCAGAAACTGGAAGAGCCAAACTTGTACATATTTAAGAACAAGTTGTAATTTTCATTTGTTGTCCTAGGTCCTACTTTTTGTGCTGCATTAAATGACTGCAGGCAGTCTCTGACACTAGCTCTTAATTAAAGACTTGTCTGTGCCTAGAGGTAAGACTTTGGAGAACTATGATGTATATGGCAGAAAGGAATGCTTGAGAGTGAGGCCTTATTTAAGCTGATATTTTTTTCTGATCTGGCGTTTTTTTCCCACATGCCAAATGAAAAGTTACAGATAAATTGTAGCAGCAGCTAAACTTGAGAGACTGAAGAATTCTCAGTGTAGAAAGAACACTGGAATTTCTTAGAAATACTTTGTGCATTCAAGTGAGCATGTGCAGAAGGTCATTGAGGATCTCTGTCCCTCAAAGCAAGCATACTGGCTCCTCAAAATCGATGAAAATTTTCACTCTAGAGTGTACAGTGTCTTTTTTTCCTTCCTTTCTTGTGGTCTGATTCCTGGAAATTGGAATTACTTTTGCTTTCTATTTGTCTGAAGAAGCATGTGCTGAAAAACTCAGAGGCTGAAGTTAAATTGTTTTTGGAAGAATTATTACAGTGAAAAAACTTAGTACCAGCTGTGCTATTTACAGTTTAAACTACAGCAAGTTTAAGTCAATCCTTATAATGTTGGCAGGCTTAACTGTGAAAAGAATTCTGTTTTCACATCTGTATCTGTAATACTGAAGCTACAAAAGCTACAGAAAATGTGTTTCTCAGTTTCCCAGTTTAGTGCCTATTCAAGATTAAGTACTGTATTGGGTTTTTTTCTTCCCAGAAAAGCTTACTGAATAGATTGTTACCCTGGTGGCCCTTAAATATCTAGGATGCTCCAAAGTGTAAGTACTCAGCCAAAAACCATTAAAAAGTGATTTTTATCCATGTTGACATTAGTTTTTTACACTGTGAACAGCTCAATGCAGTCACACCATCAGTTCCAGTGATTAAACACTCTGACAATCGCTATGTGTAAAATGGTCAGATTAATTTCTTATCAAACAGAATTGATTCAGTATAAGGAATGGAAACCATCTGAAGTATTTTTCAGATCAAAGCTAATTCTCCCTCGACACACATGCACTTGAGTAGCTGCGTCTGTGTGACAGCTAAATTATAGGAGTGCTTTACACACACATTATCTTGTCACAACATAAGAACATCCTACTGTGCTAAAATACCACTTTCAGAAGAAACATATAATTTTCCCATATTGTGGGGGAGGATGCTAAAGAGCTTCTTTCTTCTACATATCTTTTATTTTCACCTTCTACAGGCATGAGAAGAGCAAAATTTTAAAACAAAAAATTTGAAAACTCTTCATTTGAATTTATCTGTATTTTTATCCTCTTCATATTCTATATGATGAAATGTGTTGATAGCTGTGCCTATGATTACATAGAAAATGTGGAAGGAAAAAATTGCTTATTTAAAGAGAATTATTATAAGTTATTTTCCTCCTCACGCATTAGGGAAGGTGAATGCTTTTGAATTAAAATTGTATTAGTATGTTTGGGGAAATTTAATGAGTATTTTGCAACAGCTTTGTGGCACAACTTTAGCAATCCCTAATAGTTGATACTGTCCAATTTGAGACTTGTGTTAGGTCAATCCAGGCTTTTGGAAATTTAATCTTTACTAAACCAAGATGCTATAAGTTAAGTTGAACTTCTCTCAGTTTCTTGTAAGACAGTTCAATACATGGTACCTGAACTTGTAACAAGGCACTGTTATCAACTGAACTGAGGCTGGGGCTGTTTGTGTCAGGGCTTGTTTGGTTTCCAGTCCATTGCAAAGAACAAGGAAAGTTGCATTCAGTTCAAAACTTAGCTGTTGAAAAAAAAAAGGTTAAAATAATATTTCTGTTCAACAATTACATGGTCCTACATGTAAATATGCTCTTCACTGATTGTGTTGGTTTTGCATGGCTTGGGTTTTGGTAGCAGGGGTGCCACAGAGGTGGCTTCTGTAAGAAGCTGCTGGAAGCTTCCACCATGTCCAGCAGAGTCAATCCGTGATGGCTCTGAAGATGTACATGCCACTGGCCAAGGCTGAGCCAATTAGAGATGATGATAACACCTCTGTGATTTAAGAAGAAATCAAAACAAAAGTGGGGGGCAGTTTTAATTCCAGCCAGAGAAGAGGAGGAGGTGAGAACCTGTGAGGGAAACTACATGGAGACACGAAGGTCAGTGAAGAAGGAGGGGGAGGAGGTGCTCCAGGCAC
>NW_008236509.1:4613900-4618593 GCF_000691975.1 Corvus brachyrhynchos | reverse complement strand
GAGTCTGTGATCCAGTGGGAGACCGGGGGGAGAGAGAGGGCCCCTGCTCCCAGGCTGGAGCAGCCTGTCCTTGGAGCACTGCACCCCGTGGAAGAGTGACCCACTCTGTAGCAGTTTTGGGAGGACTGTTTGCCCATGGGAGGAATTCACATTGCAGCAGTTTTGGCAGGACTGCTGCTCATGAGATCGGAACCACATTGGAGAGGTTTGTGGAGAACTGTCTCCCCTGGGAGAGACCCCACAGTCTCACAGGGGAGCAACTTCTCTCCTTGAGCCAAGCGGAAGAAAACCTTGGGTGACGAACTGACCAAAACCCCCATGTCCTATCTCCCTGTGCTGTTGGTGGGAAGGAGGGAGGGGTTGGGGAAAAAGGTGTTTTTAAGGGTTTCTTTTACTTCTCATTATCCTGCTCTGGTTTTGTTAGTAATAAACTTGCTTTGTACCTCTAAGCTGAGCCTCTTTTGCTCTTGGAGTGTTTTCTCCTGGTCCTTATCTCAACTTAGGAACCCTTTGTTAAATTTTCTCTCCTCTGCCCAGCTGAGGCAGGGAACGGTGAGTGAGCAGCTCTCGTGGATGCCTGGCATTTGGCCAGCATCAAACCACGACACCGATGACAAAACTTTAAAAAAAACCCCAGCCTGGGGTGAATGCTTTATAAGTTTTGTAAGTTTTATGAGTTTAGCAAACTAGCGTTAATTGACAAAAATCTCCAGTTAGAGACATAAATGGTGAGGTAATTCCCCCTTTCAGTTCCATCTCTTACTGTAAACCCCCCCTTTTAGATACCAACTAAACTTTATTTATGGAAATGTGTCTCAAGGAGCTGGTTTCAACCTTAGCTCCTAGGAAGACCCAAGATAGATTAGGAGCCTCGGACCCCCAGCTTGCAGCCTCTGGAATGTGTTTTGTCTTTCTGCCTATCAGGGTAGTGTGGCAGTGCAACCAACTCCAGCCACTCTGTCTCCTAAGGAGAACTCAGACAACGAGCAGTGGTGGTCAGCCACCCAAGTTTAGTATATAACTTTGCAGTCACGGTGAGAACCCATACTTTGTTCTGATGTTTGCATGTGTTCCCCTGATTGGTTAATGCTTTCCCCTCCCTGTTTTATGTGTGAAGTTATGTATATTCATTTCCCTTCTTTAATACGTATAAGTTCTAGAAAGTTCTCTGTTCCTCGACGCCCCCATTGGCTCCTTTCCTAAGTCCCGCCTACATAATGTTCCCATTGGTTCCTTTGCTGTCAACCCCACCTACTTGCCTTTACCCCATTGGCTGAGATCCCTTTCCCTGCCTATCGTACTCAGTATAAGATCCCTGGACCCTCCCACGAATCTATTTTTTTGTCCCTGTCATTTCAGTGGAATAAACCTGTGTGGAGCACATATGGAGAGTCCCATCTCTTTCTTTTTTGTCTTTGCTCACATGCCTGCTAAACAGGGACAGGAAGACACAGCCCCTTTTGGGTAAGGAGTTCTGCTGCTCCTTTTTATTGTGTGTTGGGCACTGAGTGCCGCCTTCCAGAGGGCTTTCAGCGTCGGCATGCGAGGGGTAAACCCCCTTCTGCCAGCTCACAGCTGCAAAACCTCTCAGGGTAGGGCAAAAGTTGGGAAAAGTACTGGGCTATCTAGGAACTATATAACTATACAACAATAATTGACAGAGCTGTGAACATATATAAAGGAAATAAAAAAGCAAAAATTATTCTGGCATCAGTCCCCTGCACCAGATAGAAGCAGGCAGTGCCTGGGTGTGCTGCAGGGAGCACTGGTGCTGCCAGGTTGCTCCTTGACCAGGGCTGGGCACTGAGGGGAGCATGCTAGGCATCATTTTGGCATGGCCTTGTTGCTGGCTCCAGACAGCAAAGGTCATTGCTGCTGCTGAGGAGGAACTGTTACAGATCTTTGGTGGTGACATTGTAAGAATAGTTCAAGGTACTGTTTTTAAATTATTTTGTAGCAATTTTTCTTTTTTTTCTTTTTTTTTTTTTTTTTTTTTTTTTGGCCTGTTACAAGCCGTATTGGTGTATGGAACCACAACTGTGCAGTATGACAGGTCTGTGAAGCATAATTGAATTTATAGAATCACAGAATGATTTGGGTTACATGGGATCTTAAAGATCAACTAGTTCCAACCCCCATGTCGTGTACAGGGACACCTACTACACCAGGCTGCTCAAAGCCTCATCCTACCTGATCTTGAACCCTTTGAAGTATGAGCCATCCACAACTTCTCTGGGCAACCTGTGCCCAGAGTGCTTCATCAACCTCACAGTACAAGATTTCTTCCTGATATCTGATATAAACCTACGCTCTGTCAGTTTAAAGCATTACCCCTTGTCCTGTCATTACATGCCCTTGTCAAAAGTCCCTCTCCAGTTTTCCTGTAGACCCCCTTAGGTACTGAAAGGTGCTGAAGGTCTCCCTGGAGCCTTCTCTTTTCCAGGTGAATTTGTCTAAATATTTAGAAGTTTAGCACACACCTTTCTATTTATTGACTATTTATATCTACATTTTATGCATCTGTTTTCTCAGAGTACTGATTTAGCAGTTTTCCACAAGTCTATTTTAGTTTGCAGCATTACTGCTCTTTTGGAGGAGTTCCCTTGTGCTTAAAGTGGGGTTGGCCGTGCCTAGGGTTTGCCTTGCCTTCTCCTGTTTGCGTACCCAGGCAGGCCCTGGATAAATAAAATTGACCAAGGAGGAGGAGTGGGCTTCAGAAATAGCTGGAATACCCCAATTTTCCCTGTTTTCAGTTTGGTCTTGGAGATGTGGGTGGGCTGTGCACAGAGATGTAGCTTTTTACCTGAAACACTTACGTGACTTCCACAGGTGTAAAGTGGTTTTATGGGAGAACTGATTTTTAATGCTGGCTAAAATGACAGTACACAAAAATACACGAGAAGTCGAGTTTCTTTATATTGTTTATATAAACTGGGGAATATTTTCTGTTTTCATGTATCATGCTTTAACTTACTGTTATATGAACAATGAACATGAGAAAAGGAACTTTTATTTCTCTGTTTAACAAAGCCACTGTTTTACAGAATTTAATGACAATTCTTGATTAGGGGCTAGACAGATCTAGACCTTCCTCTCTGTCTCAACACCATAAAATTTTCTGTGCTTACTCACCAGTATTAAGGTCACACATCCCTCATCTCTCACATGAAAGTTCATTGCCATTGAAAGAATTAGATCCAATAAATGAATATATTTTGTGTAAAAGCTTGAATATAGGTCTGATACTATTCCAATGAAGTGTAGAAGAGCATATGAAGGAACAGAAACAAATAATGTAAAAATGAATGTATATTTCTTACTTATTATCCAAGATGTTTGTATTGTAGTGTTACCTAATGTTTTGTGCATACACTGAAATATTGATTACCCATCCTGAAACAGTAAAACATAGCACTGCAGTTTAGCTAAGAATTTAGAATTACTAATTCATTAAATAGAGCTAGGGTAGTACACTCTCAACAAATGAAGCCTTTTTAAAATGTACTGTAATCCTGTGTATATGCAATACAAAATCACATGCTTTTTACCAACTTTGGTCATCTTTTGGTTTTGGTATGAATGAATCATTGGCATTCTATTGTCCTATAAAGGAATGTGTTTTCCTTTTTCATAAGGCTGGACAAAATGATGCTATTAAAAGAAACTGTTATGTAATAGAATAGTACAGAGATGTCCTGCGTTATGAATGCAGAAAATGTGAAACAATTTTGACTTTTTTTAGGGCCTGGCATTTTCACCATTTCCTCATGAGAAAGGTTCTTAAGCAGCCTGTGAGTGCTCTGCTGAGTATGCTTAATGGTGCTGTGCTCCAAATCCCCGTTTGTGCCCCATACAAAAACGTTTATTGTTTACCACGTGTCCTGCTTAGTGGTTCTGTGCCTGGGATTCTGCTGTGAAATGGCAGCTCATGGACAGACACAGTAAAGTGGCAGGCTTGACTACAAAGAAAAGCTGTCCTTACGGTTTGCATACCAAGATAGTGGGCACTCAGGAACCTGAGTAAAGAAGTTGGGGTTTTAGGGTGGTTTGTTTTTTGTTTGTTGTTTCTTTTTTTCCTTCTTCCTTTTCTTTTTTCCTTGCTTTCCTTCTCAACACATTAAGTTCTGTGGATCAGCTCTTTTAGCATTTCTGTTTACAACCACAGCATTACTGTGACTTTCACAGTGGACCAGATGGAGATTTCTGGGGCCTCATCCCTGACATCTAATGAAAGTTCTGCCTTTGTGTCTGGAAATTTAGAGAGTTGGGAGAGGTGAACATTGAGAGTAAGGGAGAAAGAATGTGCTGATAGTAGAGTACTGTGGGTGTCTTTGTTCCAATACTGGTGTAAAACCCTAAATGAATACAAAATACACCCATGGTGCTATTATCTGGGCCACGATTTGACTATTGGATCAAGATTAAAGAATGTTCACAGGTTGCTGAGCTGTTAAGTTTGGTATTGCTATTTAAGTAACTCTTCAGTTTACTCCCACACAAAGTTATAGTCAAAGGTCTCTGCAAAGCATCTGATGGTGGAATTAGGAAATCATGAATATTCTCATGTGTAAGAGGACTACCCATAAACAAACAAATATTGTAACTGTAAAGTCTTTAATTTTAAGCATTTTGAGTTTGGCTGTTCTGGCTATGAAGGGATCCTAATGTATTAGTGGCATTCCTGTACTTTATC
>NW_008236509.1:4590482-4613866 GCF_000691975.1 Corvus brachyrhynchos | reverse complement strand
CTTTATCTGTCCTGGTTAATATTGGTCATAAGCTTTGAGCTGTAACAAACATGCATCCATAGTTAAAGGCGCAATCCAAGCTGAAGCTTCAGTTATCTATATTTCCATCTTGGCATCCCATGAGTCAAGAAAAGCAGTGACAACAGTATGATTATTTTTAGAAATGTCTCAAATGGAATGCATGAATGTTAAAATATAGATTGACTTTCTTTATTACTATGAAGCCTATTTTTGTCATTTCAGTATTTTCATTATTATTATGTGATGTAAGTGCTCCTTGCTAGACTTCTGTGTTGGGGAAGCACTGAGTTTTGGGTTTGGTGAGTTTGGTTGAGGCTATTCTTCATGTAATCATAATCAATACTGCCTGCAGTAGACTAGTGAGTGCTACCCAAGTTTTCTGCCCAAATTTGCACATTGAATGAAGAATCTCTTACAAAGGAGATGATACTTCCTTTTTTCATCATCTTGGTTTTCCACCTGTGACATGAGAACAATTTTACTGGCCTACTGAAAAAAGCTTATTAAAGCCATATATGCACTAGTGATTGAAGTTTGAAACTCACTTTGGTGCTGTGTAATGCAATATGCCTAGTGAATGCTGTTGACATACTTTAAGACTGTGAGTTCAAGATGAATACAGGGAGGAGATGACTTTGAACAGAAGAGTTCCTTCTTTGAAGTGAAGAGGCATGCACTACATGCTGAGACAGGGATGTATTGTTCTATTTTACACAGGAGTTACTCAAGCTCTGCATCTAGGGTTACACAGGAGAGTAAGACAGAACCAAGAACCTAACTAAACATTCAATGCTTATCAAGAAAATCTTATCTGGCCTCTTATATATTCTTCCTGTATCTGGCTTCTGTTTGTACTCCTTTGGGTGCAATACTGCATGTCTAGTGATAAGAACTATTTGAATTGAAAGAAAAAAGAATTGAACTCCTGGCAAAAAATCCCCAGTGGGCAGTGCATCACAGTTTTTCAGAATGGGTATACTTTACTGGTTAAGCAATATCTCTCCTGACAGGGCAAATCTTAAAATTAGGAGGGAGCTGGACCAGTGTCTGTAAGTTCTACCACAGGATATTGCACAAAATGTTACGGTAAGTGGTAGTTTAATTGACTGGAGACAATGCTTGCTGTGCTGAGTTTCTTACAGACTGTGAAGTAACAGCAATTAGATGCATCTACATAACAGACTATTTAAGTGCAGACACCTTTTGAAACTGTAAAAAGGCCTGTTGAAACACACTACACTTCAAAAATAATTCTAATGTTTATGTCAAAAGTATTTCTAAAACTTTAAAGTGACCTAAAGAAATAGGTTGCTTTGAGGAGGAGCTTAGGTATAAAGCCTTAAACCATTCCCAGGTAAGGAGCCCGTATGTACTAGATGCAGTGCCTGTGTTAGACACATCTATAATGGAAATAGTAAGACAGTGCATGATTTATACAGAGCAAATTAAGGAGGCAGTTACAGTCCAAACTTCCTGTGTAATATCCAGTTTCAGCTGGCTTGAAAATGCTGACAATTCCCACAAACAAAAAGAGTTTGTAATCTCCTAGAAATCTCATAGAACTTCACATTTAGTAATCAAGAATAATTTTTGCAAAGACTTTTGTCCAAGGTTTACTTTTGGACCTGATGTGATCTCCTTAAGGCACCTTCAATTTAACTTCTTTAAGTAGATACTGCACTAAGATTTCATGGAATGGAATTACATGTTGATTTTTTTATTTCTGAAAAACTTTTATGCTAGCGTATAATTGTTAAAATAATTACCTAAGCATTGATTTCTTCGTCAAATGCATCACTACACATTTCTGTCCATCTGAATGTGTTGGAGTATTTCTTCTATGATAATTCATATTAAATAAGTCAATTTTATCATATGTCAAGTATTTATCCTGTAGATAGATAATTGTTCATTTCTCTAGGAGCTTTCTGACCAATAATGTGTATAAATACATAGAGAAAATGAAGCAAAACACTTTAATAAATTAACATATAGTGAATTTGGCTGAGGGAGAGTTTCTCTAATAAGAGATATTTTTCACTATAAAAACAATGAATATTCATTTAAAAAAGCTTTGTTTCTCTGAAATATTCTCTACACCTTTAAATATATATAAAATATAACTTACAAAACTGTAAGCCAAACCTTGTGGAGATTGATGAGAAATACATTGAGGATTCCAGGGACCTGATCCTCTAAATAATTATGCACCTGAATATCATTATGTTTAAAAAGATAGCAGTTGATATAAAATGAGTGTGTTAAGGTTAGGCTAAAACCATCAGTGTGATGCAAATGCGTAAAGATCACGATACTTCATGGTAAGATCATGAGTTGTTTCAAGTATTCTCTCCCGTTGATGAACCTGCATGTGGAACATGAATGGGAATGAAGTCCCAGATTAGAACAACCAAAGCCTTGAGAACTTTCTAGAACATATCCAGCAAAGTCAGATCATTATCTTTTCAAAGGAGAGTTTAGTAGACTTAGTGCTAAGTCATCAACAATATCTCTGAAAGTGATAGAGATGAGCAGTCACACATGTGCCACCCCATGTGTAAGACATGCATGTTTTTTGAATGTACTTGTTAATATGAAAAATGTCTGTTAATCCTTTGACTTATTTATAGTCTTTTTGTTGACCTTTTACAGTGGGTAAAACACCATTGACAGTCTGTTAAACACAATTTACATCGTGTGCAGTTCTTACCATGCAGGATTTTTGGCAACTGGGGCCTTGGGTATATCAACACTAGTCAGCAATACCAATAAGTGTTTGTAAATAATGCTTTTTTATGAGAATACATCCTAAAGGACTATACTGGAAGCATCCATAACTTTGGTTCTAGAACCACTGAATCAGAGAAAAAGCAAAGACATGAAAGTGGAAGTACTTCAAGTTTATATATAAAGTAGTGACCCAAAAATAGATAAATAGCTTTATCTGAAGTCCACGGAAAGGAAGTGACTGACTAAGAGACGTGCAGAAGATTTCTGGAATATCTGGGAATTGACTGAAGATCTCCAGAAACTTTGTTCAGTAGCTTCACTTTGAGGTACGTATTTTCAAGTGTACATTGTCTTAAACTTACTATAAGGAGTACGTAGAGAAGCACAGTGAAAAGTGTGTTCAGAGTCTTAACCTTCTGTTTCTATCCTAATTATTCAGGGTTCAGATTGTTAAAGTGAGCTTCAGTAAGGGCAATAATTTACCACATGCCTGTTCTCAGGTTTGTGGCACCATCACTGAAGCTCAGTTTACCCACTGGTCTTCTCAGTGTCTAGTTTTGGATTCTGTGAAGATACTCAGTGCTTCCAAAATAGATACTACATTTGTGGATACACAATGGCAACAATGGCTTCCCCCTAATCACTTCCAGTTGAACCTCTTTTTATAATGTGTCCTAATTGAAACTGCCTAATTTTCTTGATTTATCAAACAACCAGAAAAAAATCTGTCCACTGCTTTCTGTACAAAAAGATAGTTGCTCCTCAACATATACATTTATACTATATTTCCTCTTCCTAAACTTATGCAAACATTTAATGACTACTGTCTGAAAACCAGAAGAGAGCCACTGAAAACAGTGGTAGGCCTTCCTCCTTGCTATTTAGATGGGTGATGTAAAAGTCCATTCTGCAAATGGATATATTTATTTATTTATTTTTTGGATTTCCTGTTGGAGAACATTTGCATTTAAAAGTTTTTTCTGGGCCTTGCTCTGGGGATTACTGTGAAGAAGTATGGATGGGGGGGAGGTTTTGTTAATTATGATTTTGTGCTAGTTTGAGGGCAAACCAGTGGGAGGAATTAACTCCACGCAAGTATGTTGTGAGAGATTCCAAGTGAGAGCCACAATTTAATGGGAAAATTACAGTAGAGGTGATAGTACAGAAACACTGGCTTAGACTGACAAAGTCAGAATACAACCTGACACCCTGCTAGTCAGGGTGGTGGTAGCAGTCCAATTAAATGGTGGCTGCAGTCCCATTGGAGTGATGGATGGGGTTCTATCGAAGCAGTGATCCTGTATAGAAGGGTCTGGTCCTTCTCTGGAGGTCCGGTGGTGGTGGTGGAGAGCTCTTGTCCTCTGGGAATCCAGTGGTGGTACCATGGTGTTCCAAGCCTTGGATTATATACTGGCAGGATTGTTTGGTTCCTTCCTCTGGGAGGGGAATTTCACAGTGAGCTGATGTAATTCTGAGTCACTCAGTGAGACCTTGATGGCCCATTAGCAGAGATGGCCCCCTTGTCTCTTCCCTGGAGAAGAGGTTCCCCAGAGGGTAGTTATCAGGGCTGAGTCATAGAGAAGATAAAGAAACCTGCTCCCCCCAGTTTATGTAGATGTTTCACACCCATCTTATGTAGATGGTAATAGAATACTACTTCTGGTTACACCTTTCATTGTAACCAAAGACAGAATTCCTCTCTCCTGTTGCAGCTCAGAATGCTACAGAGCTTTCAAGGAGTACTGTGAAGTAGTTTGATGGAAGTTCAGTGTTTTGAAGACCGTGAGAACGTAAAATTTCTTAGTTTTCATCTGACATTATTATTAAATATTTTCCTGAAAATTGTGGCAGCTGTCATCAAACCTCATATATAATTACAGAGTATGTGCCATATTTTATATATGCCTAGATTAAAATACCTATGAAACTTGATTTTATTAAGATTATGAGATTTGATCCTTTAGTCATTTAACCCCATACCACTTCAATGTTATATTTATATAGGTTTATTGAGCTCAGTGAGTCTACCCTAGAGCTTACTGCTTCTTACTATCAACAGTCACAGAGACCTGGCTGGAGAAGCTGGAGCATTCATGTTGCACAAATCTGCAGGTATAATATGTAGAGTGAAATGAAATTTGAAGAAGTCCTTTGCATCCCACCAACACAAAGAGTTTCCTATCAGGCAAAAAGTATCTTCTCAGGGAAGAAGAAGAAAAAGACTCTTCATAATGATTATTTTTTCTGTCTGTATGATCTATGCTCTTTCCTGGAATTAATACTTTTCTGTGCTAGAAAAACACAGTTTCTTAGTTGACCTATACAGTACAAATTTGAAAGAACTGAGTTAGTCAGTAGTAGTCTTTTTCCCTTGAAGTCATAACCTTCTGAAACTAAAATTCTGTCAAGTTGTAAGCTGAGTGTGGATGGGGAGTAGTGACTGGAGTGACCCCATTAAAGAGGTAGGCATAAAACTACAAGTCATGGGAAAAACATGCATGTCACACATCTTAATTCAAATTCTTAATATTTATTTTTGACCACAGCATGTTGATTACAGTGTATTTTCCTGGGTATAAAAATTCTAAAAAGCAATATGCCTGTGAATGTTTCAAAAAAGATGGAGAAGACGAAATCCAGTTGATGTGTAGTAGAAACTGTTCCATTGTCCATCTTCGAAGAAATTGAATTAAAGAGAAGAAACTACTGTCAAGACAGCATTGTTGTGTTTTACTGATGTGTGGTTACTTTTAATGTAGGCTAAGAAAAAGATTATATGCCCACATCGTGAGTTTGAAAACAAAATGTGAAATGAGTGAGAGGCAGAAAATCAATATGAGTGCTATTTTTATGAAGCTAGGTATTTTATCCAGTTTAAGAAGCAAGTTATCGCTGTCAGAAGGGGATAAAATGAAGCTTTACAAATAATCCTTCAGGTGATCGTAGGAAGAGGATTCAATTCACTGAGCAGACATCTTTGCAACCCCAATTTTGTGTGCTTTAGTGTACAGAGAAAAATGAAAACAAAAGAAAAATTAAGAGTTTTTTTCAGCCTTTCAGTGGTTTGTAGTAGGTCCAAATAAAACACCTGATGATCAGGAAAAATGAATATAGTGTTTATCAGTATGGACCTGAGATAGACTTGGGAATGATAAGACTAGACAGGTTGATGTCAACTGTGTATAATGCTTTAGAAGCTGTTTTAAAGGACAGACAAGGCAATGTCTGAAATTTGAAGTTCAGCTGGGGTTTGCTAAATGGGAAAACAAAGAGATCTGATGAAATTTAAAAAAAGTAAGTGTAGTGATTACTAATAAAGTAGACTTTAAGGTAAAGACATCTAAATTGCTTCTAAGCTTGTCAGTTGAATATGTGTGAGGGGAAGGCTGTATTCTATTTATTTCAGGGTAAGGATGACTTGCTTCCCAGTTGCTTGAAAGTATTTATGATCATACTAACTCATTTCCCTACCAGCCCAAGCCATAAAGTGCTGCTGTTCTCCTCATTAGTATAAGTGCAGTGTCAGACAATTTATCTGACATGGCAGATAGTTAAAAGAGAAATTACAGAGGACTGCAGTGTGAGTGAATGCAAAGACAGATCCTGTCCCATACCAAGAACAAAAGGCTCCAGAGCACATTTGCTGGCTGTGTTGAGAAGCCAGTGCTGTTGTTTCTGCTATGCCAGCCTAGAAAGCCTACATCTTTTACACTGTTTGTTCGCATGCCAGGAGTCACTGCAAATTTATATTTTTATTTATTGGTCATATCATTGCTAATTATTTAGTTGGGTTAGCTATGAACTGTTATGTATAAAAAAGTATCCATATTATAAATGCAAATCTCCAGTAAAACAACTAATAGCATCTTAAAATGTACACATCCATAGTCCAGTTCACCAGGGTTAATATTTGTCAAATACTGCACTGAGACTTACTTGCTTTTCTGCCTAACATAGCATCCTGCCCTTTAAAAAACTATCACAGATGTTGGCATGGGTCTCCTTTACTGTGGCTTTATAAATTCCATGCTGACCGGCTTGCAGGTGCTTGCAGTGCAGTAGTTTTTGTGAAAACTAGATGAGAATACTGTAATATAAGAGAACAGTGAATCAAAAGTAAGGACAGGAGTGAGTCTGGAAAATGCTGGTAGGCCAAATGTAATTCTTTCTTTGTCCTCTGTGCCAAATATTTGAGTCTGGAGTGTCCTGTAAGATCTTAGAGTTAGCTGAAGGAGATGAGAATAATTGACATGAAAGGAAAATTTTATCTTTGACCCAACTGCTTTTGTGAAATTTTATCCTGGTTATTATTTGACAGCAGCTTTTTCTTTATAGAGGATAAGTTCCCCCAGTCAGACAAAGCAAAGACCATCAAACTTCCCCCAAGTGCAGACTAAAATTACTGAGCCAGAAATGAACTAATTTTGACTTTTTGTGCTTCAGCACTGGAAGAGAACAAGGATATGTAGAGACGTATGCCACCAAGAGAAGTTGGCATTCAAACAGTTTAGTATTGCAGTCCTTTTGAGGCTCACAGAAAGTGTGAGCTGATTTGTATTTCCCAGACAGATAATTAGTTTTACTATGGGAACGGGACCGTTCTATTCAAGAAATATAAGTCGGAAAATACCTGTATTTGCTTAACTGAAAAAATAACTGTGGCTGTTCTCTTCCCTTTTTTTAGATGTATGGCCAGCTCTTCATGTCTGACCTCTTGCTGTGCTGCATTAAGTTTGTTGTCACTACTTTGCTTTGATTCCATCCCATGCCTAACTGCAAGCTCACAAAAGACAAGTGGGTATTCCCACTTCTCTTTCAGAAACAGAGAGGAAAAATGAAAAAAAATATATATATGAAAGTAGTAAAACTAGAGGCTTACCTTATGGATAATAAACAAGGTATGAAAATTAACCCTACCTTGAGATATTTAAATTGATGTGAAAACATTTGTGGCCTAGTGTTCATGTTGAGCACAAAATCCTCAAACTGTAAATTCTAACTATGATTCTTTATTTTCTTCACTAAAGACACACAGAAAAACTTGTATCTTTCAGTGATATTGTGACAGTTCTCATATATAAGGTATGCTATCCTAAATAAAACATCTAGCATTGAAGTAATGGGGAAGAGAATATACAGGCATTGTTTGAATTAAGGGAAACCGTGGACATTCCTTTTGTTCTCTGCCATAGCTGATTTGAGAACACTCAAACTATTAGAGATCTTACTAGGATTTTTAAGAAGCTTTTAATGAAAGCCCTTGTTTACAAATATATTCATGTTTTAATTACTTTCCAGTGGAAGTTACTAGAAAATACTCTTACTTTCCACTGAAAAGAACAAACCTTAATTTATTTTTGATGCAATAACAATATTCTCATTTTACAATAAAGTATTTTATTTGTAATTCAGTGCTTTGGCATTTGTTATTTTTATATCATTTAAGAATGTGTATCAAGAACTGGATTAATCCTATTCTGGTTTTGTGAATAAAAGGCTAGGAATTATCACTGAAAAACTTTTCAAGTTTTCAGTTTTCTAGACTGGTCTCAGGATAGACTTCTGTTTGTATGTTTAATGTAGTTGCACCTTATATATTTCAAACACATTGCTAAAAATTTAAGAAACTAATTCTTACAACCAACTTTAAGTGTGGTACTGTTATTTAAACACTAGCATTGATACTGGTGTCAAGCCACTAAACAGAATTAATTGTTGTACATTATTCAGTTTAGTAAATAGAAGATGTGCATGTTTCAGAAAGTGGTGATTTCTTAACACTTAATAGGAAGCTTTGTTGATTATGCCACAAGTGGAAATCACAAATACTTTTTTTTTTTGGTTTTGCCATCTCTGCAGGTGGCAGAGGAGACACAAGAATAAGAGTGCAATTTTCTCAGCTTTGCTGAAGAGATCTGGGAGAGGAGGCTTGACATTGCATGTGGTACAGAATGGCATGTCTCTAGAATGCTGGAGATAAAGGCTTCTATATCAGGGATTTTTGCAACTAATTTATTCTTTGTATCTTAAATATAATTGGCAATTGTTGGCAATTTTGGCCTTAGGAAACACCAGGTAGCATATTGCCATGCAAAACATTCAAGAGCCTGTGCTTTGCAGTGCCGATCTACCTGTAGATTTGTATTATTGTTGGTCCATCTTTGAGCATTGTACTAGATTTGGAAAACATTTTAAAGTGTAAATATGGTGTTTGTAGCTATAACAATGGTTAAGTTCATGCGATAAAATATTAATATCTTAAACATTTTCACATGATTCTTTTTGCTTTGTGGAGTATTTAGGATCATGTACAGAAAGTTTGCATCTTTGTAACACCCATGACATGACTTCCTAACTCTGAGTCAGCAGTTACCAAAATTCAGCTAGCTTTTTTACTTGCACAAAATCATCATTTAATTGTAGATGTGCTGATGATTAGGGAATCAGCAAACTGCTCAGGCAGGTAGATTTGAATTGAGAATTGAGAGGTCATAAAACTCTGTGGTGGAGGTTGTTTAAGCTTCATTAAGAGGAAATGAAGAATATCATGTCAACCTCAGAGCATGAGTTGAGCTGTTTCTTAGATGCTGTGTAGCTAAAGAAAAAGGTCTGGTGAGCTAACACAAATACACACATTTTGAATATCATACTATGTCATGAAGATCTTACACATACACAGATTACAAAGTTCAGGCTCTAGTATAGACCACTGTAGTATTGTTCCCTTCCGTAGGGGAAAGGAAGGGATGCTTCTTTTGCCAGCTCACGTTGTGGTGTCATTAGGTGCTCATTAATAGTGAAACCAAGCCTTGCCAGTGTTTTCCAGGTTTAGACTGGGGTCCAGGTCTCCGGACAATACAAAACTAAAGATGTCACTTTCTCTCTAATGTAGCTATGGTGGAAAAGTTTGTCAGATATTGTGAAATGACTTAACTGACTTAAATATGGAGAAGAAAGCTCTGTATTCAAGCGGTCTATTATTAGCAAAACATTCCTTATCAAGAGTACCGGTCACCTGTTTCCTTGCTTTCATATGGTAAAGTGGCTTTCTCATTGGGAATAATGGTACAGATTGGCACAAGTCAAATATTCTCAATGTCTTAGGTTGTTCTTACTGTGCACAAACTGAACTGTAGGAAGGTGGCCAGTGTTTCAGTCAATTTGGCAGGCAGTTTCTGGAAAGCCTTCCAGTAGCTGACGATTTTGGGTACTGCAAAGGTCAGACATACATTTATTACATAAATATGTATAGTGTTACCCTTAATAAAATTTTTCTCTTTTCTTTTTTTCTCAACTGCTGTTTTAATTTGCAGTGAGGAGAGAGTGGAGAATGTTATGCTGTTTTATTATTTTCTTTTTTTTTTAAATATGTGCATCACTTTTATTAAGCTGCAAGTGGTATTTTACATTGTATTAAAGGAAAATCTGATCTTAGGCAGTTTACTGAGGACATATGAAGAGAATTGAAATATAAATGAGCACACAACACTGATAAATATGATAAGGAGTTTAATGGCATTTATATCACAATAAAACTGAATAATATGAACAGATTTGCAAATTAGCAAAACATTCTGCACATATATGATGCATTCAGAGCCAGCTGCATGAATCTGCAAGCCTTTAATTTTTTTTTAATCTATTAATGATAGTAGTGTGAATTTGGAGGTGATCCACTTTTTTTTTTTTAAGGAAAGTTATTGGGGATAAAATGGATTGTGAGTGGACCTGTCACATTCTAGATGCAGGAAGGAGTGACCTTTTAAAATTAATAAATATCACTTAGTTTAAACTGCTAATAATCTACATACATGTTTTGGGTATTACAAGTTTGTTGTGTTTTAGTAAGATATTGGAACAACTTGGGGCTAAGCCAGTCAGCAGAGCAGACCACAGTCTTGTTATTTTTGTGTTTTTAAAAGCAGAGCATACACCAGTATATCAATGTATAAATAACACTGAAACAGATCTGCACAGAAAACAATACCTTTCAGATTTTTTGTTCTTTATAAATAATCCCCGTTAAAAACTCTTAACAGTGACTGAAAGTGCCATGAAAAGGAGCACTTACAGGCAAATATCCAAGTCATTGATCTGGAGGATGCACATGTGCTCTTTTGTTCTGGACGTACATGCAATTCATTAGATTGCATGGTGAAACATTGCCAGGAAAGCATAAACCATGCTTGAGATTCCAGAAAAAAATTTCAAGTTTTCTTCTCAAACCATACGTGAAAATTCCAAACTCCCCCTACTTATTTTTGAGTTTGAATCAATTTCTTGATGTTTCACAGTTAAGATCTTCAGCTTGTGTCATCCACGCCTCCAGGGCCCTTCAGGTGTATGGGTTTATTTGTGTGTGGATGTCTATGGATAAATGAGGAAGACCTGTCTCTTTCAAAGAGATAAACAATATGAAGGGAGCAGGAATCCTTGTGAAGATGTGTAGACCTATGAGAAATGAGATGAAGATAGAAAGGAAGAACGTTGACTGAGTGCCAGAAAATATCCCAAAGGTTTTTAAGTATGAAATTTGGAGAACATGGGAACTGATCAAAGTCTCTTAGTTCAAGACATTTAGGATTCAACAGGCCTAAAGATTTGAAAATTGTTTTCAGAAGATAGTTCAGATGTGGAGGAGGAGGAGAGCTTTTGATTATGTAATTCAGTTCCTGTGTTTCCAGCACCTTTCACAGCTTTCTGGAGCAGTCTTCTTTCGGCTGCGCTGTAGTAAGTCTTTGTTGGCTGCAGGCACAGCGACTGATGTCTTCATCAAGCTCATTTTCTTTCTTCCCATTGTTCTTTTGGTAATTATTGCTTTTGGATTATAAATGGCTCAAGAGCATTCCAAAACTTCAAAGAACTCTTTTACTGCTACTGCAATCCATACATGGTAGGGCTTGATGGGGAATGCAAGATTTGTTCTAGCAACATTAGCTTTTGTATATTATTATTGTTATCTATAGAGGTAGGATGAATTTTGCTGCCATCATTCATCATGGTAGAGATCTATCATCCCATAAATGGTTTCACTGAAACTATGGAGTTATTCACAGAAAAGAATCAGCATACATCTAACATGTTTCTACTATCAAAAACATAGTTAAAAATGTAGCATTATATGTTCTTGAACAAAATCTGAGGCAATCGCGGTTTCATTGAAAAAGTATTTAACTGAGATTGATTTGAATTCAAACTTTCATGTGTATCCATGTTGTTTATTAAAATATATCTGATTTTTCTCATTTCTATACCAAATGGATTTAAAGTGAATTCTCCACTCTGTGTCTGCACACTGCTGTGCACATAACAGAAAAATATGAGCTCCCTCTTGTGGTCTGAAAAACCTTCTCTTTCCCCAAACTGAACCAAGAAGACCCTGAACAAAGCAGTTAAAACATTTCAAGTTTCTTGTATAAATCCTGGACTTCATTAAAGGGTAAATCTCTTATGTAACAGTATTAGTGAGACATTGAAAAGCATGGCACAATAAAATAATTAAAAAAAGAGATAGGGCTACGGTCATTCTAACAAGAAGGTAAAAGCCTCTCTAAATACATCATGTTTAAAATACTGAATAATAATGCCAGATATGCAAGTATAGAGTTCTTAGTCTAATAGAACATATTTTTTAGCTGTTAAAATAGAGAAAAGAAGCCTGTTCTCGATAAGAGGGAAAGAATAATTTTACAACTTCTGGGATGACAGACATTGCAAAATAAGATACTCATTGCAGGCACTTAAAGACTGAAAATTCTAGAAAACTGTGTAGAAAAAGAGTCTTCTCACACAAAAAAAATTCAGGAAGCAACAGCTTCATCAGTAATACTATTTTACAGGTTTTCAGCCCAAGAGTGTACTTATAACTGCTCCTTATGTATCAAGATTGCTTGTGTTCCTGGTAATGAATCAGATAGGGAACAGCTTAAGGGCACTGAAATTGTGGCTTCTTTAGTCTGTACTTGATGCTCTTTTTAAAGTTGTTAATGTCCTATGGTTCTTGCTGTAAGTTTCCAAAACAGGAGAAAACTAGAAACTTAGACTTGCTTAATTTCAAATGACATACAAAGATATAGACTCCCGTGCCAATTAGATACGTTGTTTTCTAATCTGTGATTTTAATTTTTCAGTAACTAAGTTGTTTATTTTTAGAAGAATCTTTGTCAACTGAGGGACTAATGGTAAGCAGGATTCTGTTTTGACTGCTGCAGTGATTATGCACACCTAATGATTTTTAGAATGACATCTTAAATGGTTTATTTTGGATGGTCCTTTCAACTACTTTAGATTACAAAGAGAAATGCTGAACATCAGTTTTTGCATAATGTGAACAAGTGTTGCCAAGGTTCTCTCCTTGAGGAGGGAAGAGACAGCAACCTTGTTGCAATCTGTGTGATTTCTTTAGTTTATCTGGGAAGCACTCCAGGAAAAACAAGGTCAGAAGGTATTCCCTGAAGGGGGTATGTGTACACAAGTGACAATACACCTCCTCATTGCTGAATGAGAGATGGATTGGGATTGTGCATTTATCTTTTACCAAATGTCATTTCTCTGACAGAGACAAAAGTTGCACAAGAGTCAGAGATCTTAGAGGGAACTGAAGAATAATCACAGTGGAAGAAGGGAATTGGAAGACTTTATTTGGAAAGTGTAACTTATGCCCTTTTATAATTAGATTGAAGGCATGCTGGTATGATACCTTTGTTCTAGACTAGTTTTGCTGGCACATGAGCATGGATTTGATTATATTCAGGAAAAATTGAAGCCGTACTTTCAAATGTTATCTGCTGAGGTTCTTTTGGTGGGAAGACTTTTAACAACAGTGGCTGTGTGGGGATTAAATGAGCAGTAGTGAGTACTTCTATTAAAAAAGAAAACATGGGAGCATCTACTACTCACCAGAGACAAACCTATTTATCATCTGAGAACTAATCTTGTAGAGAGCAAAGATGGAGACAAATAAACATCTCTGCTTTCTAGAGTGCAAATAACTTGTCAAGCTGTCAAAGAGAATGTTTTTACCATTTATCAGATTGTTCTATTCTTTGAAATGCTTAAACATTCTGTCAATCACATGTGAACCCACTTGTATGGCTTTCAAACATTTCTCTAGTGTACCTGCAAGAGAAGGGCTTTAAGAAATGGTGATTTCCTTTAAAGCATAGTTTACTTTAAGAGGCACTTTCCAATCCACATGTGATTACAAATTTTGAAGGAATATAGGATGATGAAATTTTAGCCGGAGAAATCCATAGATAAACATACCAGTTTTTATTACTTTTTAATTACAAAATTATAATATTTTTGCTTTCCTGGAATAGCAGTTTTGACATCCTACAATTACTTTGTTAATTCACACTTCTTTTTCCTGATTTTCCATTTGTTCATTTGCTTTCTTTCCTATGCACTTCAGTTCATTTGGTTGTTTTTGTCTTTCTTTTCTTGGTCTTACTTCCTTAACTACCACACCATATGAAGCCAGGGAAAGCCTCACCAGCTCATAGCGTTGCTTAGCAATGTCATGCATCTCTTGCTGTCTGTTGTGAAGCCATGGCATCCTGGTCTTTCAACAAAGATTGCTGTATCAGTGCTTTGCTATAGGTTCCATTTTTTCCCTGAGATTTCTGATAAGGGATGATGTGTCTAGACAGAGTACATAAGAGATTACCTTCTATCCATTATAATATAATTAGATCAAGCCATACCAAAGCTCACCAAGATTTTATGTTTAAAAGGTCAACAGCTTTTATTCCATATCTCAAAGATAAGCACCTTACATTGGGTTTAATATGTAGAGTGCTGTGCCTGAAAGAAAAGGAGCTTCAAAAGATTTCTACTCCTATTATTTCATTCAAAATAGACATTTGATACAGTAATACGTCCATTTTAACTTCCGTGATTCATGGAGCTAGAGATAAAAATAGGTCAGCTATGCTCCTACTGGTTCAGGATTATTCCCTGAAATATATTTTCTATTTCTAAGTCCAGAGTAGATTTAACTATCTCCAGTGAGGATTTACATTTATTAAACTGGAGGGCTGTTCTTTGGTGGTCTTAATACATTATCATTTATTATTTGTATTATGGCAGCAATTGGAGAGCTCAACTGAAATTAGAATCCCACTGTGCAAGGTATTCTACACATTGAATGAAGTAATTTTTCTCCTGAAGGGTTTGCAGTCTAAATAGATAAGAGAAGATTGAGAAAGTGGCCATAACAATATCGCTGTTTTAGCAAAGCACAACTGAAGAAAAGAAAGGTGAGCTTCTCCTTGGCTTGCTGATGATATATACATAACAGACCTGATAAGTGACTTCAGCTCTGCTGCATTCTAGTCTTGTGCATTACCTAGAAACAGGTTTTTGCATTAAGGATACCCCTCAAGGTTTTGATTACTAGATTTCTTTTCTTTAATCTCTTGCCTCTTTTGGGATTTATGAAGTTCATTAAATTACTTTGAATTATATAATTTTCAATGTTAAATTGTCCTGCTCGTTGACTATACCACTCAAACATCAGAACAAACTGAGCACATAGCCCGTGTTTTTAGAACTCCCTCCATTGTTCACTGAACAACTTCTTGAGTTTTTAGGTTTTTTTCCCTTTTCTGTGCGAGCTCCTAACTCTGCTCTGAGTTCACTGTATCTTTCTCTAGCTTTATAATTCAAAATTCCCAGCATTGATTGTAGTATTACTGAACAGTTTTGCCAAAGTTCTCCAAAACAGAGAAGCTGACTTATTTTTTCCGTGTAATCTTTGGGTGGCGTATTCTATAACTGGGGATATTTCTCCTAGCAAATATTTCTCTGCTTTGTAAAGATCAGTATGGCAAATCCTAGTGAAAGCAACACAGCATGGTTCTAAACAGCTTAGTGTTATAAATCTAGTATGTCAAATTCAGAGACTCTTAGAAACAAACTGTTGTGGTTTAACCCCGGATGGCAACCAAGCCCAACACAGCTGCTCACTCGCTCCCTGCAACAGTGGGATGGGAGAGAGAGGTGGAACAGTAAAAGTGAGAAAACTTGTAGGTTGAGACGCTTTTGTAGGTAAAGCAAAAGCTGCATATGTAAGCAAAAAACCCCCAAGGAATTAACTCCTCTCTTCCCATGGGCAAGTAGGAGCTCAGCCATCCCCAGGAAAGAACAGCTCCATAACAGGCAGCTTGATAAGACAAATGTCATCACTGAATGTCTCCCCTTTCCTCCCTTTTCCCCAGCATTCTATGCTGAATATGAGGTCAGTATGGCCTGGAATATCCCTCAGGTCAGTTGGGGTCAGCTGTCCTGGCTCTGTCCCCTCCCAACTTTTTGTGCGCCCCAAGCCCCTTGCTGGTGGGGTGGGTGGGAGACAGAAAAGACTTTGACTCTCTAATCAATGCTCAGCAAAAATGAAAACTAACACAGATAATAATACTCAATTCAAAATATAACCACCATCTATGAAGAAAATTTATAAGACAAGCACACAAACATTTCATTTAGGCCAATGAAATTGAGAGCACCTCTTCAGCACTTAGGGACAAGTCTTGTTTTGCTGGCATATTTTGTTTATTAGGCTTTTCTGGCAGGGTGATGGTGATTTGGGCCATGGTGATCTGCATCATTGCTTGTCTGACAGTGGATTTTGAGACACACCTAAAATGTTCCTCCTTAAACACTTCAAGAACATAATTTCAGTAAAAATATAGTGTTATGCATGCTCTTTCTGTGCTATCTGGTGGAGAGATCATAGAATCATAGAAAATCCTGCTTTGGAAGTGACCCACAGGGATCATTGAAGTTCACCTAGATGTCCTTTTGGAAAACAGGCTTTCAATTTCTGATTAGCTTTAACAGCAACAAAAGAAACTAACAAAACATAGAACCAAACATCCCTTCCTAACCCTCTTATACATGTTTTCCACAAACTCCTTTTTTTGCCCCTCAGTTACTGAAAATATTTCCAGCAACCTCTCCTTTAGTATAGCATTCCTTGGGGGGGGCAGCAATGCTGCAAAAGGGAGTATTTTCATGTTTCAATTAATATTTTTCTCTTCTTAGTTTGGACTATTGCATCTACCCCATCTCAGCCAACCAACACTGTATTTCGTGATTTAAATTTGAGACAACAGAAGAGAAAATGGCAGCAGATTTCAATATGTTAGCAGCAGAAAGAATGCTAACAGCTCACTATTTGGGGGAAAAATAGAAGCCAGTGTCTTCAGGCTCAGACATCTGTTTCATACAATTTGCCAAGAAATGCCATTACTGTGAGCTCTAGTATCATTAATTAACATAACATAGCTAGTATTGAAGTGATGGTTTTAGGAGATTAAAGAAAGTACATGTTATAGGTGTATTTTGTATTCTTTCTCTAAAGTTACTTACTCTGCTAATTTTCATTACTCTTCTTCATAATTGACACTACTAACTTATTTAATAATTTGTTTGTTTTTCTCATGATGATGCTTCAAGGATGGATGATCTGCATCTTCTCAATCTATAATTAGCACTGTCAGGTCTGCTTACCAGCCACTGATGGAAACTTTTGTTCTCCAGCATACTTGTTTGTTGATCAGTCAGCTTCATCCAAGACCATGATGCCCTCAAGCCAACAATAAATTGGTAACCAACACAACACAACTGTTGTACCAACTGTGCAAATAAGAAAGCATGTGATTGCTTTTGATTGTGCTTTAGTTCCTTATACTCTTTACACTGCCTGCAGTAGAGGATGTACGATTGAGCATGGTCCTAGAGTAGTAGCTGTGTGCAGCTCAGCCACTAAACAGGAAAAAAGGGCATAGCCAAAAATGAACATAAAATATTTATTATGTATATGGGTTGGCTTTTATTCTTAAGAGTGCCTTGTTTTCCTGTTGTTCTGTTTCCTGGAGTGGTGCCTCAGATGCAAAATAAGAAAGCCACAATTGAGTCTACTGTACCAAGGCTTACTCTTGTCACATTGTATTCCATGTCTTCCTCTTCCATCCCTTGTGTGTGGGTGTATTTATTATCTGCTTAGTTCAGTCACTCCATGTCTATCATATGTTGCCCCCCATAATTCTGCCTGCTTCATGGGTTAGTCAGATTTTAAGGGTTAGTTAGAAATTCAGTGTTAACTGACTTCTGTTTTTTCGTTTTCCTAAGAACGTTGCTGGTACATAAAGGCCATAAAAAAGAAGTAGAATTGAATCTACTCTGAGGTCTTCAAGAGCTGAGTAGCCTGTGTTATTAAAAATAATAGAAAATATTTTAGGTTTTTTCCAATCTTGTATTTTATAGACTATTTAAAAAAAATTCTAATATGAACAAAATACCTAATCACAACAGTTATGTTCAGTAGGCAGCAAATATTGCAACAACAGTGAAACCCCAACTGACAATCATACTGGGCCATTTTTTTTCCTTGCAGTAACCTGTCATTCCTTGGTAGTTATTTACTAGTTTTCAAATATGGTGAGGTTCTTGTATTGCTATTTTATCTTACTTAGGATGTAGGAAATTACAAATATTGTAACATAGATTAAAATCAGATGAAAGGGAGCTATATGTATTTTTTCAATGGGATTTCAAAAGCTGCATGATCTGTCATACCTATCTGAGAAGTGAAACCACATAAAAGTATTAACATCAGCATTAGAAAAGTGCCCTGCTTACTCAAGGACATATTTTGATTTTCTTAAAACCCAGACCATGAATTTTAAGCTGATTGTGAAGGTTTACTAGCCTAACTTCCTGTGTAGACACACTCAGGATTCCATATTTGTGTTATAACTGATCTAGTACAACACCAAACTGTTATCAAAATGGTGATTGGGTTCAGCTGGCTGCTGCTTGACCAGGTGTAAAGAAAGCAGATGGATATGGCATGAGCTGGGGTCCAGCAGAACATCCTTCCATGACCACAGTGAGATTTAGATTAGTTGAGTTGCATCTTTGAACTTTCTTCATATTCTGACATGGAGGTGCTGTTTTCATTTTTGTTTTGTTATTCAAAAATCTTCCTGTGTGGTACAGGAAAAAAATCCATGCAAAAAAAAATTGTTTATATCTGATTTTATGTCTCTGCTGGTAAAGAATAACAATTTTTCCTTAGGTGGTTAAGCCCTGCTATTATCTACAGTGTGCTACTAACAGAACTAAAGAATTTCTACCATATACTGGCAGATGTGGTAATAAGAATTCTTGTAACCACTAAAATGGGAGAGAAAGAATGAGCCAAAAATTAGGGATTTGGAAGATCCTGACTCTGTGTTGGCTATATAAACCATATACGGATGTATATAACAATATCGGCTATCCTACAGATTTTCTGGATTGTTCTGGAAAAATATGCTATGTTTTTCTGTCTTTCTGTATTATTGATGGTTTTGTAAAACATCAGTAATGGGACCCTCAGCAGGTTAGATGATAATAATTAAACAGACCAGGAAGTTGTCTTGATTTCTTTTTTATGAATTAATATAAAGATATCTTGACCATTTTATTTAAATATGTGTCATTATAAGGCATATGTGTATATCCTTGTCCTTGACTATAGATAGTGGTGATATGTGAAACATACTGGAAAAAGGAAGCATAGGCTATGATAGCTGTATTAATAGAGTTGAAAGAAAGAAATAAAATAAGGAGACAGTATCTATTTTTTTCAAAAAGAATTGAAAACTATAGTTCATTTTGTATATGATAGTTCTGGTGGAAATATCCTTGCTATCTTAGAGTTTAGGCTATAAATCATTAGATTTTTCCATTTTCATTAATGTATTGATGTTGCATTTGAACATCTTATTACATGAAGACATGCAACTGAGTGGGATTCGTCAAGAGTCTTTGCAGTTAGCTCACATAAAGAAGTTCTTTTTCTTCTGGCCCATCATCAGGCCTGAGTATAGTGTCAGACTGATTAACACAGAAAATCATAGGCTTGCTGAATCATTTGATATTTCTTGGAGAATAAAGGGGACTATAAAATAGAACATGAATAATTCATGTACAGGACTATCCAAAGTCATTTTCTGACGATGTGATTTCTCCCTCTTTTCAGAACTGAACTTTGCTTTTAAAAGCCAGTGTGATAAAAGTGTGTTTCTGTAGTGTGGAGACATCTTCCTTTTCAAATATTTATCTTATAAAGTAGAAGTGTCACAAATGTTGAAAATAGGAAGAAGAAAGACAAAAATATATTGGAATTTCTTTACCAGAGAGAACTGTAGGGTGTGAAAATAAACTGACTTGTTATTTCAGGAGATTTAGTCATGACAGTAGAAAACTATACTTTCAGTGGAGGGTACAACTAATTTTTAAGAGCATCACCCTGTCACAAAATGTAAACTGAGAACTTGGCACGGTATTTTTCTTCTGCAGAGTGCTTTGTAGGAGATGAAAAATAGAATCCTCCCCAGTCTGCTTCATTGCCACATTTAATAGGCTGTGCTGGGGTGCTAAGAAATACAATCTGGAAAATTTTTCTCTAGTGGTTTAACATGTTAAAGTCCTGAGTGTTTTTTTCTGCTGACCAGATCGTCTCTAGGTTATCATCTCCATTTCAATATTAGCAGACAGAAAGACTTAAGCAGATGAAGTCTATTACTATCCTTGGCCTTCATATTTTCTAGGTTCTGCCTCATATTGGGGTGTCTACACTGATTCCAGCACTTTTTATGTTATCATTTACTGGCCTTTCCTCCTGAAACAAACATTCTTGGCAAACAATGGAAATTTTTATCTCTGGAGAAAAATGGTAATCTTCTTTTGTGACATCAAGCATGAAGGAATAGGCTTTTGTGATGAATTAGCTGAATGATCAGGGGATACCAGACCTTTTGAAGTAAGTCTGCTTCTGGTTAAGAGGGCTGTAAGTGGAAAAAGGTGCCTTCTTGACTGTTAGAATATTGCTCTGATGAGGATTACAGATGAAAAATTCATACCTGGATAAAAGCAATAGAAGGAGAATAAGTAAGATCTGGAGAAGGCAGTATAAGGACAACTACACATGAGGTTATGAGGAAAATGATGCATAAAAGCCCTATGAAATGCACCTGTGATGTGTTTGCTTGTATGTGCTGAAGTCAGATTAATAGTTTAGTGTGTTTATCAAAGACATAAGATTTGAGACCTTAATTTTTATCATATTTTATAAAATAATCTTCTCTTATTGTTTTTTAATCTGCACATAAATATTATATTACATTGCTATGTAGATTCTAATGATACTCATTACAGTCCCATGGTACTGTTGCAGTTATCTTAGTATAAATATATTTTTTTCAATACTGGTTATTTCCACATGGAAGAGGGGAAAAAACTCCCTGTGGTCAGTTAAAGCAACGCAATAGTATCTGCATAGGGCCTGTAGTATTTGGTGCCTGTCTCATTTGGGCATTTATTGCCTTAACTTAATAGTTGAAATGAAAAGATGACTAACTCATGGAATCCAATTTAAAAACCCAACAATAGTGTAGCACTTGAATGAGTGGCAGTAGTAACTTGGAAGGGGCTTCAGTCGAAGACATTGTGCTGGCAGTGCCTGAAGGACTTCCTGCTACAGGGATGGTATGAAAAGCATGTGAGATAGCACCATAGCACAGTGTTAAGTGCAGTTAGAAACAGGTGGAAAAGAAAATGGTTACACTGACTTGTGGTTCCTCTGTTTCTAGTAGTAACAAAAAATTTCTAAACTATCCTGAAGCTGGATTCTCAGGTAAAACTTGGGAGTATTATGTACATATTTAATCTTGTATTATTAGTCAAAACCTCTGAAGTAGTTGGAAACCATAAACCAGATTTTGCTGTGATCAAGGGAATTTTTAACCCTATGGGGAAAACAGGACTAAACAGAACTGGTTTTGGGAGGGGGGTGTGTGGAGAGTGGAACTGGAGAGCAGAAGGTACTCTAGTTCTCTAGTTCTTGTTGATCGTTTTGGTTTTTCTTTCTTTTTTTTTTTTTTTTTTTTTTTTTTTTTTTAATTGGATCTATTGATAAAAAGCTCAAAGGCTGCTTGGCAGTGACCTCAGTCCTGTTCATGCGACCAGGAGAATGCAGGCGGGAAACTAAAGCTTGCTTTTAGTCAGTGATCTGTGAATAACCCTCAGTCCCTTAATGACGTGAGAGAAGCCTCCAAAGGGAGACAGTGAGTCAGAGAGAAGGAGGCACAGAGATTGCTTGAACAACCATTAGCACGTCATTGGTAATCCCAGCGACACCTTTCACATCCCTGGCATTTGTCTCAATGCACTCCACAGCCTCCACTGAAGGCTGGTACTATGTTTTATTTAAGGCTTTCTCACTGCCTTCTGGAGATGTGTGTGTTACTGTAGCCTGACTGGTTGTTATGTTTACTAACACTCTGAGATCCTGCAAGAGAGGGGAATCTGAAGAATTTCTACCATGCTCAATAACCCTGGTTTGAATCTTCTTTTTATGTTAGACACAAGGAAAGGGTATCCAAATAAACATGCACTTAAAAGCACATCTTTTCTAGAACATTTAAATTGCCATACTGCAGAAGAAAAAGTTATCTTGATGTAGTATTACCCAGCTATGCCTCTGCCTGCTTGTCATCTAGTAAGGATCTTGTGATATGTGTGTGTATACTGGTGAGGAATGCTCATCTTGTGTTTTCCACCTCTGTTGAGCATTTGTGTTCATCTAAATAGCTGCCTAGAAGCTGGACAAAGGAAAGAGCAAGCCAAAAGCTTTTCAGAGGAATAAAGGCAGAGAACCTTTTGTGATAATGCTTCTTCATCATTCAAAAGAAAGAAATTATTTGGGGTGGGGGTGTGGGGAAATCACAACATAGCAAGAAAAGTTGCCAGTGAGCAGCATTGAAGTGGCTGTTTCAAGAGGCAAAGTTTATGATGTGGTTTCAGAGCTGTTTGTGTTGGTCAGAATTGTGGCTTATACAGTCTGTTCCTCTCCCCAGCCTACAGTCTCTGACCAATGCTTCCAACTGTTTGTCTTAGCTTTCCATTTTGTCACCACTTCAGTGGTTGACCCTGGGCAAAGACTGTCCTTAAAGACTCAGTTTCTTTTTTCATCAAATGCCATGCTAGTAATCACAGCAATAATATGACTACTATTCACCTGTATCATAAAACACTTAGATTTTCACAGAAAGTTTTGGACTTCCACCTGCAGTTTTTAGTTTTCTTCTGGGAAATGAAAAGAAAAAAAGAGAGAATTTCAGCTTTAGTTGTGGGCACTTTTAATTTTTATGTGAGTCTTAGGCTGTAGTGTCTCCAAGGAGATAAGTTTGCTGCTAAGTTTTCTTTGCATTACAATTCCCATGATCCATGGCAGGTGACCATTCTCCTCACTGTTCTTTTAATGTGTAAGAGTGGCTGTGCTGCGCAAGAGGAGAAAACATTGGAGCTGGAAAGCATAAGGCACTGTAGTAACATTAGCAGATAAAATATTCAAATTTATGCAACAGAAATCTGAGATTTTAGTAGGAAGAGATTTCATTTTCCTGTCACTCTACTTTCTCCAAAGAACATAAATATAACTATGATACTTTCTCTGGGAGAAACAACTGAGCATTTCTTTCCCAAAGGGAACGAATACCAGAATTTCTGCTAATAAAAGCTACAGAAGTTTAGGGAAAGTACAGAAGCCTTCATAAAGGAAAAAGCAGGTCTGTTCTTTCCCT
>NW_008236509.1:4537688-4590466 GCF_000691975.1 Corvus brachyrhynchos | reverse complement strand
TCATGTATCAACTGATGTGTTTCTGTTCTACATCTTTGGTGAGGATGATGTAGGAACACTTGTAGCAGCAATACACCACCCAAAGATTCCTCTGTGCTGAACAACAGAAAAGCTTTAGTAATAACACTGGTACTACAAAACTAGAAAAAGTACCTTGCTTATTAAATTAAGGAAGTACCTCTTCCTGTAAGTTTGTAGCACTTCTGCATGATACACATTTGTCCTCTTATAGTTGAAATAGATTTTAAAACCCTTTTTCTTTTCCTTTCCCTTTTTATGAGTCAAAATTACTAATTTAATGTGTATGAAGAACTTGGATTATCCAGCATGTGCTAAACATAGCTACCGAACATTTGCCACATGTCAGAACTTTGCAAATGTTGTTTGTGGAATTATTTATATTGACTACATTGGAAACATGGGTGATTAGGAGTGATTACCACAGTAGTTTGTGAGGACTTACAGATGGAACTCCCACTATCCTTTATGGACAAAACTTCTTGATACGTATAAGCTTAAGCTTGGCATTCAGTGCATCTTTTAAAGGATGGCAACTGAGAAATGCAAAAGTGGACATAATGTGGAAATTAGAACAGTGGGTATAAAGGAGAAATGAGAATGACTTCAAATTTTGTGTCAGCTGGTACCCATAGGCTTCCATTAATTTTCAGTGGCTGACTTCTGAGTGAGTGTGATACTTTTGTTTCCTGCAAAGCAAAGTGAGGATTTAGGATCTCCACCTGAGCTATGGGAATTCGTTAATGTTAACACTGACTGTTGATAAAACTCAAGGATTATGATGTTCTTACAGTAATCTGGTACATTGTATTCTACAACATTCTGTAATAAATGATCTTCAGGGAAAGGGTCAGTATGGAATGCAATCAGCATTTCTGGCATTTGCTATATTTGTTTCTAAGCAGTGGGAGTGTTCTGGGATGTATGAGAACTTTGTGGTACTAAGAGAAAGTACAAAATGCCATTAACAGAAAATTATCTGTTTTGCAAGATGGTAAAAGTCAATCTCCCCTGTAACAGAATGGCTTCCTTGGTTTTGTCTTTACCTGTAATTTCTGAAACCTACCTTGTCTGCTTTTCACAATTACAGCCAGAAGAATATGTACATTTGTTTAAATTACAGCAAACACTTTGCTTAAAACTGAGTAAACTTCTTTTTGCCTAAAATAAACAAAGCATCATTATTTGCTATTTACATTGCAATATTATTTTTGTTTGGAGAAAATACTTCTTTCGATTTTTAACAGAGGTCTTGATTCTTTGATGTGGAAATACAGTTCAAAAAAATGTCCATGTTAACTAAGTCCTGCCTCTGTCCTATTGAGGATAATGCAACTGAATATCAGTTGCACTTAATTAATTAGTTTAACTTTACAGCAGTTTGCAAATAATGCCCATGAGTTTTGTTGCTGCCTACTTGCTTGTCTGTACTTATTATTGTGTTCACTGAAAGCATAAACATAATAAAATGCTTTCCTAGACTTTTTTGCCTCCTATGTCAGAACATGTACTTTGTTTTCATGCAACTTCATACAGTATTATGAGTCATGCTCAGATCTTCAGAAAATACCTCGGTTTTATCTGGTCTGGTATCCTTCAGGCCTGTACTTGGACCCCTAGAAATGGCAGCTAATTAGTTGAGCTCTGAGGAGAAGCAGGAAAGAAGATTTAATTAGGGACCTCAATGGATTTTTTTTACTGGAGATAGTGATGGTGTTTGTTTGACTTACAATATATTTTTGTTAGCTTTCTTGGTAATTTCTGGTACCTGGAAACTTGACACCTAGAAATTCTGATGAAAGAAACACTTGAATAGAGGCTCCCTGGTTAGAAACAAGGTTTTGTTGAGTAATATGATAATACAACTAATTAGCCTTTTTAAAATAGCTGTCTAATGTTCAGCTGAACACCATTGATGACTCTTCAGGGGTGGAGGTATACTAGCATAATACCAGTCTTGTTCTCCAAAAATACTTAGATATTATAATATTTTAGGTAAAATTTAAATTAAAAATTAAAGCTGTATTTTTCTTTTGCTTGCCAAGAGAGGTTTTTATTGTAGGGGGTCATTTCTGCCTAGAACATACTGTATATCACTTCCTAAACTGACAGTAAGACTGCTGCAGGAGAATGGCCACAGGAGGAAGTTCCTCTCTGCCCTTGCCAAAACCCAGAGAATACCATTTAGCAGGTATACATAAAGGTCCAATTCTCTGAAAATGTCAGTCCCTCCAGAAATATTCTGAGTACTCCTCATGTCCTGCAGGGATACAAAAATGGTATTCTAGACTTGAGTGAGAGACCATCTCTTAATCACAGTGTTCATGTGACAGTCAATCAGACAATGCCATTCCATCACTCATAGGGAGGTTGTTAAACTTACAAACAGCACCATTTTGCACCAAGTAAATCCATGTAACACCAAAATGTTGTAGCCCTAATGCACTTGCAAACTCTTCTAAAAGGATCTCAAGCCTGACTTACTGAGAGTTTTATAAACTTTTTCATATTTGCAGCTATACCCCATGAACCATGAGCACCTTTTAACTCCACAAGAATAGGAATGGCAAACTCTTTAAATTGAAGGAATACCCTAGATATATTAAGCTCTAATTCAAGCTACTAAAGACAAGTTAGAGATTAAGGCAATAAGGCTGACTATGAAAAGAAATTGCTATGTATAACTTGGCCAAATAAAAAGTATGGAGCAAAAAGGTTATGGTATTTGTTAACATGCACTTGAAAAGGCCAAATACGAAGATAGGGGATTTCTTACTTTAGAATGGTTGGATGAAATTAAGCAAGAAAAATCAGCTTGAATCATTAAATACTCTTTGCGGTGAGATAAAATAGTAAACAACTGAAAAGCCTCACAAGAAAAGCAAGAGAAAATGGAACATTTGCATCATGTGAAAATCATTCTGTGATGGATTTGCAAAGTATCTGCACTGCATTAGGAATGGATAGATGGTGTAGCAACACTGGGGATTCCTAGCCATGATTGTATTTAGCCACTGATACGGAACATACAGAATACAGGTAATCAAGACTCTTTCCACAGTAGGATACAGTTACTCTGGGAAATTTACCTTGTGTAGTAAAGCATAATTTTATTCACTTTTTAGTAAGATTTATTGGTAGTTCAGAATTACCAAGATGTAATTATTGTGCTAGAAAAATTTTTTTTGCCTACTTATATGTGGCCAGGTTTGCTTTTTTTCTTTTTGGTTAGTTTTTTGTTTGGTTGGTTGGTTGGTTTTGTCTTTGTGGTATATACTTTTTCAAACTAGATGAGTTGCAGACATGTATGTATGCAAATTTAACACATAATACAGTGTAAAAAACCCCAGAGCATCAGAGTGAGTCTAAAATACATTGTAACTCTTGCAAAATAGATGTTGTCTTTGCAGAAGGGTTTTATCGTGCTCACAAATATATATAGCAGTGAGTATGTCGAAAGCAGCTAGCACAGGATCGCTTAGCTGAGTGGGAGGTGATGCAGGACTGTGCTATTAGTGAGCAGGAGGTGGGAGGTGACTGGGGCTGATGGGCAGGTTGGATACAGTATTTATATACATATGTTTACAGGTATATTTAGATGCGATATAAATATACAAATGTTAAATCGATGCAATAGCTTGCCTCAAGTGTAGATAGAATGATGTAATAACTCAGAGTGAGGCAGCATAGTAGAGTGGACTGAGCATACAAACCCACAATTTTTAATCTTGCTATCAGCACAATAGTACTTTCTCATGTGTTCTTCCCCATGTGTTCTATAATATCTTTGGCTGGACATACATGCTTAGATAGGGGATATGTATTTTACTTCATGTATACTTGTAGTTTAATGTGGCGTAGTTGAGAGAAAAAAGATGACATCTGTAGTGGTGAGGGATGTAGAGATGTGGGGAACAGCAGTGGAGTAAAAAACCCTCTATATAAAAGATTTCATACAATTTGCATCATCTTAACTTTTTTTCCTATTCTCTTTGTCATTTTGATGTTCCATTTATTTCTGTTATTGGGTGCACTCATACAGTCTTCAGAGACTCTCACTGTTTGTTAATCAATTAGACCTAAGATTATTTTAATCATAATATTATTTTTATTTTCTTTTTAGAGTGTGTACATATTTTCCTCCAAGTTGACCTGCACAAATATTGTCAATATCTCTCCAAGTTATCTCTCTGTTAGTCATGGTGCAATTTTGATAGGCCAGGTTATGTATCCTAATCCTGACAATGAACATTAACTTGAAACAGCTAATTTTCTGTCCCTGTCTAGCTTCCTTAATACTTATTCCTGTCTTTTTTGTTTCTGTCCCTGGTACTGGATTCTCTCATGGATTCTGTATGTCTAGGCTGGATATGCCTAACTGCTTCTTTAGCACCCATTCAATATGACTGATGCAGCTTTCTTGCCTATTCCAGCTGCTCAGGAGCCATTCTAATGTAATCTAGCTGGCAAACCCATGGGTCTCACTAACTTTCCCTTGCCTTCATTTTCAGTTTGATAAACAAAGATCAGGATAAACGTATAGGTGTCCATAATTTTCCTGATATTAGTAGTAGTTATCGAGAATATGTTTGGTTTTTTTCAGGAGGACTCATCCTGCTCTGTGTTTGGCTGAAAATACACATGCCACTGGTAAGATTTAGGCCTGTGAGAGAGATGCAGAAAAATATAACTAGATCAAAGGAAACAGAATTATTACTGGTATGAGGGTAAAGTGTACATCTGTGAAAGGCTGTAGAGAAGGCTGGGAACCTGTGCAGTGTAATTGACAATGCCCAACAATTTTGATATGTGTTTGTGGTTTAGGAATGGTACGCCCCAATTTACTGAAAAACCCCAGACCTTGAGCCATGTGGCTCATTTCTCCCAACCCCTCCCTCCACCCCCATGGTGGGATAGAGAAGAGAATTGGAAGCTCAGAAAGGAAAAGATCACAGTTTGAGATAAGAACAACTTACAAGAAACAGCAACAAAAGAGGGAAATGATCAGTGACAACAGCAGTAGTAATAGCAGAGTGTACAAGAGAGGTGAAGGACGTGCACACCGTGCTCACCTCACAGAACCCAGCACCACTGACCCCTCACCCTGCAAAACCAGAAAGAACCCTGATCCCGCTCCAACCCCCCTGGTGCAGTGGGAAGTATTGTACAGCCCCTGGCTGCTGCTGCAAATTAACTCTGTCCTGGCCAGAACCAGGACAATTGTGGATTTCGACAATATGGTAAATGAAAGGAAAAATTTCCAGTCATTTAAGCTCAGTTTAGGCTGCTGAACTAGTGTAAAAGTCCAGTTGATACATATTGATTGCTATCATATATACAGGACTGAGTAACTGTTGTTTTATCATAGAAACACCTTGGTATCACTCTTGGATTTTATCTCTAAAAAACTCCAGAGAAGGAGGGAAGTGCTGTTATCAGCCAGTACAGATGGATTCAGGTAGTGCCCTGGACAGGCCAAATTTCTTGCCAAGGCTTTATGGCAGCCCACAAATCTAGCTGAGCTTTCTGAAAGTGCAATCCATCATGTCCAGACAAACATGTGGCAAATTTTAATTGACCTGTTTAGTTAGCTTCTTACCAGTAACTGGAACAGCACACTTGGTGTCTGTACTAACTGCTACATCAGAAAGTAGAGTCTCTACCAGTTCTAGCAGTTGAGTTTTGACACTCAGAAAGTCTATAAGCCCTCAGAAATATAATTTCCAAGTAAGCTGTAGCAATGGGCCTAACTCTGATGGTGCAAAACTGAAAAACACTTACATGAAAAAGGTACACTGCTTCTTTCTAATAGTTGCATTGCCCTTATAAGGGGCCTATCTTACTAAAGACTTCTTAATCAAAGAAACTAAGTGTCTAACATCAGATTTTGCCCCTTTCCCATCCCATGAAGAAGGTTCTATAGTCCTTGTGTTGGAAATGACATAACTTCTGATTTTTTTAAGGAACTTTAGTCGTGGGTTTGTTCGCCTTTGCCAAGGGGGGTGGCTTTAAGGTTTCTCTTCAAAAGACCAAGTATTTGAGTTTTACTGGGTGAGGCCTGATGGGCTTCAATCAACAAAAAGAAAATTTCTAGACTCTGTAAGTTTAACATGTACAGGTTGGGAGTAGCCTGAAGATATAGAGGAGATAAAAGGACATTAACAGACATCACCCCCTGGTGCAGTTAGAGATACTTGGTCTGGGGAAAGATTGATAAGAGAACCAAAGAATGAGGACCAACTCAGCGTCAGAGGAGAAGGGATCAATAATCAATAGGACATCAAATCCTGTGTAATGTAGAACCAATGAATGAGAATTTCTTTGGGTTTTTTATGTATAAATATGTGAGAAGTCTGGTAAAGAACCATGTGTGATGGAATGATTTCCACTGCCATGTGTGGATGAAATGATTTCAACTGCACATCCTGGCCAGAATAACATCCTGGCCAGAATAAAGTAATGCCTGATTCTGTCACACTTAAAGAGTGTTGGAGAGCTTCTTTTATTCCCGCAGTTTTGGTCACACTTGTATAACTGCATTGCTCAGGCTTAAACCCACACTCTACACTTACAGAACATGAGGGAAGAGAAGTGCACTGGTGAGATAGAGTGCATCCAGTGAAAGTCACAGATTTTGACTCCTAGTCAAGATTCAGAACAGTAATGTACATATCTAATTGTTTCAGATTTGTTTAGTTCCTTTTGCCTCATATGTATTGCAAAAACTATTTTAGAATGTGTTCAAAACCTCTTTCCATCTTCTCCCAACCAATTCCTACTAAAATCTGGATCCTTTGCCTTGAAATAATGATTGACATGCTGTTGTGTCTCATGTGTCTTCTTAGATGGAGATCCTTTTAAAAATAAATGTGGCAATTAAATCCCCAGGCTACTTCAGTTTGTGCAGGGCTTTTTTTAAAAGTGACTGATGAAGAGTATGCAGAGTTTTCAATGAAGCTGCCAGCCCTTCTTCAGTGTCCTCCTTCATTTGCATGGTCTTTGTCACAGATAGTTTGCTTGTGCCAATAGAAAGGGATTGTATTCATGTGTTCTATGACAACTAGGGTTTTCAGAAAACTGAGTAGTATTTCTGCCTGGGAAAAAAAAATTTTTCAGCTCATCTCTGACCTCCTGTAACTACTAAGAGTTACACTAAGAGCTAAGACTTCATGCTTCCTTGGCTCAATATGACCTATCGTATGGTATGTATTTTCTAAGAACACTCATTTGTGATAAGAAAGATGATGAGGTAGAGCCAGATTGAGCTGAAGTGGCAGCTGTAATCCAGCCCTTGGTAGTAACAGGTGTTTTTAGACACGTTTACTGAGAGACTGGTTGTGATCAGTGCTGTACTAGGGAAGAAGTCCATGGAGACTCTCTTTGATTTCACCCAGGACATGAGACCTGAAGGTAAGTAATTTAAGCCCATGTATTAATAAAAGCCATCCTAACTTTGCCTTCACTTGTGTGTGGGTCACGTGTTTCCTTTGCTGCATGGTTCCAGAGGCCAGACAATACCTTCTGCCCACTGTGCTCAGTAAGGTGGATGTGTTTCACTCAAGTTACACATTTGCATAGTGAATCCCACAAGACTGTTAGCCCTACAGCTGTATTTCAGCCTTCCCAGTCATCTCTTCTTGTGACCCTGGCTCTCCTTGTAGTTTTTGCGCCAGGAACTATGTGAGTACAGAGGATGCAGATCTGGGTAACCAGCTGCTGTCAGCTGCTTTATACTGCTAGAACATCAGAAAAAGTTCTGGAAAGCACTAGGCTGTAACCCAGCAATGAAACCTGTTTTAGCAAATGATTGGGCACAAGTGAAATTAATGTCTTCTTGCAAGCCAGTTTAGGAGGAAACAGGTGGTACATGGTTATTACAATGCACAGAGAGCAACTCTTGGGATACAACTGGAAATAATTCAAAAGGCAACAGTGAGTCCATTGTAAATAAAAAACAGGGTATGATGTAACTGGCTTGTGATAAGCAGGGGTAACCAGTGGGAAGCCAAAGACGTAATGTTTTGTTCTTGTGCATTAATCACCGAGTAATGATGTGGAAGCAAATGGCAGCAGCTTAGGTGAGTTATTCCATGTCTCTACTGTGCTACTCTCCAGTAAGCCTTCTCTCCCTAGTTGTTGGGGGGAGCCTCCAACTGAATTTTCTGGAAGAGATCAATGAGCTGCCTCATAAATATTGGGAAAGGTCACTGACAGTGCAACAGGACACAAAAGATCTGAACACAAGGGTTTTCCTGATGTTAATAGATAGTGACTCTGTTATGGAAAAAAAAGTAGGCATAATCCTGAAATGACAGAAATAAACATTGGTCCTCCTGATATTTTTAGATATTGTCAGCTGACAGGGCAGATTGTAAAGGACTGAAAAATGACGAACATAACTATGACTCTCTTCTTCCCCCCCCCAAAAAAAAGAAAGGGGGGGGGTAGGGAAGAGAGAGAAGAAAGAAGGCTCTGCTGGCAGCCTCAGGATAGTTAGTTTCAAAAGCATGTGTGGGGGAAAATATGAGAAACAATCTTGTGGGATTCAGTGAGGAAACACTTCAAAAATATAATTTGATTAGGACACAGCCTGTATGATTCAACGAGGGGGAGGAGGTATTGCCTGGAATATGCATCTGACAAACTTTTACATCAAGAATTACTAAATTACAGTCATGCAGCCATGAAGTAGGGGCCAAAACTAATTTTTTTTTTTACAAACTCATGAACTGCAACTTTTTGAGTTGTTGGCATCGATGACGTGAATCAGCACCACAAGGTTACTTTTGCTTCTGGTTCCATTGATGTATTCTTCTTTTTTATTTTTATCACGGTATCATGTGCTGTCTACCCTTCCTAAGCTCTCTGTTGGACTAGAGAGCAGGTAAGGAAAAGGAATCCTTCACTGTAGTGCGCAAGAGAATGTCAGATTTAATGTGAAGATGATTCACTCTTTTTGCCTGATCAGGTGGACTTTGATATCGTTACAGAACATCATTCAATCACTGTCAATTGTTTATTATTATTATTGTTATTATTATTGCTGTATTGAAGCTGTGCCTATAGATGCATTGCTATGAACATGTAGTACTGATCAATACCAAGGAAAGTAAGTCTGTGGAATCAAAAAAGGTGTAGAATATAAGAAAGACACAGTTATTTAGGGAAGTATTTTATCATTTAAAGGCTGCAGCCTGTAACTTTGAACTGTAAATGGAAGGTAGAATGCTATATTTTGCATCATAACACAAGGAGATTAGGCAGAATCACAGTGTGGGACCTGCTCCACTAGCAAAGGAAATAGAAAGGAGAGAGTAGGCTCTGAAATCTCCTTTTTAGTGACATTTCTGTCAGGGCTTCAAGGAGGATTATGCAGCGTACAGTTGTACAAACAGTACAGTGCCAGTCATTTTCTTTCAAAGAACTGAGCTCTTATCACAGCTTTCCCTTTTTTTTTAGCTGATGATCCTTAAGTCCAGTTTTTGCTACACTCATTCACGGAAAAAGTTGTAGAGTGTAATTTTTGCTTCAGATCTAGATGTCGACCTTCTGGAAAGCAGGCAGCCAGAATTTGGCTCTCAGTACTCTCCAGCACCTTGCTAATGACCTGTAGTTGAAGATCTGTTTTGCTTTGAGGGAAAATGAGAGTTAGTAAATATTCAAAAAGGAGATGATCTGCTTAGTGCAGTGTCTGGAGAACTCGCTTGGAGAAAAGATACTGTGTGCCATCTCTGCTTTTATGCACTTATCCTGAGTAATTTTGATATGGAAGCTTTAGGAATCCATGTGGGAAGGTAAAGAGAGTACTTTATTTCTAAGAGTTGCTGTCAACACAGGAATATTCCAGAGGGGAAAATAAATACTGTATCCTTCATGAGCTTGTTGTTAATATAATATGCTATGATTCAGGAAAATCTTTCATCTTAGTGCTGATTTATCTCATTTAAAAAAAAAGGTGGTTTTTTTACTATCTATCAGCAAGATGGTATCTTTTGTCCTTAAGCTATTTAGGAAACCTAGAACTTGTGCAGAACCAAATGAAGCATTGAAAAAGATGCTTATTTGAACCTCACCAGTTATAAGATTATTAGCACTGAATGAAAGTACAAAATTGACATCAGTATGACATTGTTTTGAGGTCTGTTCTACATAAAAAATTGTTGTTTATTAGATGTTAAACAGTTATTTAGTTAAAGTACACTATTTTGAACACTTTCCTTGCAAGTACCATTCTAGAGAGAATTGGACAGAGCTATTATTATTTGCTTTATGTTTGTGTTTGCAGGCTCAATTTCAGCAATATTAAAGTTAATCATATTTCATTCCTTCACTGAAAGTCCACTGTAATGTACTGAAACTCATGGGACACTCTAACTACAGGCATAGATGTACTGAACTAGAAAAAAAAATGACTAAAATACTAATAACATTCTATCTTACACTAGGTCTTGCCACTTAAAATCATTGCATATGTGATTGCTGGATATGCTCTTTTACCTTAGTGTTTATCTGATTCCAGTAAAAATCATGAAAGGATGCCCAGTTTCATGCAAAAACTTTCCCTAGTGTTATACAAAGTAGTTAATTGTTAACCATTCTTTTTTCCACCACATTGGTAAGTCAGAACATTTTAGGGACGGTATAATAATCCTTAAACTAAAGAACATATAAGTATAAAGTGTTTAGAGTTTGAGAAGTCTCCAGGCTAGAAATTTAAATCAATATTGCCTTGAAAAAAAGGGGTTGTAAATTGGTGTTTTAGTTCAGTGCTGACTCTATAAACAGGTTGTGGATTGTTGCCTTGTTAATTTAGGGTTATTTTAAAAAAAAACAAAACAAGGCTGTGAATGTATGTGGTAATTAGATGATTCATTTAACTGGGGCTGGGCTTTTGAAAAGGGGTGTTTCACTTGCTGAGAGATTCATTAAAACAGGTAGTAAAAATGAAAACTACCCCCCTAGTAATAATTATTATGATCAGAATTATTAAGTTCAGGCTCAGAAGGTCAGAATAACGAATTTGCAGGTATACTGAGAATTCAAATTATGAAATGTGAGGGTCACTGTATATCTTCTGATTTTGTTTCTGGAAGTTATTATTTTGGCATTCTCAAAGCAACAAACTGATCTTTTTGTTGATTTGATCAAATTTGCTAATTTGTATATTTTCCTTCATTCTTAAGTATTGAAAAAATAATGAACATTCCAGAGAAACTGTTGTTTAGTTCCCTGAGTAAAGACAGCCCTACAAAAACCAGTGATTCTTTGCAAAAATAGATGTTCATGGATGTTATACCTGGGAAAAAAAATTGAGTTGTTTTATAGTACTGCATCTTTTACTGTGTCTGGCTTAGGAAAGCATCTGGTTATTTCTAACCTTTGTTTAGAAACTGTTTCCTTTGTCAATAGTACGAGGAAGTGCATATCCTATTTTAAATCTTTCTGGAAATAGAGTGACCAGCTTTATTAGTGGAAGTTTCAAATGCTATTGTATATATTACAGGCAAGTGCAGACTTTCAGTTGAGGAAACCTGTAGCTTCTACTCCTTTAGCAGCAGTGGGGAAAAGAATAATTCTGAATAACTCACAAACTTTCTATCAAAAAGCAGAAAAACTAGAATTGTGTAGTTAAAGACAAGAGTTCATGAGCCCTATCAGAAGAAGTAGAAATTCTATTAGAGAGTCACAATGGTGTTTCTTACAAAAAAGAAGTGATGCTTTTCTCTCATTTTCTGATTATCTTCTGTTTTCTGGAAGTGTGACTCCTCACATCTATATATAAACACCTAGAAGTTGTTGTATAATCTAAATAAGCTGTATAGAAAGTGATGAGAAAAATGACGTCTGCAGGATGTGGCTCATCCCACATATTTAAATCACTATTGACAAGCTTCTGACAACTTTTTCAACAGAAATGCTTCATATTTAATTTGTTCAATCATTCCTCCTTCTCAGTTTCATTCCTTATCAGTTCCAGATAGAGTCTCAGGTTATTACACGGTTGGCAGGAGACAGGACATGCAAAGGCACTACAGCAAACAGCATTTATGGGTCAGTGAACTTCCCTTTGCAGGAACACTGCACTGGGACCGGTTTAGCTCATTTTCCTAACCATGGCGTACAACTCAAGAGTTTGGAGAGCACCTTCTCAAAGTGAAATTGGCATGATACACAGTTGCATCCAAGCCTATTCTCTACTGCCACATCCACTTAAGCTTCAAAACAAGTTCTTAACGAGTTTAATCATATTTAAAATTTTAGTATTTTTCAACATTATTAAAATTGCCTTTGGCAAAAATCAGGAGTATACTGAGCTCCACATGACTCAGGCTCAAAACAGGTTTAGTGTATTCAGTTCCTTGTGAATCACCACTTCTTTAGACAAGACTTTAATTTTTGGGGTGTTTTTGCACCTTTAATTACATTGTTGTATATGTGATTAAAGAGAATATCTAAGAAATGTTCGTGCCTCTTACAGAATTATTAACCGTCTAGTCAGGATGGAATTGAAATATATTCTTTCTCTTCCTTTCTCTCTAGAAGCTGACATAAAAGATGAGTGGGTTTCCAGAGTTCCTTCTTGAGGATATCTTACCTATTTTCACTGGGTCACATAATTAGAAGTGCAGATTGTGGCTTAGTATATCTCAAATAATAGCCTTTTTGAATTTCAAAGGTCTTCCCTTATCTTCATACCTACAAATAACATGATACTTTTTGATTTTGAGATCATCTTTGGCAGATCTGTGATAGTGTATTTTATTCTCTCTTCCTTGCTCATTCTGCACATATACCTGTGTGAAATTTGAAAGAGATTCTGCAAACCTTAGTCATGGGGAAGAATACCGTATTGAACAATAATGCAACTCTTTTAAATGCAATTTCTTTATTCTGGAAAGCAAGCCTAAAAAATTAATCCCTCAATCAGCATGGTTCTAGAGTACACTGAAGGTACAGAGAAACTTAATCTTTCATAGAAAATACCATTCTTCTTTTTATAAACCTCATCAGAGATATATTATAAAAAGCAACATTTCATCATCAGTTGGAAGTAGATCCTGAATGGATACAAGATTTTCTCTGTTTCTGTCCCATAAATTATGAAGAACCCCTGAAAATGAAAGTGTTACTGCATACTGAGGTTGCATTTTGGTTTATGCTTCTGAGAGCCAAGATTTCCCCGAAACACAAAATGGCCTTTAGAAATGTGAATGAACTCCTGACATATTACTGATTTTTAGTGTGAAGTGGAACAATGACAGCTTAAACAAGAGATAGTAACAATTAATAACAGCTGATTCTTTCAAGATTCAAACTGCCAACCAGTGTGCACATACACACACTGTTTCTATTTCGTATTCTATATCATGACTGGATTGTTTTCACAATGGTTAGAAGCTCCAGTTAATTCCATGATAGAATCTACAAGGTAGGTATACTTGTGACACTTTGAAAACCACTCCTGAAGAGCTGTATTTAAATTCACATCTTCCCTTTGTGCTTACTTGCATCTCTAATGCTCAGCTGAATTTAAGATAACAACTTATGACATGTTTACTGTGTTGCATTATGCAACATAACATGTATGTGTGTTTCCATGTGTGCACAGTTATATTTGTATTTATAAACACCAAACTGAGCTCATCCTTTTCTGAGAGCTGTGGGTCAGAGGGAGAAACTCTACCTGTGTCATACAAGAAAAATGAAGTGGCCAGGAGCTTTCATACCTGTCTTTGGCTCCTGTGTCCAGGGACCACGTGTGGGATTGCTAGAGAGGGATGGAAAGGGAAATGACAATAATATTGATTTAGGCTTGAACTTATGCTCTGCAGCCTGCAGCGTGGAGAGGAATCATCATCAGATTTTATTTCAGTAAGTGTCCCTCATTTAACCCATTGTAATAAACTATCAGTTTATTACAAGGACTGTTCAGCTGAAGTGTGTTACTGCATGGTGTCAGACTTCTAAAACCTTTACAAATTCCTTCAGTGAGGTGTTTCATATGATTTTAAGTGGAAAAAAAAAATCAGGCTATAATGACAGTGCATTTTGTAATTAAAAATTTCAGCAGAACATGCTGCAAGTTTTCAGGAGCATGCACATACATAAAAATCAAATCAAACTAAGATATTTGCTTGGTCCTGTGACAATGAATTTGAAACTCCTCTGTTTATTCTTTTCTGTAATTACGCATCAACTGCAGTCTCACTCCCTTTCTCTTTTTACATAGTGCTTTTCACATACTTCTTTTCCTTGCTTCTTTTATGACTATTTCTTTTAGAGTAATATAGCATAATAATGTAGTAATTCAAAAGTAGTGCACTTTCCACATTAAAAATACCACTATTTGCTATGAAACTGTGCATTTAATGAAACTTCATGTCAGATACATGCAAACCCTCTGGCTGGAAGATTTTGAAAGGCAAAAGCTTTTGACTCTATACAGCCAGTTTGGTTTATGGATATTGGTGGTGACCTGTAATTTCAGTGGCTTAATGATTTTACTTTACTGGAATGCTTTTGTACTTCAATTGTCTGGTACACTGGTATGATAGCTAAAAAATTTGTGAATGTAGAAGAAATACGTGGTGGGAAGCAGAGTATTCTGGCTTACCTGCTATTGAGCATTGACCAATATCCAGACTTAAGAGGAACTATATCCTTACAGAACAGATATTAGAAGCTGTAGTTTCAAAATGGCAATCTGCACATCTGAGGACTGTAATCTGCTTTCCTAAGGGCAGTCAGTACACAGGTTTGCTTCAGAAGACAGACTGGGAATTGATTCAAATACTTATATTTTTTGTTCTTGCTTCTTCTGTGTTCCAAGGGAAATTATTGTCTCTAGTTCTTTTCCTCCTGTTTCTTTTTCATATTCAATGGTATACAGAGAAATGTAATATTCATTCTAAATCTGCTGACCAGATATACTGACAGCGTGATATTTACATTATAAGATTACATTCTCCATGAGATTCGGCTTTGTGTAGACCACTGCTAAATCAAGATGTACTTTAAGGTATCTCTTGGTCACTTTCTTGCCAATGTGCAGCAATTTGGGCATGAAAATATCAGTATTCCATTGTAATGCGTTGAGCCACTATCTGTATCTAAATAAACACTTGTGAGAGATCTGTAAAGCAATATCAGAAGACAGTTACTGCTATAATAAGGAAACAAGGCTCTTGGAGTATAATCAAATTAAAATTATATGCTCATAAACAAATGGCATAATTATTTTATTAAATGTGTAAATCACTTTTTGATTTCTAGAATGATTTCTTTTAGCAAGTCATGAAATATTTAACATGAGAGATAACAGACTTCCTTACACAGAAAGTTTTTCAACCTTTCATAGAGGAGAAAGGCTGTCATTATGCTCTCTAGAAAAAATGGATTCTAAACCAGTTGAGTCAGGCTTATTTGACATTGCTCACAGTGCAGACTGTTGTTGGTATTTGAAGACAGTCCAGCTCTGAGCTGTAATTATGATGACATATCTATTCATGTTTGTTGGTGCTGAGGATAGACAGCTGTTTTCACTTGCTGGCTTGCAATTTGACAACTGCAGTCCCAACAAATGCTTCTGATGTTCATACATGACAGGAATAAAAAGATCAAAAATCACACATAAAATGTCCCATCCTCCTTCTCTTTATCTTGTTTCTGAATCCATAGAAATGTAGGTCTTGAAGGGATTTTGGGGAATTTATCAAGTCAGATCTAAGGCAGTCATAGCTACCCAGAACACATCAGTCTGTGTTGGTTTGTGTCTTCTTACAAAAGGTAAGGCTTTCTAGATGAGGTCTGGATTGATTATTCAAGAGGTAGATTCTTTCTCTGGTTTTGCTCCAGGATTTTCTTGGCCTGGGTTAAATCAGTTGCTGAATTCTACCTTCCCATTCGCCCTAATTGTAGGCTTCTCATGAATAATTCAAATTATTAATGTCTACAGTAGCCTCCATGGTGAAGGTCTGACTTCAGATGAAGAGCTTTAGGTGTTACTCAGCTCAGGCTTTCTCTCTGCTTACCTTGCTACTCCAATATGTCAGCAACTCTTCAGTCTTATTTTACCTTCCCTATCCTACCACATATGCTTAAAGCTAGAGCTGTTACTCTGTGTAGAGCTAGGCATTAAATGAATATGGATAAAAATATAAGCTGTAAATTCTTGGCCGTCTACACAGCCATCCTGTGAATTTGTTTCACTGAGCATAAATAACAGCTGTATTTTCCTTTCATTTGTACTCAGGTATTTCATTCATGTTCAGTTGCTTCTCTGTCCATTTTGTAGGACAGGCTCTGTTTGTATGGTTGGGAATCAAACCTAGTTTCTGTGAAAAATGTTTTGCTATTCTTTCATAAAAATGAAATTAAGAAATCAGTATGTGTCATTTTACTAGATACACCTCTGATGGGTATTTGCTTTGGCTAGGGAACTGCCACCAGGCTATTATTACCGCATGTATTCAAATGACATTTTATTTCCTACTCTGCATTTCTGAGCAGCAGGCTGCTTTAGCTACTGCAGAGTCACATCTACAGAAAAGGGACAGATGTTCCACATTTTTCTTTATGAAACTGGAGAACCTTTCAAATTCACTAACTAAAATGCCACCAAAGACACTCTACACAATAGATGACATTGTCCTAAAGAGATGAAGAAAATTTACTATTTAAATTCCCAGTAGAATTCACAGGGCATGCTCGATATAATTAGTAATTGTATGCTCAATGGGCACACATAGTAAAAGATAGTCAGTTCCTTCCTACTATTCTAATAATGGGAGAGTGCATGTAGATGTCTATTCAAAAGAGAGGATACAAGACTACTGCTAACAACTGTAAGAGAGAAAGAGAAAGACAGGATGAGAAAGTTTAATTAACAAGTACTACCCAGAGAGATATTTTGAAGAAAGAATGACTCATAGGATAATAGTGCAGCTTTGCCAGTGGCCAGGATAGGGAGGAAGAATACAAAGGAACAGCTCGCCTTTAATGAAGTAGATTTAGTTTCTGTATCTTCAGGAAGTTGAAAACATACCTTTGTTGCCCGCTTACTTATTTCCTTGCTGTATGTTCCAGTTCAAGTTTAAAAAAAAAGGAGGGGGGCTGTTTTCTTTATTACTCTCTGGTAAGGTCAAGGGGTCTGAAGTATATCTTTTGCAATAGAAAGAACTCTTTGTACCAAAAATAGTGTCAGGAGAAAATTAAAGCTAGAATAAAATGTAACATTTTGCCAAAGATTACCTCTCAGTCCAAAGTTTTACATGTTTCTCTAGAGTTACAATATTTCCTGAAACTAACAGTTTTCAAAGGTGCTGTTACGGTACCTCTAATACCAATGGGATGGACTGGATCTGTTATGAGCTTACTAGAATACTGCTCTGATGGGGACTGTGGCCATCAAGAATCAGGGCTTTTAATTAATCTTATCAGTTCAGTAGAAGGAATTTAATTTAAATCTCAGAATATTTTCTGTATTCCCCTCCATTCTTAAGGCATGCATGTCAATGTGACTAGAATATTTCTTGGAGTATCCTGATATCCTGGAGTATCCAGTTATAGGCAGGAATATATCAGAAACAGATCTGTTTCAAGTCACTACTCATTATGTTGACTTGGAAATTTCTCATAAAAGAGAAGTAATTTCTCAACAGAATCGTGCCAACCCATTTTCATTGTGGCATTTTCAGATTTATGCCAATTCCAACTTCCTTTGGCAAGGGAAATTAGAGATGGAGTAATCTGGCAACAAATGAAGTTATTCCTTGTACTGCCTGAAGAGGAAACTGAATTTTACCTAACGAGGCTGGAGGTAGTGCTTCATTTGGCAAACTGTGTTCACATGAGGAACAGTGCTTGGTCAAGATCAACAAAATTGTTTGTAGCAAGTGTAAACAAATGCTATTCTCTGTTTCCACAGCACAATTCCCCATTCTAGGGAGCAGTTGTCTATCCCAAGATCTTAGTAAATACAGTGAGATATTTCAGACACAGCTGATGGGTAGTGAAAGAAGGGAGACTTCAACAAGGATGTCCTTGAAAGTGAAATCTATGGTGTATTATTGTTCAGAACAGGATAATTTTTGCCCTAGACATAAGTGCATTCTCTGAGTTTGGTTCTGTGGTGACCCAGCACTTCATTCATGTCTTCAACTTCTGTAGCAACCTAATGTTCAGTTTAGACCCTGACTGAAAGTGGTACATGTGTGTGAGATGTATGAAAGGGCACTACTAAACCACTGTAGCGTGTCTTCCTCTTCCCAGCAGTATTTTGAAATACTTTATCTTTGGCCAGCATCACTGAGAAGGTCAGATAGCTGTCTTCTCTATTTTATAAGAAATATTTTTATGCTCTTATGTCTGTCCTGTTTAACAACTCTACCATAAAATTGTTTTAGTGCCAAAAAGTCACCATGTTTGTTGTGGTGTCAGTTTGGTAATGCAGTCAAGCTGTCTTAATTGATCAGTTCCTACAGTGTGTTACAATATAGCTTCCATTATGTCATTCTGACATGTGTCAAGTATGTCCCACTGTGGGAAGAAAGATGTTAAAGAATCTATTTCTTTCGAGTAGATCTCATGATTCATTAACACAAAGTTTCAGCCCTTGTAAACAGGTAAAATGTAAAGTAAGACATTCTTATATCTATGAGATGTATTTAAAGGTACTTCCTATAGCATATTATATATTGGAGTTATATATTCATAATTTTTTTCTGTGCTACATTCTATTTATTTGTCTAACTGTTGCTTTTTCAATTTTCAAAATAGTTTAATGTGAGTTGTGCTAATGTGCCATATGCAGATGCTCTGCTTTTTGTGCAGAAAGAGGTTTACAAAATTTCACATATGAATTATAGAGCAATTCTTTGTTATTCTTTCTGTTTTCAGCTTAGGAAACTTGAAAAAAGCTAAAACTGATGTTATTAATTTTTTGGAGCAGACATGGCTCATTTAACCTCAGCAATGCTTAATAAGGCATGTGTATCTGAAAGACATTAACTAGGATTGTGGGTCTGAGCTTTTATAGATCCAACATAATATCGTGAAGAGAAGGGTGTTAGTGCTCTTCTAGGATGTATAAATTTACAGATAGGAGTGAATTGGATGACGCTAGACTGGTGATAGATGATATTTTGATGTCTTGAGAGTTTGATTTTGGTTTTAAGAAACAATATTGTGATCAATGTGCTTCAAGAACAAGAAAAGTCAGTACCAGTCCATAGTAATGGTCTATATGCTAACCATCAAGCTTTTCTTTGGTGAGCTGGAATTGCTGTTGAGAATTTCTGATGTTTTTCTACTTTTTTTTTTCAATAGTTATTAATCCCAAAGCCAAAACTTAGGGAAATCAGAAATTTTGTCTTGTGTAGATCTGGTGAAAGTAGTATTAGTTAGTGTATTAAAGGAAAAGGGAAATTTTGTATGTGAGAATTCCAGAAAGCAGCTCAGTGAGTTGGAGAGTTTAGGATGGTTGTATACTGTCGACATGTGTTAACTTTTCATGATAATTTTTGTTTATCCTTAAAGGCTTTAAAACATATTTCAGGAGCAGGTCCCATATGTTTCTGGATATTTCTACTTGCTCCTCATTCAGCCTTTTTTGTCATGAGCCACATGAACTGTAGCACACGGCTTGGAGCTATCAAGCTCCATACAGTAGAGAGAATAAAGAGGGAGACTGTAGAGCAGAGAGAGAATAAGAAGGTCTTGCACACTTTGTAGTTTTGTCTTTCAGTTTCCAAACATAGAACCCCAGAAAAAAGGTCTCGGTGTCTACTGCCAGTCCTGCAGTTGTGGACGGAACGGGTAATTCTGCATGGTTGTGGTGGAACACCATCTGGCAAATGAAGGCCCAGGCAGCTGCTTGCTCCCTGCCCCAGCGGGATGCGGAGAGAATTGGGAGAGTAAAAGTAAGAAAACTCCTTGAGAAAACTCCTGGGTTGAGATAAAGACAGTTTACTAGGTAAAGCAAGAGCCACATGCAAAGCAAAACAAAGAATTAATTCACTGCTTCCCATGAGCAGGCAAGTCTTCAGCCATCTCAAGGAGAGCAGGGCTCCATCATGGAAAGCCAGATGCCATCACTCCAAATGTCTCCCCCATTCTTTGTTCAACACCATTTTCAGAACAAAACCAAAACCAGCCCCACACTAGCAACTATGAAAAAATTACCTCAGGAAAAAATTACTGCCAGCACATGTGAAAGGTGGTACGACACGGCAGGTGGAGTAGAATGTATTGAGTGGTGCACAGGGGTACAGGTTTATTATGAAGATACAGGAGGATTTACTGTTTGGAATATTAACGCTTTCTCTACTATCTAAATGAACTTAGAGCTACTTTAATTTTGATTTGTTAGAGTAACTTAAAGGGGCAGGCAATTTACTACTTCGTACATTCAATATTAAGTCTGATCCACTGATGATGTTTATATGAGACATAAAATTTGCCATGTGATAAATGAAGTTCCAAGGAAGCCTGTATTCTATGTTGTCTTCAGCTTTCTCAGATCCCAGTATCTGCAGTCTTCTCAATAGACAAGCTCTCTAACAGCTCTCCTGTTTCTTCCAGGAGCTTTAGGAACATTTGTTAATAGTCTTATTGGATTGAAATTTTAAAAAATACATACATTCTCTTTAAGAAATGTTAGGCAGATTTCAGAATTTCTGGTAGAATTAGAATTCTGTTTTATGACCTATTTTGCAGTACCAGCCTAATTTATCAAAGCCATAATTATGTAGTGGACAGGTGTCTTTTCTAGGGGCCTTTTTGATTGTATTGATTCTTATTTTAATCAAGAGATGCAGAAAGACTTTCTCTTGCACTCTCTCATCTTTGTGTTGCACAGACTCCCAGACAGTGTAGCATACGAACGACTGAACTTAGGTTTTGGCTTCCCCACCCACCCTAGCCCTTATGGGAACAATTAAAAATTATTTACAGCCTTCTTTTGCTGCAAACTCAACTTTAAAATTTTAATTTTAAAGTTGAAATGCAAATCATGGTTTTTGTATGAACAAAGGAACCTGCTGCATAAGCATTAAAATATACAATCAAAATACACAAATCTAAACAAACCCTTGAAACAACTTCAGGTTGTTGTGGGATATCAGTACAGACAGGATGGGAATCATTTAGTATTCCAGTAAGGTTTTAATAAGATAACATATTTCTCAGTGAAGATTGAAACAGGTAATGAAATAAAGTAATACCTGTTTTCCCTATGCATTCAATTAGCTGTGAATTTTGGTTTAAAACTGTATTAGAAGGACAAAACTATACACACTAACATTTTTATGTCCTGTAACTAGACGTTCCATAGCTGCTCCTAACTGGACTGGCCTCTGGATACACAGTCACGAAAAGCCGTGTTTCGTGTTATAATAATTTGCTTGCATAAGCACAATCTTTGAGGACAGCACATTAGGGAAAAAACAATGAAACTTAAGCCATGTCTGATTTTTTTATAATAATAACAATTATTAAAAATTTAATGGCCCCAAATTGTTCAATTTCAATTAGGCTTTAATTTAATTAGTCAAAAAGATTGACACTTCTCAAGCTTAAATTAATTTTGAGGTTCTGTAAGTAGAGATCAAGAAGGTATTAAAACCCACAATCTATTATGATATTTGGGCCATTTATAAAAACTAACCCTAATGACTAGCACGAAGGTACCAAATCTGACATATTCTTCACAGGAAGAGTCATCTTGCTGCCACATCTTCAGTGTCTCTGCTGAAAAGTTTTAAGCAGCATGTAAAAGTACACTTCAACATAAGGTAGGTAAGGAACAAGCATACAAAGCACGTAGAGAAAGCACAAAGGGAATGTATACATACAGGGAAGGGAAGCATGATCATACCAGGCAGCATGCAGGGAAAGCATACAGGAAATAGCTTTGCAGGGTATGTGGAACACCTAATTCAACTCCATTGAAAGATGACTAAAATTTGTGTAGAAACACCAAAACCAATTTGTGTGTTACTAGTATTTAACATCTAGTGCTGGGGCCTGCTGGTTACCTCCAATTTGTTGAACAGTCCAGTTGAAAAACTAAAGAGCTTGTAACTAGCAGGAAATGTTACGCAGAATGAAATGCTTTGTATTATTGGTTTGTGCTAAAGGCTTTTCCTCACTCTCCACAAAGGACCTTTTTTTGTCTGTTTCCTGATCATTGATTCCTCCTGTGCACCACGATATGAAAATACATGTATGCGTAAACATGCATAGGTAAGCATAGGTGAATATTCATGTAGGTATTTCAATATGTACACCTATTCTGAATAATACATATATGGAGCATAAAGAATATGTGTGTGTACATATATATATATATATATGGAATAGATATATATGTATATGGAAAAGAGTAATTTCATTTTGGTCAAAAAGCTGTCCCTGCTTCCTGGAAAAAAAGGTCTTTGGAAGAAAATGGCTTTATAACTGTCAGGTTCAGCTACAGAAACCATTTGAAAGTAGAAGTGAAGCAGCACACTCTGAAAAAGCATCATCTAATGTTAGGAAGTTTTCACTTACTACTGGTCCAGCTAGCAAACATTTTCGTGAGCTTCCTGGTTCCTATTTCTCCTATTTCTGGAGCCTGCTCTGTCTTGGCTTTACCACTGTTATGGATAGCTTCAATGGAATAGAAAATAATAGTATATGGGCATAAAAGTGCTGAACCAAGGCACAGTGTAAAGACAGAGAACAGAGATTTGAATGAAACTGAAGACTATATCTTGAAAGTGTGGAATATCTACTTGATATCCGTAACTCCTGCAGTGTCTCAACACCTTCCTATGTTCCAGAGAGACTTTAGTGTAAGCAACACCGAAACTTTTTTCTTCTTCTGACTCCCGCAGTGACGGTTCTCTCCTTGGCTTGAGCAGTTCAACTGTAAATGTACCTTTTGGAAACAATGGAGGAGGTAGAACTCAGGAAGGAAGGAGGGGTGGGAAGAAAGGTGTTTTTAAGATTTATTTTACTTCTCTTTATCCTGCTCTGATTTTGTTAGTAATAAATTCAGTTAATGTCCCCAAGATGAGTCTGTTCTGCATGTTACAGTATTTGGGGAATCATCTCTTCTGATCCTTAACTTGTGAACATTTTATTATATATTCTCTCCCCTGTCCACTTGTAGAGGAGTGATAGAGCAGCTTTAGTGGGTGCCTGGCATCTAGCCAGGGAGAACCCACTACACCTTGGTAGGGAAGGATCAAATCAAGGGACTTACAAACACAACAGATGTACACAAGTGCAAGGGACCTGATGGCATGTACTCCTGTGCTGGGGGAGGAGGTTGATGTCCAGGCCAGGCCATTCATCTTTGAATGCTTGTGGTGACTGGAGGAACATCCTGAGTGCTGGAGAAATTTCCCAGACCAGGTCTCGATCTTAAAGATCTCTTGTTGTTAGCAAAAATCATAAAATCATTAAGGTTGGAAAAGACCTGCAAGATCAAGTCCACCCTATGACCAAATACCACCATGCCCACTAAATCACATTGTGAGGTGTCATGTCCACTCATTTTCTGTATGCTTCCTGGGATTGACTCCACAAGGGGAGCCTTTTCCAAGCCTAATCACTCTTTCTTTCCAATGCCTAATCACTAATATCCCACCTGAGCCACCCTTGGCACACGTTGAGGCCATTTGTCCTATTGCTAGTTGCCTGGGAGACAAGCAGACCCCCACCTCACTACCACCTCCTTTCAGGCAGTTGTAGAGAGCAATAAAGTCTCCTCTGAGCCTTTTTTTCTTCAATGAGGCATAATCACTTTGAATATTAAAAAAATCTACTTTTTTTTTTGGTGAAGAAAGCTGTTTACAAAAACCTGAATTATTGTCTTGTATTATATTTGAACTAGCATGTGAATAGGTAGTAATGTTGTAACAGAATAGGTGATCTTAAAGGGTAAAGTTGAGATTGTATTTATAACCTTTCTATTAACGTTACCTGAGTTTCTTAGATAAGCTTGTGTCCTCAAGATTCTATCTGTAGTACTTTGCATGTAGAATAAAAAACTTACTAATTTTTATTAGTGCTTCATTAAAGAAAAATATGTTCTCTCAGTGTGTTGTATTTTATCATAAAAGAAATCAGTAAATACCATAATAGAAATCAGGGGTATAATTATGTTTTTTCTCATTATATTTATTGCTTTATGCCATCTAGTGGTGTCTGCACTTGGTATCAGCTTTAGTAGCTGCAGAACTTTAAACACATTAACAGATGTTATTCTAATGTGACTTTTTTGTGTTTTCTTGGTACATGATTGGATAATGGAAGATCTCATGATGATAAATTGGACAAGTTGCCTTGTTACACATTTAAAGATGGATAGAATTAAACAAACTTAAATAACAAATGTTCAAAATGTTAGTACTAATTTGAACTGATGCCAGGAATTTTTTTTCAGTGTTGCATATGTTTGTTCCTAGTTTTGCTGAAGTTTTGACTATGAATAATGAGGTACTGAAATAAGTAAGCTGACCAGAAAATGACTTACGATTAAATAGCTCTGTGTGGAGTGTTCAAGGATTATAATATTATACAAAAAGGTATAATTGCAGTTTTGGGATTTGACTGTCCTTAAGAAATATTGTTGCCCTGAAGTGTGAATTTATTTTTAAAAATAATGTTGCTTTTGTTTTTAAATGGAGGAAAAAAAAAGGTACCTCTACTTTGCTGGATAAGGAGAATTTGAACAATTCAGAAATGCTTAATCTGTAATGTTGATAGTGAAGTATGAGATGGTCCAAATGTGACTGGATAATAGCTTTTGAGATAGACATACTGCCCCTGCAATTTGTCCAGGATATCCATTCACATATTTATCCATTCAAGTGCTGAATTTTCTGTAGTAGTTCTGTACAGCAATAAGTTACTGCCTCTAAAGGAAAGTGAAGCAGTTGCAGCAAATGGGCCGAGACAAACTTGTCTGATGGCTGATTAATTCCATCACAGAAATTTGGCAAGCACAGTTTATACTTTCCATGTACAATGCTGCCAATTGCCAATCTTCATAATGGATCTTTTTATCTTGTATCACTTTTCAATTTTTTTTTGTTCAGGCAACTTGGTATCTCAAAAACTCAGCTGAAGAAATCAGGAAATAACATTGGTGTCTTTTGGTTTCACTGAAGAAATGAAATTATTTGGATCTAAAATTAGAATATGCTTAAATAAGTGTGACCCTACATTTGCAAAAATATGAAAACTTGAAAAAAACCCCAACATGACCTCAGTGTTCATTATCGATAAAAATAAAGATTTTTAAAACCATCCATGATTTTAGGATTTGGATTGGCAATTTTGCACTTAGTTCTGGCATGGTATATCCAAATGTGGTTTTGCATTCTGCCAATCCATTCCAGTTGTAAATGGAGCTGCTGGCTTTTCTGGAGTTCTCCTGGAACTGAAGCTGTTAAACTGATTTTACTACTAATTCTGATTTTCTATCACAGCTCAAAAGGAAAAAGTTAATTGGTCTTCTACAAAATGCAGTTCTGTCAGTGGTGATTAGCAAATTGAGATGTGTTTTACGATTTTCTGTTTGGAAGCACCAGACCTGTGCTACATTTGCATCTTGCACCTTATATAAAGTATAAGGTATTAACAAAGGGAAAAACCAAGCAAACCCAACACCCACATTCTACTGGCTTTTACAGCAAAGATTTTAAAGGAGGAATAGTAATGACTTGAAAGGCAGATGTTCCAGCAAAAGCAATATACTTTTACACTGCTGTCAAGCTGTTGAACTATAGAAGCCAGGTTTAACTAAGAAGAAAATCTACAGAGGCCTCTTCTGCTGAGTTGTATTACACTGTGGTAACAGACTGAGCTTTAATTTTAGTCTGTAGACACGGGCAACCCGAAACAGCATCATTGTCAAAAAAGAGCACGTGCTTTGTTGCTGTACCTTTGCCTCTTTGTATAGTAGAGGTTTTACATGGGAGACTAATGTTTCATTTTATTAAATATTTACCAACAATCTATTGGCCATATGTCATAGAGTTTGCATGGTGACAGACTCTGTATTCGTCACCTTTTCAAGATGATTCTGTTAAATCCATGGTGTTATACAGGTTCACAAAGACCTTTCAGGAACTCAGGTTTTGTTTGTGCTGTCTTGGCTACTGGCATCAGTATCACATTTGTGTGCTGTTGAAATGGTTTTCAGGAATGAGTTTTTCATTACTTTTCTGTGGGATACCATGGAAGATGTCAGGATTTCTTTCTCAAGTACTGTTTATCTGACAGTATTGTCTTCAAATATTTTCTAAGTGCAGAGACTGTTTCCATATGGAAACATTATTAGTCAAAAGTTACAATAATACTTAAAAGGCTCCTTCTTTTCTTTTTTTTTTTTTTTTTTTAGGATTATGCACTGATCTGGTTAATATTATGTGTTGCTGCAGAGTAATAAACTAAAATGATGGAAATGATAGAAGGCTAAGTTTTTGTAAGGCTTGAATAAGGGTTATGCTTTAAGCACAAGGGTGGGGGAGTGCTCAATATGTTTGTTACAGCTTAGTATTTTTTTCTGTCTAACAGAAGTTAGTTCAAAGACCCTCACAGTATGCTTCCCATATTATTTTCCATGTTTTCTCATACAGAATAATTTTTATGTAAGATGGTAAAATTATGATAATATTAATTTCATAGGAAGTTATTAATAGCTTCTAATTTCTATAACTGCATAAGATATATTTACTATATAAACATATGGCACGTTTGCATATTGTAGTGGCAAAAACTGATCTCAACGTAAAGGTGTATGTTATCATAATTAAGACTTGCAAGATATAACTTATGAACAGCAAGAAAGAGATAATTGACTGACATATAAGGGAATGTCTTTGATTACTAGAAGGAAAAGGGAGGACTTCAAGAAAAGCTCGCTTTCCATGCTGTACTTATTCAAAATAAGGTTCTCAAAATTGTTTTGGCTCTAATATCATGTGCAGCATTGCACCCCAGTTGGCACAGGGTTGTGCTGCCTCCAGCCTCAAGGAATGCCACCTAGGGGGATTTAAAGATCCCTGCTAGGAAAGGCGTTCCCTAGCTCCATTCCCACCAGTACAAGTTCCTCTGTCTCCATCACACAATCAGTGTAGTCACAGATGTATGAAGTAACTGGACATTTGAGTAACCTATCAGACAGTGGTAACTCTCAGTGTTTTCACATTCATATACCTGACCCCTAAATGAGTATTTAAGAATAAGTGCCTCATGTCCCATTGCCAGTCTATATTGCAGGTGGGAGTAGGATGGGAAGTCAGGCTGACATGGTACTCTCATTTCCACTTCTTCAATACCTTGGTCAAAGCTGCTGAGACATCATCGAGGACTCAGTAGTCTGGGTCAAATAAAAGGGAGCAGAAATTGCACTGTGACTCACAGATGGAGCTGCCCAGACGCTTGACCTCTTCTTGTGGCTAAACACGAGGAAATAAATCAACTCCATGGCTTTATTGCTGTACAAGTCATGCTGGATACAAAGACCTCTATGGAATATGTAGTGAAATTAATTAGATAATAATTTGGGGGATAAGCAGTATTTATTTTCATATTCTTCTCTTTTTTTTTTTTTTTTTTTTTTTTTTGTGGATACAGAGGAAATATTTGGCAGGTAATGAGTTGTTCAACAACACTACCATAATCTCAAATCCAGCTAGAGAAGAAAGCACAGTGGCAGCAAGCTCTTTTTTCTTTTTATTTTAAGCATCTATATAGCTTATGAACATTGAAGAAATATAAAAACTTAATAGCCACTGGGTGACTGAGACATGATTAACAAAACAGATATTACTGTTACTCGGATCCTTGACCAGCTCCACAAATTTGGTTTTGCTATGTTGCATGCTAGGAGCACTTGGAAAAGCACACAGTGAAAGAGCATAACTGAATTTCTCTCTTGTTTGTTGTGCTAGATTGTAAGGAAGCACTCTTGTCAACTAGATTTCTCCCGTGTTCTGGAGGGGAATGTTGTACCAGGACCAGTTTGTAAGATGATGTTCAAAATTAAGTCCTGAAAAATGGTGTCCTATTTGAATTTTTATTTTAAAAACCCCACTCAAAACTGGAAGGAAGGCTAGATGCAGGGTTTATTGCTAAATGCAAGGCTAATTAATTGAAAAAATTAGATTGTGACAGGACAATTGACTGCATTTTGACTTCCCTGTTATTAGCACCTCAACGTGAGTCATTGCAAAACAATTTTTTCTAGAAAGTATTATTTACCATCATCAGAGACATAGTGGTAGTAAAAATCAACAGATGTATTCTTAAATGTAATTTTGAAAAGCATGTTTTGATATGGCTTTCACAGACAAGGTAGGTAATATGTAAAGAAAATGAGGAACATTTAAGACCATTCTGAGTAGTGAGTCAGTCCCTATTATAGTTGAATATCACCACCCTCTACAAAATGTTGCTGTGATTCTATTATAAAGTAGATTTGTGGCAGCCCTTTCATGAGGTTGTTAATAGGGGATGATGTACTTTACAAAGGCAGTGGATGACTATTCTCACCTTAGGAATTGCATCTTTCTCCTCACAGTCCAAACAGTGCAGGTTTTTTACTGAAGTATGAAATGTGGATTTTCTTCATGTTCCTAATTAGGCATATGAAGTCCTATGCAGATAAGGCTGTCTTTAAATTTTTCTTTTACAATTTACAGTCCGTTAACTGGCACATTAAAGACTGACACTTAGCTGACCAGTTCTAAACCATGAAGAGCAAAGTGCAACATTTAAATTAAGCTGTCCATCTCTAATTAAGAAAAGTGAATTAATATCATTACTATAGCTCAATTTCCTAAAAATTCACTAGCTGGAAAAAGTAATTGTGTCAGTTAAAATATTGAGTTTAGCTTGGGAGCTCTGGAATACACCTTATTTCTCCCTTTCTTTAAAATTATGGAGTTATGCCACATGAGGACCTGCCTTGTGAACGAGTCTTGTTATGGAACTAGATGTTACAGTCTTCTCTGGTGCTCAGGCCAGATAAATGTTGCTATGCCTAGCTTGGTAAAACTGACATGGAACACTCTGAATGTGGTTTCAGAAAAAAAAGAAATCCTCCTCAGGATTTCATGTCCAAACCTGTGAAAGAGAAGAAAAATGCAACACCTGCAAAGTGCTCCTTTTTCACATTATATTTAGGGGGATAATTACTGATCTACAAGTAAATGAAAGAAATCAGAGAAAAAACGTGGTTACCTGGTGAAAAGAAGCCTGAAAACCATTCTTTGAAGCAATTTAAAAATGTATTTTATATAAAAAAGGGAGAACTCTCAAAGTTAACTTTTTTTTGCAAACTTTATTTTCTGAATGAAGACCATTTAAAAATCAATAGTAAACAAAAAAACCGTAATGTCAACCAATCAGTTTCCTGCAGTAGCTACCATGACTTAAATACCATTTTTTCTCTAATCTGAGAAAACACATTTATAAACTCTGTTTGCTTGCCAAGCTTCTTTTCTATACGGCTGAAGCCCGTTTTTTAGTATTCTGAGTTGTTCATGAGTCCCCACAGGTTTTTTTTTCAGCAGCCTAATCTTTAGATATAGCTGATGAATACTGCCATGTAATCGGAAGCATTCTCAACTGCTTGTTTCTTTCAGGCCTGTGACCAGGAGCCCGAGGAGTGGGGTAGGCAGAACTCTGCTCCCAGCTGGCAGAGGCCCAGGTGTTTGGTGTTAGGAGATGCCCCTGGGAAAGATGAAAGATATGAGCAGTGCAAGGAGGGGGGGAGGTGGGGGCTCAGCAGGGGACTGCAGACCAGTCTGTGGCAGCTCTGAAGAGGGGAGGAGGAAGAAGTAATTCAAGATAGTACTTAAAGCACGATCTTTCTAAAGCCCCTGAGCAAGAGGGAGTTTATGGCCCTCGGCAAGACAATGAATGTACTGCTTTGTTACAGAAAGAGAGGGATGTAGTTACTCTGAGACAGTTGAAAGTGAGGCAGTATTTATTTTAAGAGGTTTGAATATAAATAAACTGCTTCAAGAATTCAAAAGGTACCTGAAGGTCTATCTGAAGCCAGGAAGGAGTGCCCTGGCTTGGTGCTTATGGTGCTTATCTGCTGGAAAACAAAGTATTGGAACAATCTGTCTTCCCCTAGCTCATTCATTTCTGATGCCCACAGCAGTCAATGAAGGACAGAAAAGTCTTGTGCATGCCAGGTGCGCAATTCAATAATCATCCTCCCACAAAGGCGGTTCAACCCTTTCTTTGTTGCCAAGGCTAAGGGAATAGAATGTACAATGAAGTACAATGGCTTTCTTAGTAAATTGTATGTTTCTATCTCTTTCAGCGTATAAGGGTATACTATAACATTTCTGTGGCTGTGAGAGTGAGCAGCTTTTTCCAAACCTGTAAAAGCTATTCCAAATCAATTCCTAAGTGTTAGAGTGATTCAACCTTCACCTTCTCTGCCAATGTATGAAGCGTCAGCAGCCATGTATGCTTTGAGTTCTTGCCAAGTGCACTTACGATTCAGGAGAAAACAGCAAGGAAAAATAGCTTCATGGCTTTTGCATATTAAAAAGACCTTGAGAGTTTTGTATGGAAAAGATTAAGTTGTCTGCAGTGTACAGAAAAAACCTGAGTTAAGTAAGCTACTAGAAATGGTAGTTGTTTAAACCTGTCATGCGCTCCAGCCTCACATTGTCTGAAGAGCTGTGTTTGCAAAGAGGTACAGTAGTTCAGCAATGTAAACAGTATTTGGAATCCTTTTGTCTTTTTAATGTGAAGAAAAACATAGCTGAGTAACAGTACTTAGCATTTGTTATGTGCCATTCTTTCAAAACTCTCTCTGTTTTTTCTAAAGAATATGTGACCAAACTCTTGACGTATAACCATATAACAGGATAACTTACAATGACAAATGATGAACTTTCAGAAAAATGGAAAATGTTGCATATCCCTTCTGTCTGTGACAGGACCTGAGGAAATGGCCTGTGTCAGGGGAGGTTTAGGTTGAATATTAGGAAAAAATCTTGACCCAGAGGGTGCCTGGGCACTTGAACAGGCTCCCCAGGGAAGTGGTCACAACACCAAGCCTGACAGAAGTGTTCGAACAGTGCTCCCAGGCACATGGTGTGACTCCTGGGGATGGTCCTTTGCAGGGCCAGGAGTTGGACTCAATCCTTGTGGGTCCCTTCCAACTCAGAACAGTCTGTGATTCTGTGCTTAATATGACTCAGTTTGTTTAAATTTCCAAAAATAGCAGGCCACTTAAAACCAATTATTATTATTTCTGCCCTTTGCAGAATTCTGTAAAAACAGTTTTCACAACATGCAACAGGAAAGCCTTGCCATGCTCTCCCTGGTGATTTAGAATGCTAATGTACAAATGATTTGCCTTTGTCTTGAGAGAATTTTGAGTTAAGCCTTGAGCTAGAGCATGAACCAGCATTAGTTCCTTCTCCAAATGGATGTTTTGCATTATTTGACGTATTTTCAGACAGTATGTACATATGTGGAAGAAAAAAGTTCATTTAAGTAGACTTTTACTCTAAAGCCAGACTTTTTTTTTTGTGTTCTAAAAGACAGATAAATCTTCAAAGCAAAGAATTATATTGGAGTTTACCTCTAAATTTTATTATTAGATTTTATGATAGTGTGTTAATGTGAAGCTTTCAGTTCAAATATCAGAGAAGTTGAAATGAGTGAAATCTAGACCTAGTCTAAGGGCCTTTTAAGGTTGTTGAGAGAAGTGTGAATGGTAAGTAATGTGTAATTTTCCTCTTACAGATATGGGAACTGTCATTATTCATTTAAAGAGAGGAATAAAAAACCCAACTCAAAACTATGAGCCAGAAAGTTATCTAGGGCAAAATTATTTTCCTGAAAAAATGTCCTGCTGTGATAATTGTAACCGCTTGCGAATGGGCCTTTATAAAAGAATTGTTGACAGATCTTTTGCAGTTGGGTACTCCAGTTCTTCATTTTGTTCTACTCCTAGACATGAAAAGTATCTGTTTCAAGAACTTAATTCACAAATTGTCTACTTTGACATGCTAAAGTCTAGCAAAATATGCTAACACAAAAGAACCTTTGTTTGTAGAATCAGATAAAGAATGTTAATTACAGAGTTGCTTCAAATTCTTTATTGAAAGCAAATCCGAAGCTATAAATTCCTTTTTCCAAAACCATTTTTTTTTCTGTTTGTGGTACTTTCTTATGAAGAGGAAGTTTTTGTATGTTTTTAGAACTATGTATGTGTATATATGCATACTTGGAAAACTTAATAGAAAGTATTTTCACTTAAAAAGGATAAATATTTTAATGGTAGTTTTATGTATTGTGAACAGCACTTTGAAGAAAATTGCATCTTGGCAGTGAGAATAAAAGTTATTTCTTATGCAGAAAATTTATGTGAATTAACTATAATAAGACGACAGAAACTATTGTTTTAATTTTGCATGTGGGTCTTTTTGTTACTGTGTTGCAACAGATTTTAGTTGCCTGCAAGTCCCAGTGCTGATCTACAGAATACACATGTTTTTCATGAAGCATCATTGATTTTTTTGTGCCTGGTTGAAATCTCCAGTGGAAGATAGAAACTGGGAAATTACTCTGTCTGCACGCAATGGTAGTTTACTGCAAAGGAACAACAGCAAAATGGAGATAAGTAACTAGATTACACTTGTCATGGTGAATAGGCTTGTTTTTGTGTGATTTTAGAAAACTATGTTGTAGTACAGGGTATGGTGTACATTTTCTCTAAGTAATGTTGAGCTGCTGGAGAAGTGATTTTCTAGAAAAGCTGCAATTTAGTCTAGTAGTAGTTGACTACTAGAAACAAAAAAAAAAAAGAGAAGAAAACCCCCTGAGATTTCTTAAAAGGAGTATTTAAAATGAAATCTCTGCTATAACAATCATTGCACTTCATCAGAGGGTAAGAAATTGTTCCTTGCAATAGAAGGGGTTTGTTGAGGTTCTACTTCACTGAGGTTTGGAGCAGGTTTCTGAGGCTAGTTTTTCTTTCTGGTTCTAGTGTGGGAGAGTTCTGGAGATCCTTTCTAAATTTTGGCCTTGTCGTGGTTTGACGCAGCTTAGCATCAAGCACATGAAATCTGTTATTTTCATAAGGGGAAAATAAGAAGATATTGAGGAAAACTAGAGAGATGCAAGGCAAAAGAGGTTCAAACTTAAACCGTTGCTGTACAAAGAAAAAAGTTTATTACTAACAGAATTAAAAGTAAAAAGAAATAACAAGAAATTAAAGCAAACCTCCGCACTCTCTTCCAGCACTTCCCTCCTTTTACCCAACTCCCACAAAGGATAACAGAACGTGGGATTTTAGTGTTACAGTTCTTGAAAAGTCTCTCTCTTATGCTTAAGGAAAAAGGGTTTTCTTCTGATTCACGTGGTTCCCAAACTGCCACCAACAGCAGACCCACCCAGAAAGAAACAATCTGCTGTGGTGTAAAACATCTCTCCCATGAAAAATCTCACAGTTCCTTCACACTGCAAAACATGGGCCATCACATGGGGTTATTCATCTTTTTAAGGATGGGTTATTTTGGCCTGAACACAAAGGCTTTCTTCGCCACAAGTCTCTAAAAGCCTCTTCTATATAGCCTGGCATAGGCACTCTTCACAATCTTCGTGGGCCACACGTGAATTCTCCATCCCCCCCATGTACTTCAAATGGATTAAAGAGACAAACAGTTTGTGATATTACAGTTTCTTACCATGGCATGCAAGAAGTTTTTTAAGCTACGTGCGAGAATCGCGGCACCGCCCTTTTCTCTCCCATCGCCATGTTCAGCTTCGTCTCACGTGACTTGCTTTCTCTTTCTCTCTCACTCTGAAACTGCCATGTTGAAGAGTGTCCTTGTCAGGCTTTACGGTGGAGAAAGCCTTGTTCCCTTTGTGCTGCTGGCTGCATGGTGTCTTTTTCAGTTTGGCATGAAGTGCGCTGGCTGCAGACAGGAGGCTACGCCGGCTCCCGTTGACTCCGCTGGCTCCGCGTAGAGAGGAGGGAGAAGGGACCCGCCCTTCCCAAGAAGCCACGCTGGATGGTTTTAGCTGTGAGCAGTCCATGGCTGGTTTTAGCTGCCTGCAGCTCTGGGACAACTCCCCCCGCAGCGACCCAGGGTCTGTGCCGTGGCATTGGGAAAGCAGGGGGCAGGGGCCCCGGCCCGGCAGGGCCCAGAGGTTCGGAGCCCCTCCACCTTCCGGCAGGCAAGCTCGGACCAAAGGCAAATCCCGCCTTTCTGTGTAGTTTAAATATGTAAATTGTGAGAAGCATCGTTAGTCTAAAAGACTGTCCATCAACTCAGGTTCCACCCACTGCAGGCCTTCAGTCAAACATGCTTCCAAACTGCAACAGATTTAGTAGCTCAAATTTTTGAAGTTGATGTCATATTTTTTCTCCTTGGGATTTGTTTATGACATAGTCGGTATTCTTAATTTGTACTTGGCATTTGTGTAATAAGACTTGTACATATTCCCTATAACTCTGTACATTAGAAATGGTCTCTCAATTGTGACTATGTCGTATTATTGAGGGACAATATGCCAATTAATGCTAAACTCACATAAAACTGCAGGAAAAAAGAGATCTTGCTTGGGAGCCATGGCTGGTAATATGTCAACCTGAAGATGTGTGGGCATGGAGTTGCTTTCAGTGTAGGGTGGAAAAGGCAGAGATCAGCTGCAAGCTTGGTCCTGGATGCTGAGGAGAGAGTTTTCCTTATGTTGCTGCAGTGTAGGTGATACAAAAGGACCTAAGAACTCCAGGCTGTCCTTTGCAAGAAAAGAGTGTGTTGTATGCTTTATCTACAAATTTTGAAGTCATGCCACTCTTTAGGAAAGATTTCAATATTTGAGGTGCCAAAACACATGAGACCAAGATTGGGCATAACTGTAGCTACTGCGTGAATTTTGTGTATGGCTCTATAGACTCAATCTTTTCGTATGTGTGTGTGTGTATAAATAAATAAACATATCTGGGAAATTCCTCATTTTTTAAACTTTGCTATTCTTTCTCTTAATATTTTGCTTTTTGAACATTCAGTGGTTTAGGTTTTTTCTTTGTACAGTTGATGCTTCATTTTTCTTAAAGCTTAAAAGGCTAAGCCTAGTTGTTGGATATTGGTTGATACCTTTTCTTTTCTAACAGAATTAACTTCTTTTTATGTTGGAAGCTTAGAATTCCAAAGTGAAGGCTTCTGGTATGCATACATTCTTGCAAATAGATGAAAAATAAATTAAAAAATAATATTCCTTTGATTTTGAATTTAAAACAAAAATTTTTTTAATCAACTTTAGTCATGTCAGTAGTAGTCAATAATACTTAAGTTTACCTGAACTCCCAAACAGTAAGAATCATTACATGAAATAGTGTATATAGGAGCTGCTTGAGAACTCCATGACCAGAACTGTTATCACATAAGGTACAAAAGGTAATTAGAATATACCAAGTGCTCTTTAAGGTCTCCACAAAACTTGATACTTGATGTGTAATCCATTATTTCAGTAGAAATTTAATTAGTATATTTTTTATTTGGGCTCGTTTGTATTGGGTGGAGCTTGAACCTATAGCTTCATGCCTGGCATTTAGTTAGGCACACTCTGACAGAAAATTAGATTCTTAATTAGATGCAAAGATATAAAAAGACTTTTGTTGTCCAGAGCACCCAGTGAGGGGGCTGAGGCAGGCTAGCTTCACTGGATAAATGCACAGCTTATCCTCTAGCCAGGAGTTTCCAATATCTTGTCGTTCGAAACATCTGAAAACTAGGAAGTTCAACTTTGCATATTTGTGTTTTTTATGCGAGAATTGTGACCACAGGTAGGTTATGGATTTAAATATTAATTAAAATTTTAAATGGTGTTGAGTAACTAGTAACTGTGAAGAAGGGTGTTAATGGTGGCAGCAATGAAAATTTAACAAGTAATGAAGAAAGAAGGATCTCATACGTACCCAGCATAGGATTCTTACCTTCCCATAGCACTTGGAACTAGTCATGTAAGAGGACAAGGATCATGTGGGTATTCATGACCAAGAATCACTCTTTTTGATATAAATTCTTGGTCATTAAATCAGTGAAGTACTAATAGGTTCTGTACATCTTCATATTTAAATGTAGAAAAACGTCTTCTTTAAAGTATACTAATCTGAATGAAATAAAATAAACAGCCTTCAATACCTAAGCGTAACAAAAGCATGGGTGTCTTCATTTGAACAGCTCCTAAGTAATGACAATCATTATAGTTTAAATACTGAATAAAATTGTATCATTACCTACATGATCTTAAGGAGAAAATACCATGTGCTATTGGAGCTTCTTTAGTCCATTTTGAAGAAAGTGAATCGCTTGCCAGTAGTTTTTAGAAAATTGTAAATTTTATTTACCAGTCTAAGATTTACCACTTACTTATGTTTCAAAAAGTCCCACATCTTAAAATGTTATTTCTTGCTGAGCATTGGGAGCTTTTGGAATAACTTTTTTGGCTCACTGTGTTATTTAGTTTATCATAGTCAAGTGTTCTTCAATGTCGCAAGCCTTAGGACTTCAAGAGTTTTTTGTCACCTTTTCACAGCAGTTCATACAATTCTTATGGTTAGTCAGCATAACACAAGGCAATGTGAACTGTGATGCTGAGTTCCTGGAAAAAATATGACCAAGTTTCCAAAGAATTTAATTTATAAAAGAGAAGACTTCTAGCCCATTAGCAATGAGTAAGCAGCGAGTCTATAGTTGAAGAGCTAAGGTTAGGGACAGGATTTTTTTATTTTCTCTGTGTCAATCAGGTCACTGCTTTTCTTTGTGCTTCAACTTCTTGGAGTGTCCTTAATCAAATTTATATAGAAAGAGCTGTAAATGGAGAGTTTGTATTCTTAAGATCTATGTTTCTAAAGGCAGAACATTTTTTAGAGGCAGGGAATTTAACTATCCTAATCACTGGAAGATTGCATCATTTTAAAGAGTGTTCCCTTCCCTTGTATTATGGTTTTAATGATGAATTTAGGGAGAAGTCCATTCTTTGTAGTCTGGCAGCTGATGTAGTTAAAAGCAAAATAGTTGATGTCCTGAAAGAGCTAAATATGCAGTCTGACTGAGCAGAAAGAATTGAATAAGTGTAGAAAGGCAATAGAGAAGCTGCAGAGAGCTTAATAGATGTCATCAATCAGAGAAGCAAGCACTGTGCAACAGGCGTGGTGCGGGGCTTGTGATCTGTCTGTGCTGAAAGAGGCATTAAGAGCTGGATGCAGTGCACTAACATATTTGCTGCTTCAGGCAAAGACATAATCACCCTGGCCTTTTCCAAGTGTCTTTTCAGAGGAAACTCCAAGATACCATTGTTATTAGCATATTAATATTGTCTTAAAATAAACTTGGATATTGCCAAGACAGCTATGTGGTAAACAGGGTATTCTTTTCAAAGGATTTTCTGACAAATCAGGGTTTTTGAAAACTGTGCATTTTCAATCTGAGGGCTTCATATTGAAGTTCAATAGGATGTAAAACCAGGTTTCAGAAGTTACTAACTCAGAAGGTTGAGAGTTTCTGGTGACCTTGTGTCTTGATATAGCCAAAATTTACTTGAAACTGAGCTGATGTTTACTCTATTAAAAGTTATATAATAGGTGCTTAAAATGTTTTTACTTTTGAGTTTATTCCAGTTGAAAACAGACGATTTTTTCATTTAGTCAGAGAATTTGGCATACTGTTTTTCACTTTCTTATTTAAATGTACTGTTGCCATGCAGGTGTATTTCTACACTGACATGTGTAAAGTGGCCTGGTTTACTTTTCTACAAAAAAGTTTACTAAGAATAAAGTTGGCTGCTGGCTAGATAAAAATAGAATTCTCTTATAAAAGAAGGAGAAGAACACTGGGCCAGGATGCTAAAAACTGTGTTGCAGAGTTTAATTCTGCTTTATTCAAGAGCTTTGGGAATGTGCATTCAATATTGGATGTTCTAGGCCCATGTTCAGTTATGCTGTACTTGTTCAGGCAGGTCTAGGTACAGAAGATAGATGCTACTTCCTGTAAGTTTTAGGAAGTGCCATTTGTTCATAATCTTAACCCTGTGGGAAAGATTCTCCTCCTCCAGATTTCATAAACTTTTTGCAATGGATTTCATGTGCACCTATTGGAGCAAGTCCAGAGAAGGCCACAAAATACTCAGGTTGCTCAGACACCTCTCCTGTGAAGACAGGCTAAGAGGGCTTTTTCATCCTGGAAAAGAGAAGTCTCTTGGGGTACATCCCAGCACCTTTCAGTAGCCAAAGGGGCTACAAGAGAGCTAGAGGGGGGTATTTTACAAGGATATGTAGTGACAGAATGAGAGGAAATGGCTTAAACTGAAAAGACAGTAAATTTAGATTGGATACTAGGAAGAATTTCTGTGAGGGTATTGAGACACTGGAACATGTTGCCCAGAGAATCTGTGGATGCCCCATCCCTGGAGATGTTAAAAACCAGGCTGGCATGGGGCTCTGAGCAACCTGTTCTAGTGGAAGGTGTCACTCCGAATGGCAGGGGCTTGAAATGAGATGATCTTTAATGCTCCTTTCAACCTAAACTCTTCTATGATTCATCAGGCAAGAATTCAGTATAACATCAAGCAATTTAAAATCTTTCAGTTCTTTTTCAATTGAAATATTTGTAATAAACTATTTTTGTTTGCTTGCATGCATGTATTGCTTCTGTCTTCCATGGATTTTGGAGATAGCAAAATATAGTAATATAGTAATCGTTGTTTGCAAAGTTCACTTTGTTTTTTACTTCAACACAATCTACTGGTAGTAGATGTCATGAAATAATATTTGTAAGAGTTTAATGACAGTTAAAGACAGTTAAAGGGTTAAAATACAGTGCTTTGAGCTTGTGTGTATTCTTATATTGAGAAATATAAGCACTGAAAGGCTAAAAGGACCAATTAAGGTTCATATCTTCTGTTTGGTTTAAAAGAAAATGTTTATATCATCTTTTTAGCAAAGGGAATTGGAATTAAAAGTGAGAAATGCTTATCTTTAAAAGGCCATTTTCTTCCCTGAAGTGCTCATAAAGTGCAGCTACAGCACCACAGTGTGTATTCTAGGGCATGAAAGCAGTCCCTTTTTGACCCTGAAAGAACTCTTCCTGTGTGTGTTTTGGGAGACTATGTCTCCTTATGTCTTCTCATCAGCCTGGTAAAAAACTGGAAAATATTTGTGTTTGAGTCTGTAAGGCAAGACTGCAGTTTAAATGCCATCTGTAACCATACAGAAGCTGTATGATCAGGAGTCATTCTAGAATCATGAAAATCTGACTGACAATGTTCCCTCATTTGAAAGAAGAAAGGCCTGAGTCAGATCTACCATATTTTGGGAGCAGATAGAGACTATTTAGGGCACTGGTAGTCTGCAGTAATTTTAGGCTGGAAGTGAGGAATTGTCTAAGTAAAGAATATGGTGGCTAAGAAGAAGTTGGAAGTATATTACTGACCTCATTCTGCCTTTGTTGTCCAGATATTTTTACCTGAGTAGCAGAAAAATTTTGTGGCAGTAGAAGACCTACAATGGAAGTATGTGTGTATATATATTCACCAGTGGAAAAATTAGGGTCTCTAGTAAATAAACTGAATGTACTTGTGAAGGGGACCTTTGGGAAGCTGTTGCCTGCTGCAAGAACTGACCTGAGGAAGAAGGAGGCAAACTACAGCCACTGTAAATAGAAGGAACAGAGAGGCTTGCAATTTAGAGTAAGATTTCTGTATTAATAAATTATGATTATAGGGTGACTTTATTGCTTGGCAGCAGACAGCCTACTTCTACTTCCTTTGGGGGGGGGGGGTCAAAAGTTGGCCTTCTACTGGATTCTACAGTTTAGAGTTTGGTAATAACTGTAAGTCTGGGCATGAGTTTTCACTACTATTCTATTTTAAATTTAAAAAAGACTTGCCAGCTTTTATGCTGTTACCCTAAATTGAATTGTAACTTCAAATATCTGAAAAAACCCACCCTAAAAGTAGCTGTTTGAAGCTCACAAAAGTACATAATGCCTAGTTTGGCTCTCAGGACAGTGGTCAGTTCTCAACATAAAGACAATAAAACTATGGTAGTTTTATTTTTAATTGGTATGAATAACAATATTAAATCCAGACATTTAATTAAAAACTTGTCCTATTGCAATTTGACACACATAGTTACATTCTGGATCTGTGTATAGTCTGTATATAATAAAGAGAATTCTTTACTACAGAAAGCTAAGGCACTAAGGGAAATAACACTTAAATTTCACAGGCAGAACTCTCTAGGACATTGATATTGTTAGATGAGAAAAGTGAAGCAAAAATAGTACTGGAAGAGCTGACGCACACAAATGCTGAGGTCAGAATGAAAACCTGTTTGTCTGAAGATGGCATAAAGCTGAAGGAACTGAGACTTTACCTCCAGCAGTTTTTTTGAAACTATGGTCACCTTCTTATGTTGCAGTGGCTGCGTTGTTTTTTTTTCATTTTCAGGTTGCTGTTTGTAGTGTTATATTGAGTAAAAAAAGAGTTCAGCCTTTACATACGCACGTAATCCAAGTTTTAATGTACTTTCTTACATAACAGTTTCTTCTTCTTTCTCCCTGAAGAATGAACTGTTCAGTCTCAGACAAGACATATATTCTGCTAGGGATTTTTTAGGTAAATGCATTATCTTGGACAGTATGTTTTAAATTTTATCTCCTTTCATCATAGCAACTTTGTTAATAGTAGATTTTACTGGAAAATAGTAACAATTTCAGTGGTTGAGGAGAACCTTAGGCAGTGTGATGTGGTAACTTCAAAATTCTTTTAAGCAAACACACTTTTAATTGCAATACTGGGATGAAAATTTCCTTTTGAAGACTTTCTAACCTTTCCAAGACTAGCATTTTTAAGCGGCATTTTGAACTCCTGGGAATGCATACCAATGGGGAGACACGGATGCAATTCCTGCTCCTGCATGCATAGAAATACTGAGATACAGAACTTAAAAGTTTGCTTAGACAGATGGCTCTTCTGTTTAACATCTAGTATCTATCTCCTGATACAAACTATCCACAGATTGTCTCATAGAGCTTGTTGCAGACTTTTAAAGAGGCAAGTCTTCTAGTTTATTTTTTATTACTTTTTTTTTCATTATCTGTGTTTTCATATTTGGGGGGATCAGAAGTATGGTGGAATGTCCTCAGTAAAGATTAAACCCTCAGTAATAAGGTAGATTAAGATAGGCATGTAGTATAGTTCTTTATTTAAGGTAAAAATTTAATACATTCATGAAGCTGGATTCTGTATTTGACCTTGGAAATGTTTAATATCAATAGCTTAGAGGAATCAAGAGAGAGATCAGTAGTTATCAACAGGTTGCTTTTCTGACATCATTTGTTCAGACTTCCTAGACCTTTTAAAGTATAAAGACACTTTTCCCCCTAAAAAAAAAAAAAAAAAGCTATAAATCTGACTTTGTTTTATTGGGAGTATTGTGAATGAGCATCTGGGATGCTATTAAACTCATAGGCACCCTCAGATCTGTGTCTTTCATTCCCCAAGTAATGGATTGCTTTCATTTAAGATTAGAAGTATTGCTACAAAGTGAAAACCTGCTTTGATACCATCATGAAAAGGCACTTCTGTACCTAAAGAAAAGTTGTTTATAAATAGATAGCAGTGACATTATGATACTGCAGTTGAGGAAACCTAATTCCATTAAAAAACATCAGTGAAGAACTAGAGTAATGCTTAATAATTAATGAATATGATTTAAGTTCATTTTAAAATGATGACACTTTTTAAAGGTCCTGTAATATTTATAAGAAAATTTTACCTCCCGTAATTCTAATGAATGAATTTTTTCTGACCCTTACTGAAAGTTACACCTGTAAATTAGTTTTTCAGCTTGCTACTAAAGGGTCTTTTTTTTCCCAAACTACAATTCATTTACATAATTTTGGTAATATTTTCAGGGTCTGTAAATTTGCCTCTTTTGTTTGGCATAATGTATTTCTTGTCAGTAACCAACTATCAGCTAACATCTGAATACTTTAAGAAGGTTTAAAAGCCCTGTACATAGAATCATAAAATAGTTCGAGTTGAACCTTGAAGATCATCTAGTTCCAAGCCCTCTGCCTTGGGCTAAGACACATTCCACTAGATCAGGTTTGTACACAAACTATATTTTGCTATGAAGAATACTATCTTAATGTATTTCATTAGGAAGTCTAGACTGTTACAAAGCTATATAAAGAAGTCTTTAATTTTATTGTAAGTAACAACATTTTTCCACTTAAGGGGGCTTAACAGTAAGGACATTGTTCATCTGATTTCAACAAATTAATTTCCATTAAGGAGATCTGCACTGGTAGAAGGTAGTAGGAAGTAGGAAGGTAGTAGTAGAAAGATCACAGGAATAAAATTTCAGGATAGGTTTTGATTCAGTCCCTCACATTCTGTGAGTGCTGGGATATGTTAAATGTCCAGCATGAGTTGGAGGAGGCATAGATTGGGGTGGTAACTAACTCCTGCCACTTGCCTTTGCTTCCAGCATACTTGCAGGTTATTGGTACTCCTTGAAAAACCATAGTGGAGAAACAAAGCAGCATTAATATGTGAATATGTGGCGTCCATTTATGTCTGTTCTCATCACATGGCATTTTGAGACAACTCAGCCTTCCTGATTTTTTCCAGGCTTGCCTCTCCTCTTAACTGATTGATTGTGTGTGTGTATGCCAGCTTTCTCAGCTAAGGGCTTATGGTCTTTATGGATTTAATGAAGAAAAAGCTGGATTTTGAGGGAAAATCTGCATTTTGCAATGTCTTACTGAATAAGCATTTCTGTGCAACTGTTAGGGAATGTTTTGAACATCCAATGCTTTCTGGACTATAGAAATACTTAAATCATTACTATGTTCCAGTGATTTGCAGCCATTAAGGATTCAGATTGAACGTCTGCTTCTGAAAATGGGTAAGTATTTAAAAAGAGTGGTTATAATTTTATAATCATCAATTTCAGAGGAGACTGGAGTTTTTGGCCACCACCATACTGAGACTGTTCATGCCTAGATCTCATGCAGCCCAGAAATATTCCAAGGCATTCTGATGATCAGACTATACATTAGGTTAGTGTGGAGAAAGACTTGGCCCCTATAGATGAATTGAGATTTTTGCAAAAAAATGAAGGCCAAAGGTGTGTGATGGAGTTCTGTGCCAGAATTTGTGCTTCCAGTGCTGCTAGTGTATTTTAACTGATAACTATTTGCATAAATGCAGTTACTGTCCCTCTTTTGATTATAGGAATCCAAGGTCACTCTTTTTGGGGGGATTGGAAGCATGGAATTTGTTCATCTTGCCTTTAATGAATATCTGGAGTCAAGTGTTTTAGAAAAAGCCTCTTTACCTTGGTGAAGACAATTAATTGTAAGGTTCAGTCCATAAATTGCTTTTCTGCTGACTTCTAACCTATGTACTGGCCTCAGAGCTGGACATTTAGCAACCTGTAAAAATTTAATTTTTAGGAGATTTTTAGGAAAAAGTAATTTAGGCATTTTGAAATCTAGAATTCATCTGATGAGGTTTCTTACTGAAATATTTCTAACATTTTTGACTAAATTATAAAAATAGCTTTAATTTCTTCCACTTAAACATTACAGTGTGAAATGGGGTAGTTGCTTCTGGGTGCTAATTTGTTATGAATATTGAATGGAACAGAAAATTGGTGTTAGGAAAGAAAAGGGCAAGGCAATGGAAAACATTAGTCAAGAAGACAAGAATTATAAATTAAATTGTGCAAAATGTTCACAAAATAGGAAACATCATCATTCTCTGGTAGGATATTGTTACAGTCTTGAAACACAGCCCAGGTTTGCTTTTAATCAATAATCAGACAAATTCAGCACATCTTTTAAATTAAAGAAAACTGGTCAACATTCACAAAAGTGCTAGTCACTGTGGTTTTGCATGTTAGACACTAAGGTTTTGTAAAGAAAAAAACAGGAAGCAAAGCAACAGAAGGAAAAGGTCAAGGGGTTTAAACCATGACAGATCAAAACAGAAACAAATGTCTGCACAAACCCCCACGATACGAAACTGCTTTGTTTTTAATGGCTTCATTCCTAACAGATGTTTGAGATCAGCTGATCTTTTGCCAGGAATGTCATTATCACCTATTGCATTATCCAGCTAATACCAGGCATTTGTTGTGACTTTGTTTTTCATACTTTTCAAATTATATTTTAAATGCTGCCATACCAAATTTCTGCAGTCTTTTTTCAAATTTTTTTTTCATTCTGATTGAACACAGAAACACTATCAACAAGTAATTGGTGAGTTTGGGATGGAGATTTCTCATGATCTTTTTGGATGATATTAAATCTAAAGTTCTGTGGTAGCCTAAAAGTCCCAGGTTAAACATATCAAACAGAAAAACTTAAATGTAGAAAATGATAAATGTTTTTTTTCATTTTTCTTTAGGACAGGAAATAGGAAGGGCGTAAGTCTTATTTTCTTATAATTTACAGCTCATCAAGTATAGAAAACTTTTAAGAGTTGAACCCAGCAAAACTGATGCCTTTTACTCATATTTTTAGCTGTTGTTGAATTAAAATGCTGGTTTGTATCAGGAGAGAAAATGGAAGTCTGTGGTAGGAACTAAGAGAAGTCCTGAATAGTTGGTGCCTGCTTTCTGATTGTGTTGAAAGAATTCTGTTTACATAAGAAGTAGCCTAAGTCTGGCAAAAGCATGCTCACAACTATTACAATCCGGTTTAAATCTAGAAGAGCAAAGAAAATTCAGTCTCTGAGTGTAAAACAGAAAGAACTTTGAAGGTTTAAAATACACCCAAAAAATGCGATTAAAACCAAACAAGGTTAAATATTGGTGCCAAAAAATGGATATATTTTATTTAATAGTAAAAGAGGCAAAGAGAAAGAAAGAGAAAAGAAAGAAAGAAATAGAGAAAGAAGTGTGCATGGGGGGTGGGGGGACAGGGAGTGGTGACAGGGGTTAGGTGGAAGCATATCACCCATCCGAGGGTCCCAGTGATGTCTTGCTGCTCACCTCCATCTGGTCTGCTGGTGGTGAGGGTCCCCCGTGGCCACGCCATGCTGCGCCATGCCACCACACGCCGCCACACACCAAAGAGTGTAGAATCCAGTGGATTAATATACACTTTGGGCCAGGTGGGAATGCCCACGTGCCTCCCTTGCAGGGGGCCAGTTTGACACTGCCCCTTGCAACACTGAGGGTTTGTTGCATCATGTCTGGTATAGGGTCTGGGGACCCCTTTGGGGAGGCCTTTGATGGGCCATGACACCCCCTCTGCTGTCCTTCACATGAATGTGGCTTTTTCCCCGTGTGAGGGGCCCCTCAGCTGGGCTCCTCTGCACATTGGAGGATGGGCGTTCACTGTGCCTCTGACCAGAGGTTTTTCCAACACACACCCAAAGCCTCTCCTCCCTCCACCCTTTGGTTTGAGGGTCTGTTTGAGCCTGGCAGCTGATAGCCCTGGGGCTGTGGTCTCCACTCCTAAGGTGTTAAGCTTGTGCTCTGTGAATGTCCCCAGCCCTGAGTTATCTTCATCAGCGAGTGGTGTAGGGCCTCTCAGAGCCCCATTCAGGGTGTGGTAGTCTTCTCTGCAGCTTTTGTAATACAGTTTCAAAAGTCCTTCATGAAAAATGTTTTAAGTCATAAACTATAATATTCAGTCTCTTGACAGCACCCTACTCACCCCCTAAGAAACCCACCAAAAACCCCCAGCAAACAAACCAAACAAAACAGCAACAACAGCAAAAAGAAACAGAAAAGCCCCACAAAATTTCTTTTAGATTTTAAGGAAGTGTTTCATAAACTCTAGAATGCTTCATGGTATGCTTTTCAAAAATTGAGATACTGTTTGCACAACGTCAGACAAAGTTATTTTATAGATGCTACAGATGAAGGATGAGTTTGTTCTTTTCTTTGGCATTGACGTATATTTATTTTGAAGAAAATGAGCAAATGGGTACAACACTCTTGTGCTATGTCCTCTAGAAATTTTCAGAGATGTTCAAAACCCAACCAACAAAGACCTGGAAAACCTGCTGCTAAACAGTGAGGTTGGATTAGAAGGTCTCAAGAGGTCCCTTCCAACCTAAAGGATTCTGTGATTCTCAATTTAATTGATGATATACTCTTAAGTTTGCTTTTAATAGGCTCTTAAATTTGCTTTTATATTTTTTTTCATATTCTTTTGGTGTGTCAGCACAAAACCAAAATACCTGAAATCATGACAAGGAAATGTTAACAACATGTTAAGAGAAAGAAAAGCTAATAAGTCCTCATTAATGTGTTATGTTAGAAACAGAGGAACATAAAAGATGAATCAGTTCCCTTCCCTTGATGTTAATGTATACCCAACGGGGGGAGGGAGCGGAGTATTAAAATTGCTATACCAGTAAATTCTACTGGGTCTTGTATTATAAATCTTCTTTTATATATCTTCAGTATTTGTACCAATAATTCTTCCACAGGAATGCAATATATACTGAAAACATTAGTCATCATAACAGAGCACATTAATACGTAAGTTAAGTAACTCATCTCTAACACTAAAAGAATGTACAAGAAGATCTAGATTATTTTGCTACAGATCTTGAGAGCTGAATTTGATTCTTTACTTCTGCTTTAAAACTCCAAAGTGAAGCTGGAAACACTTCAGTGAGAAAAAGGTTTCTTGTACTTTTCTTGTTGCAGCTGGAAGCAGGAAGGGCAAAAGATGCTGGACCCTTCTAGTGAAGATCTGGATCTTCAGTTCCTGTGGATAGCTAGTTCACCCAAAATGTGATTACTTTAAAGCAAGATGCCTGTCACTCTTGAATTTCCCCACTTGGGCAGCTTACGAATTATGCATCTTGCATAGTACATTCAATTTTATTCTTAGTTCAGTGCAGATCTGGAAATGTAAGAGTTTTGTATAAAGGGTTAGTAGGTACACAGATCTGAAGATCCTTGAGATGTATTCGAGGGTAGTTCTACAAATGAAATTGAAGAAAAATTACAGAAAATGTTCAGAATCAACTGTAAGGAAGGAACAAAAAGCTCAAGCAGTTGGGAGACCACTTAAGGGAGAAAAACTGAGATGGAAATGACACCAAATCTTTCACCTGTGAAACTAAAATTTTATCCCATGTTTTTATTAGGTATTTAAATTGGTGTTAATTATTATGTCCTGCATATTTAAGCCAGAAACCACTGGTAAGACAGAAGGAAACTCCAGGTATTTCTACAGCCATTGTATTTCAGCACTCTGGACAGGGATCGGATTCCAGTCCCATGGTTGTGCACTGAGAGGACACAGAAGTAGCATGTTCAGGCTCTCTTGTGTGTAAGAATAACTGTATTTGTCATGCAAGTGTCATGAAGGTTGCAGTCATTGTTTTCCAAACACAAAGGAGATAATTTCTGAAAGTCTTAGTTATATCAGCTTCTTCTCAGGTCTGCTTACATGTTTGTGTACCTGCTGGTTAAGCTGTGCTAACTATCTGGAAGAAACATAGAATCATAGAGTATTTTGAGTTGGAAGGGCCTACAAGGATCATGGAATCCAACTCCTGGCCCTACACAGGACCATTCCTAAGAGTCACACCATGTGCCTGAGGGTGCTGTCCAAGCACTTCTTGAACTTGCTTAGGCTTGGCGCTTGGTGACCACTTCCCTGGGGAGCCTTTTCCAGTGCCCAACCACCCTCTGGGTGAAGAGCCTTTTCCTGATATCCACCTAAACCTCCCCTGACACAACTTCAGGCCATCCTCTTGTGTCCTGTCACTGGTCACCAGAAAGCAGAGATCAGTTTCTGCCCTCCGCTTCTTCTCATGAAGAAGCTGTAGACTGCAATGAGGTCTCTCCTCAGTAATCCAGGAGTAATGTGGTGACTAGATGAGTATGGAAAGACTGTAGCTATAAATTGCTCCAGAGTCTGGGTCAAGTGCTTGATGGTGCACAAGAACACACAGTGTTACTGTAAATTATTTGTGCTGGTTTGAAGGTAAACCAGTGGGAGGAGTTAACCCCACAGCTTGTGAGATATTCCAAGTTGGAGCTACAGTTTAATAGGAAAATTACAATAGAGGCAGTAGTACAGAAACACTGGCTTAAACTGACAAAGTCAGAATACAACCTGACACTCTGTTGGTCAGGGTGGTGGTACCAGTCCAATTAAGTGGTTGCTGCAGTCCCACTGGAGTGATGGATGTTGAAGCAGTGATCCTGTAGAAGGGTCTGGTCCTTCCCTGGAGGTCCAGTGGTGGTGGTGGTGGAGAGCTCTTATCCTCTGGGTATACAGTGGTGATGCCAAACCTTGGATTATATACAGGCAGGATTTTCTGGTACCTCCCCCAGAGCAGGGCATTTCTTAGTGAGCTGATGTAATTCTGAGTCACTTGGTGAGACCTTGATGGCCCATTAGCAGAGATGGCTCCCTCAGGGTGGCTGCTGCTTCCCTGAAGGGACTTATCATGGTTGAGTCATAGAGAAGATAAAGAAACGCTGTTCCCCCCATTTTAACATCTCCTCAGAAGGTAATGTAGATGGTGGTAGAATACATACTTTGGTTACACCTTACATTGTAACCCAAGACACTACTAAATCCAAAACACTGTTGAATTCACAGACTAAACTTTGAGGAACATTGCCTCCCTTGACTTCTCTCTTCCTTCTTTATCATACAAATTACCCTGTTAATCCTGACAAAGCCTGTTGTAATCTAGCTAAAGAAATAAGAGAATTTTGTGTGGACAATTCCACTACATTGATGGTAGATTCTTAAGTTTGCTTTTATATTTTTTTTTTATATTCTTGTCCAGTGTCCAGTCTAAACTTAATCAACCATTCAGAAAATCTCTTTCCATTCTGAAAATTAATGTATGGCAGGAATAGTATAGGACTCATTGTAACAGATCATAAAATTCTTTCAAGTCTGAACAAAGCAAGGATCCAAAAATATTCCTTTCTCCTTCTGGCTATAAGAATAATTCCTCTTCTTGAAATGAAATGTCGCCAAAATTACAGTGCTCTCTACTCCTTTAGTGTGTTTTATCTTAAGGAGACAGCTTCTATTTCTCTGCCATAGAACTGGAGTCTGATGTCATCAACTTCAGCTGGGTGTTTGTCATACATCTCATTGTACAGCAATAGAATTCATCATACAACAAGCCAGTTGTGCACCAAGCGGGGCTTTGAACCAGATGACCTCCTGAGGTCCCTTCCAACTGAATTTATTCTATGACTCTATTTTCGCCGTCTGTTTCTTCAACTGTCTATACAAATGAGGGCCCTCTGGAAGATGCCAGCCTTCAACCTCCTTTCACGGCCTTTCTAAGAGCCAGAAGGATAATGTGTCTATTCATGCTATAATCCAAATGAGTTATTAAAAATGCTTTGTGGTTCTTCTTATATCCTGGTGTATTTAACTGGTGCCTGTGCCTGACTTGGATTAGGAATCTTCCTTCAATATTAAGTTTCTTTGAGCAGGAATGTACTTTTTCTTTCCGTCTCTTAAGTAATTGCTGATGTTGTCAGATGGGTAACAGTGTTTTCAGATGGGCTGGGAGAAAGGAAGCCCAGTTTCCATATAAAGGAGATTTGACAAGAAAAGTTGGTGGTTGAGGGAAAGTTTGTGGAAAAGATGTGGGTTTCATAGAAAAAGAGACAATTATGATCAAACTCAGTATTTGAACACATTTCATGGTGTGAAAGTGGCTCTTTGGTATGATCACGACAGAAGGGGAGGTGGAAGGGAAGATGATGAGAATGATGTAGAGTATGAACTTTAAAGAGTCATTCAGGAAGTCTGTGTCTGCTCTTTGATAGATTTTTTTTTTTTTTGTCTGTAACAGATAACCAAAAGAAAATCAAAAAGGAAAAAAAAAAGAGAAATTGCAAGGGAGTTATTTTGGTTGGTTTTTTCTTGTAACAAAGCTGAAAATCAGTAGGAGTTTTTCTATTAATTTCTGTGAGAAAAGAACTGTCCTAAAGGACTCCTACAAGCACGTTTTTCAACATTTGCGTTGAATGGTAAAAACAAGATCTAAAACTCCACAAATAGTAACTGTCGACTCAGAAGAGGAATATATCCTAGCAAGACATCTTGTACCATGTGTGAATCTGGCTATTTCTGGCAATTTTGTCATCGCACCCAGACAAATGGTGGTAATAGCCAAATGTAAGAATAATGACTAATGCAAAATCTAAAGTGAGCATCCTCTAGGTTTTCCATATGGCTATAAACAGGATTAGATTCCTTCCAGAAATCTCCAAACTAATTTAAATTTTCCTTGAGCTATAACAATATACAAAACATTGATTTTTACTGTACAATAAAATCTGCTGAAAGGTTATGTAAAGAAGTAAATAATCACATTTCTTTCTTTCTTTAAGTACTTTAATCCAGTTAATATAATCAGGTAAAATTAATAAGAGTAATGCAATGTTTTGATAAAAAATGTTATCTAAAATATAAGATAAATTAAAAAAAATTTTGTTCCTGTAGGAGTACACGGTATAGTAAAAAAAAGCAAATTTGGTGTGTGACATCATTATAAAATTTGAGTCAATTATGCAAGAGATAGACAGTGTAAAAGAGCCATTTTAAGGAGAGTTACTTTTTTTATTCAGAACCTCATTTTTCTTATACTTGTAGAAAGCACATGTGACCTGTGAAGTCCCACAAAAGTGGCTGGAGGCTGGGAGGTCAGTAGAAAGAGCACCCCCATTCCTTGCTCTCTGTGTACCTACATTTTATTATGAACTGCTATGGCCACAGTCACCACACAGATTTTTGGTCAGATGTGATACAAAGTTTTTATACTCTACACCAGGCTTGTCAAGGCTAGGCAGGTCTGACCAATATGCCTAAGCAAGAAGGAATTTATGCAGTTATGCCCAGTTTCTTTTCTTTGAATAAATGAGGCATTTTAAAGTACTTATTTGTTGATCTGAAAACAATGTACAGCACTACATAGTTTTACTAGTTTTCTAATTTAATTTCATGAAGCCTTCATGAAGCCTTTCGTGAAGTCTTTAGAGCTATGCAAAGAGCAGCTTCTTGATGTCCATTTGTTTTATCTTCAGGGTTACATGCTGGTAATTTTGAAAGATAAAATTTTTAAGTGACATGTTGTTAAATATGTATAGTAAATCATAAGGTTTGGCAGCAGAAAACGTTAAATAGGCGTTTATTTTTGAATGGCACAGAGGTGTTCTATTGTAAGAGAATGTCAGGCAAATAAAAGGAAAGTTCAAAGGGAGATCTTTCCTTCTAAGAGCTAAAGAAGAGTAAATATCTTAGTAAATCTTAATAGACTTATGGAACTCTCTGGTGCTTCTAAAGTTAAGCCATTCTAGGGAGCCCCTAAGGATACAGCATTTTCACTGTTTCCAATAGCATTCCTCAGAGCTGCTTATCGAACAGGTTGCATGTTATTTGGATCATATGAAATTATTCTGATAGTTTTTTATTAGAGACTCTGAGATTATAGGTGTAGTAATACCTGGGCTAGCTTGGGGGCGAGAGAAGACCCTGCCACCTTTCATCTCCTAGTCATTGTACACAAACTAAGACCTGGTTTTCTGGCTTGACCGTATTGTGCTATCTTTGCTGCTACTGTACTAGTAGAGTACTAGATTAGAAGAAAAGGGTATTGAAAAAAATTGCCCTGTAAATCTGTCCCACCTGCACATCTGTCAAAAGAATGAAGTTGTCAACAAGGAGGTAGAAGATCTGTGTACTGGCTGTTCTCACTGAGAAACAATGTCCCCTGCAGTTTAAAAAGTAGAGACTTACTCTTCCCAGCCCCAGTTTAGGAAGGAAGCCCTGTGACTGAGGCACTGTGGTACCTACAAAAACGTCTTAAATTATTATATAATTAGAGGGGCTATACAGATTTCTAGGAAGAATGTAACCTGTTCAATGACAGCTGCCGTATTACTTTGTTCAGTTATTTCACACAAAGCAGTCTGAAATGTAAGTATTGCCATTTTTGTGTTCCATGGAAATTTCCTTAGATAAAGAATTGGAAGTAATGGGAAATCATTGGTGTAAGTGGAGTAACAAAACTTGCCCCTACTAAATGCTTGCTTCCATTTACTTGTATCAAAGCACTTTCATGAAATTGTGATTGCAATTGGAAAATTCAAATTGTCCTGGTTAAAAGACACAAAGGAGTTGTAGTGGTTGCTGGTCGTATTTCCCTGGGAAGTAAAGTGAAGGACACATTCAACTGAGGAACAAAAGGCAAATTAAAGATTATGAAGGGATGTGAAAATAGCTGTTCTCAAAATAGTCTGATGCAGGTATCTTTCTCTTTTCTTTACGTGGTAAGATACTAAGTATTATCAGTGCTTATTCACAGACTTTTCGAGATGAACCTAAATGCTTTGAAAAGTTTCAGAGAAATTTTATTTTCAAATTTTCACTTGCATGATGAAAAGGGTGAAATTGAAGCTTTCTATTTGGTATTTTTTCCCAGAAACCATTCATAGCTAGAAAAGCATAAGGAAAGAATGAAACCAAGTATCTTTGTATCATGTTTCAGCTATATTTATTTTGTTTAAAACTTTATACACTCAACATGTCTTTATTTTAAATCAATCTTGGGTAATCCCAGCACTGTTAAGATCTATATACTTGAGAGAGATGATTTTTTTTTAAATGTTGGCACCACATGATTGTCAATAAATTTAGTTTATAGATTATTTACTTCATAGCTTTATAGAGTATATTCTGTGTCTCTTTCCC
>NW_008236509.1:4499937-4537677 GCF_000691975.1 Corvus brachyrhynchos | reverse complement strand
CACTGTAAATCTCCAGTAAGGATTATTTTATAAAATTTATGAGGGATTTAAAGTAATTTAAAACTCTTCCTGAAGATGTTTTCCAAATTATTTAAAATTTGTGAAAGTATTTAGAGACAAGGATATGCAGGGCAATATAGGGATTAGGGTTCTCTTTCTAGTGGGAGACCACAAGGGCTGACTAAAGAAAGCTCAATACTTCAGTTCTCTCCATGAGATGATTTAAAATATTAATCATTATTTTACTGATAAAATCGGAGAAAGAGAGATGACCTGTTCTCCCAGGTAGGTGGTAATTGTGAAAGACAGCTACAAAGTAGTAAAGCTGTCATGATACAGAGACCTTGTCCTAATGCTTCCTTCACCTGATTTACTGGGTTTGCTATGTTTTGGCATAGAGCTCGTGATAAGGCTACATACCTTCGGCAAATAACCCCATACTGTGCTGCACTCTTTAACTTTACTGTTCTGGATCTCTGTAAGTCTTTGGAGTGATCTCTATTTCAGTTTGGAAATTACTTGCTTGCAAAATAGTTCATCTGGTCGAGCTAGGAAAGAGCTGCTCCCCAGTCACTACTACTTCTGTTAGATTAAATAAGGTATGGTGGAATACAGTCGATTCCACAGCAGCAAGGCAAATGGTTACGCAGTAAGTTGCCCATTAGACAGCAAGAGAAATGAAAAGTAAAAAATCCCATTTTTTAAATGTTTGGCTATGTGAATGACTGAGTTGTGCTTGTCCAAATAAATGTCTAAACAGGTTGTTTCCAAGCTATAATTTTTAAACTGAGAGACTGAAGGATGAGTTATGAGGAGAAAGCATTTTAATATGTATAAGAAAATATCTAAAATCTAGGACTTTTTTAGACAGAAGGAAAATAAATAAATATAGATAATTAATGACTGATACACACCACCACTCTCTTTTTGTAATCAAGTCTCCCTTTTAAATCTCTTTTTGCAGCATTATGGAAGAAATATATTTGGTGCATAAATGGTTGTGAAGTTTACAGCTTTTAAGTTCTGTCTTAACACTCTGAGCAAGCCAATCAAGATACAGTCTAAGGTATTACTGTCCCTAATGAGCTAAATAAAACATTCAGAATGAGATAAATGGAATTAGAGAAAATTTGAAAACTTTTTCCTCCTTATTTCAGTATCTACCTACCTCAGGAGTTCAGAAATTTTGCTATACTGTGTCAGTATTCTTCCAGCAGAAAGTTTTACCATTCTGGTGTATTGAAAGCAATACTTCAGACTCCAATTTGTTCCCAGGTAAGAAGATTAATTTATATGCTGATTAATTTTCTGGGTTTGTTGTTTTCCTCTGCCTTTGTCATATGTATGACTTGTTAGTAATCAATTTTTCTTTAACCTCTGTACACCAATTCTGATGGTACATGAATTCATTTGTTTGCTTTATGCCCTTCATTTTAAGCTCTGATATCTGTATTCTGCAATGGAACTTGAACCTTAAAAGTACCTGAATACTTCTAATTTTTTTTCTGTGTTATGAGTGCTGAGCACTTAGCAGAACAAGACAATTAGGAAATAAATATCCCTATTTAAACTGTTCCACTAGATTAAGTATCACTAAACAGGGCTTATTTTTTAAACAAATGTCTACATATTCATGGAGGTACCAGTGTATTTACTTAACTTGGAACAGAAATTAATTTAGTAACCCAGTAGTATGAATGTTTCTGTATTGATTTTTTTTATCTTGCAAGAAACATACTGTTTCTTATATGGTTGGAAGATGAAAATATCAAACCACTGAGACCATCATGGTTCCACTCTGCCCCATTAGTTTCCTGCAGTGAATCCAAATTAAAACAGCTAACATGGATGTTAGATTTGTTTCTTTTCCTAGTCTAGGAAGTGGAATGAAGAAAAGACCTTTGTGAACTGACATTATCCATCAAAATCAAAGAACCCCAAACTTTTCTCTCCTGCTGAGGCATGGGCTTATTTGGAAAGTTGCATCATGCCACAATTTCACAGATGTGGAATTCTGTGAAAAAAAAGGCGGGAACCCCCTTTCTGAGGGTCAGAGGAAAAGGAAAACTAATGGGATTACATTGCATTCCAGAAATTGATGTCTGGCTTGGTTTTCTCACTTCTGTGTGCCAGAAAATTCTTAAAGTGCTTTTCTGCAGTTAAGTGAACATACTCATCATGGCTTACTTGTGCCTGTTAAGTCTCTGTGGGAAATATGTCATGAGGAAGGATGTAAATATTTTGACTGGTTGTGCCTTTATTTTTGGAGTGCATTGCAAATGACACATGAATGTATCAGGATGACGCTGTGGCAGCAGAGGCATGTAAGAGATTATTAATATTTTCAATTTTTTTTATTAATGGATCCAGCAGTAGTAAAAACCCCACCATTATGCAAGTGGACTACAGTAGAGTTACACATACCTAGCACAGGCGTATTAAGACTAACAGAACCGTGGCAGAGAAATTTTGGTGGCATAATTTATAACATGAAGAGAGACATATAAGGTAACCAATTCTTTTCAAATCTGAGGAGATACTTTGTACTCTTATCTTTCCTTCTTGGCAACAGATGTTGGTGTGGAATTTTTTCAATTTAGCCAAGAAGGTTGACAAAGACGAGATATTTAACAAAGGAGAATGGTATGTATTGCATTGTGCGGTTTTTAACTAAGGTTATTTTAAATACACAAAGAAAAATGTTATTTGATCAAATTAATATGTGTGCTAGCAAAGTTACGTAGAAATAAATGTAAGTGCTAAAGTAGCAGATAATAAATGCATGTGAGTATGTTTAAAGATTATAAATGTCCACAAGTCATGTCTGATCCAATGGATCCAGAAACTATAAGAAACCTAAAAGTATTCTAACCGCTTTATAATGATAAATATTAGTTTTGAAATCTTGGAATGTAAAATTGAACTTCTGTATAATGCAATACAATCTTTGCTCAAATTCAATCAGATCCAATAACTTGGAAAATCATTCATGAATGAACTTTCTCATAGCCAGTTGTAGATTTAGACTTAGAATGATATCTTTTGTTAAACAGGGTATGAATATTTAACCAAGGGAAGCATTGTGAATTCCTTAAATATTTTTGAAAGTATGTTTCTTTTAACAATTATATTAGAAGCTTCAGTGATAGAAAATGTCTCAGTTGTGTTCCACTGGCCTGTTTAAAATTTTGCAGCTTATTTTATTCCAAATTTGTCTACAATTGACTTAATATCATTAGTTTACAACAGTGGGAGGTGGGGCAGAAGAAAATCACAATGCTACCACCTCTCTCTGTATGCATAACTTTCTGTGATACTGTAACCATTCTATTACCTTTTGGGCTCTAAAATAAATGGATTTAACTTTTAATTTTATGCAGCTCATAATTTTCTAGACTTAAGACTCTTTTTGTAGCTTCCTTCTGAACCCTTTCTGGTTTGTCAAAACCTTTCTGAATCATGGAGAAATGAATCAGTAGAAGCCTCACTAATGCCAGATGTTGCCATTAAATAATTTCCTACTCCTACTTGATGTTTCCTAGATTTTGCATCCAAGGTCCAAGTTAACCCATTTGGAAGACTGCAGTAAGAACATTTGTTTCAGTTAAATTCTTTGCATTATTCTTGAACTTCCTGTTGTTATTTTTCCCTTTTGTAATTTAGATTTCAAATAAGAATAAGAAATTCAAATAAAATATTATGGTAAGTAACATGAGAGAGCACTTAAGCACATGTTTATTTTCCTGTTGACACAAAAAGGATTTCTAGGTGCCCTTTAACTGCATGCTTATCTCTTGTTCTGAATACATAAGAGCTGCCAGGCTGGATTTTGAGGTTAACTGATTAGTATTTTTATCATAGCATTTGCGTTATGATATGGCACTAAATTATGAATGTAAGAAAATGAAATATAAATTGTAGTCCTTTTTTTACCCCACCCCCCGAAATATTAATGTGATTCCTATAATACATTTTTGAATTGTCTGCATTTAAAACCTTATCCTTATTTAACTTTCTTAAATGTCGAAAGCATTAGTTCTCTGGTAAAATTTTAATGATGAAGCAGTGAACAGCATTTTTCTCTGCAGCAGACAGTATGTGATATTTCTTCATTTAAAGTTCTCCTCATGTGCTATCAGAAAAATTCACACATCATATCATTTAGCATGACCTTATTGAAAGTTCTTTATATTATTTCTCAAATTTGTTGTCTTTTTGTGGTGTTTGCGTATGCATCTGTAAAGTAGCACATGCTCATAAACAAGTTTCTCCTTATTTTGGAAATTCATGTTAAAGTGCTTTTGTTTACAGAGGTCTCATTTTTTCATGACTACTTGAACACTTAAGGTGTTGAAAACTGTGGGTTTAGCCCAGTGCTCAGACAAGGAGAGGAAAGACATTTCACTGATGTAATCTCTCCTCTGTTTGGAAATGCATTGCCTGTTTTGCAAAGTTGATGGTTTGTAATTATTTGCTCAAAACAGTGTATTAAATTCAATTTTTTTTTTTAAACTGAATAAAGGAGGAGAATGAAGTTGTAAACAGTAATGTGAGATTGTGGGAGAGGTTTGTGTACATTTTGTGCAAATGGGAGGCCAGGATTTGTTTACAAATAAAAGGTTAAAAAGAAATCCTCAAATTAATTCCTGAAATGTGAGAAAGAAATACTGAAGTATCTCATATCACAAATCATTGTTATCAATATATGGGTGTCTTTTGCAAAATGGCAAATGTTGATGACTGTATCACTTCAGAGAATTAACAAAAGTCCTCATATACAAATACATATTTAGTATATAAGTGGTTCTTTTCTTCCATTGAATCCCCTTGTTTCCCATTTCCTTGTTCTGTTGCCTCATTTTTTTCCTTTTCTCAGTTACATACGTAATGCACAAGGCCACTAGACCTATTGAAAATTTTTTCCTAGTACTGAATAACCTCTAAAAAATACTTTTATTGCGTGTCCTGTCTAAATTTCTCAAGTAAGATTTGTTTTCTTCACTATTTAAGAGGACAATATGGGATGAAGGACCAGAGCTCCTTTTTGTTTTGTTCATTGGAATCCTTTCAGTAGAAAAGTTTTTTGGTAACACTGAGAAAATTTATAGGTTTTTTTCAGAAAATATACATTTGATATGCTAGAGGTATCTTTTTTGCTGTAAGCTTGCTCTTTATAGACCACCTTTTTTTTCTTTTTCTTCTTTTTCTTTTTCTTTTCTTTTTTTCTTTTTCTTTTTCTTTTTCTTTTTCTTTTTCTTTTCCTTTTCCTTTTTCTCTTCCTCTTCCTCTTCCTCTTCCTCTTCCTCTTCCTCTTCCTCTTCCTTTTTTCTTTCACAAGAGTACCAAATAATGTTCTGGAATTAATTGTGAAGGAAGAAAAACAATAATATACTTTCTAATATAATTTAGTATGGTTAATTCAGGAACTGCATGGTTTGTAGTATGTGTTTGTTTTTTCTCAAATTTTGCTACTTTCTACTCAAAAATAGTTTAGCAGTGCATAGACTTAGGTAGAGAAAAATCTATTCTACATTTTTTTCTGAGTCTGCTGATGTGTACAGGAATATATGACTTTTTCATTGAATAAGGGTTCTTGATGACTTAGTCTTGACAAAACCAATAGTTTTCTGTTTACTGTTGTTTGTGATACAGTTCCCTGTCTGTAAATGTGACAATGTCGCTTTTTTGCTGACTTTGAGTTGAACTACAGTATAGTTAATCTGTGCAGTGACACAGAATTGGACTTGGGTCTGTTCTAGGGTCCTCTAATATCTGTTGTACAAATAAGGTTATTATAATAACATTATTAATAGTTATGGATCATTAATAATCCTTCTTTTAAAACAGGATTTCAGACTAAATAAAATGAGTTTTTTGGCAAATAGTGCCTGAAAAGTGGTGTAAACAGTATGTTAAACCATAGGGATTTGGAAACAGACTTCTACCAGCATTTTAGAGGATCACTGTTCTCTTTGTTTTCATATGTGATCATGAACACTTGAGACTACCTTGCTGGAATTAGGCAGACACTGATGCAAATCTACAGTAAAAAAAAGAGTGTTCAAAGAGGTAAAATGTAAAGAAACTTTGGAGGCCTTGTGTATTTATCTGAGGTTCTACATGACCACATGTGAAAAGACTAGTTCACTCCTGATCTACTGGTTTCTAGGCTGGAGAAACCTCCATACTAAGTTGTGCTGTGTGTGCTGGAGTAGAAGGACTATACTTGCAATATACAAAGAAAACGTCTGAATGAGGGAGGTGCAGACAGTTTAGCAAATCCTGCCTTTGTGTGAGTTTTTCATCTCACAGAAGATACATGGTTCTGGTGAGATGAAAATGAATAAAAAATCTTTTGTGATGAGCATGCATTTCAACTCTTCATGGTCTAAGAAAAAGGATTTATTTTCTCTTTCTTTTGAAGATATCAAGCAAACACCCTGAAGTTCATGTGTACTCAAGTTAGATGCAAATATGATTTTCATTTGTTTAGTATAGATTTATGTTTTGTTGGAGTTCCTTATTTTATAAAGCAGCAATGTTGCATTTGTTTGTGACTTTCATAAAAAAAAACAACTTGCTATGAGTGATTTGATAGACATGGAAAGAATATTCCATTGAGTCAATCTATTTTCTAAATATAAATTTCAGTTTTCTTTGTGAAAACAGAAGCTTTTTTGTTTTCTTTGATCATTGCTGCAAAACTTAGGTCTTGTGTCTATTCATCAAATGGAATTTCTGAGGTAGACTGAATAACACTGAAGTGCTATTGCAAGGTAAATAAAGTTAAGAGGAATGTTCTATAGTTGAGTGCAGAGGGTGAAAATATATAAATCTTAAGGAATAATTAGTGATTGTCTTTGAGAGGATTGTGTAAACAGCACTAAAGCTAGATACCAGTCTCTTCTCTATTTTCTCAGAACTGTTTTTATCCCATTTTGGGATAAGCTACAGGTAGTATATACTAATATTCCTGTTGAAATATTTTCAGTTAGAGAGAGAGAGAGAGAGAATTCTCCATAGTCCTTGGAGTTTTTCACATTATACTTAGTAATACAAATAGTTAAAAATGTCAATTCTGTATTTGTGTAGATCCATGTTGCTCTTAAAAGAGATTGAAAAACTCCCTTTTATTTCATTACTAATCCCTGTGTAACTACTTAACACATTAGAACAAATCACCTCTTAACCTTTTCTTTGCTAAGATAAATAGATTTAAATTCTGGAACCTGTCTCTAAGGTATGTTTACCAATCATATAATTGCCATTGTGACTCTTACCCAAGCCTCCTCTTATTCCTCAGAAGCCTTCTTTTATTGAAATACTAAGGCAGAAGATGATATTTTTTATTGTATTCCTATAGTTGTCATCAGATATTAGCTTCCCCCTTATTCAGAGTTCTAGTTTAGGCATCTTTGGCTTTTATTTGTGGGTTTAATCACAGCTGTATATTACAATAAATTATATTAATGAATGATTATCCAAAACTTTTTCTGCTCTTACGTCCCGTAGTTGATTTAAGCTGTCCAGCTGTATCAAAACTTTTCTTTCCTCTTGAACCTGATTAAACCCCAAGACTGCTCTTCACTGGTCCTCTTTGTTAACTGTTTCCCAAAGCTTTGATTCACCTCTGAGTTTTATTACTCCTGATTTTGCTATTCTTTTTTTGTCCCCTCAAATCACCAATAAAATTACTGAAGAGCACATACACAAGAATGGAATTTTACAAATGTGTACCCATTTAGCAGCAATTATGCCTTAAGATTTGAGACCTCTCCACTCAGACACAATGTTTAAAATAGATGCTGTTGTCTTTTATTATAGTAAATAATAATGATGAAATTATTGTAGTAGAGTATCTAACAAATATTAGTCAAGAGCCATTTCCATGAACTCTTACTAACAGGAAATAATTATACTTTTATTTAATTGTTCTCCTTTTTATCCATGATCAGTGTCATGTTTACAGCCCAACAGACATATTATTCAATCCTTCTTGTTTATTCTTTAAATCTACACAATTATCTTTTCCCTGACTTCTAACTCTTTTAATACTTTGTTGTCCCATCTAGTGTGTGATATAACACATGTACAATCAAGATAGCTTTTTCTTTTACAGATATTCTCTGGAAATATTAGTACAAGAAAAGAAAGAGTAATTCCAAATGGTGTGTGTTTTTTAAACAATACACACATTTTTAGTAAATTTATAAAATTTCTGAAAGTAATGTTAAAGAATTACTGAGTTTTCAGTGGTTCCTTTTACTTTTTGTAATTAGTGTTTGTTTGAGAGCAATACAATACAGGTTTAATCCATCCCTTTCTTTCTGCCATGCCTTGCATCCCTCCAGTTCAGTAACTTTCATTTCAAAAGTTGTGCACTTTCCTTCAAAGTGTTTGCACTGTTTATCTAACAGTTATCTAACAGACAGACCAATACACCTGGATTCAGAGTACTTATTTCCAGCTTTCTATGACAACCTCATCGTTAGTTAAGATTCTGGAAGTATATTTGTGGAACTCTTATTATCTGGAAGCAGGTGCTGCATAATCTTGGAATGAAGTGTACAACAGAAGCATATACCACAAGACTCTTACAATTACTATATTTTTACACAGTATTTGCCATGGGACTACTTCAGCAGTTGATTGCTTTGATGATTTTTTAACAGAACAGATATTTAGGGACTGTATTACTCAAAAACAGTAACTGAAGTAATAGTTGCTTGTAAAAGGTGTTTTATAATAGCACATTACTGTGTACTATTTGTTTTCAGTGGGCTATTCCAAATCCCACTGAAACGTAGTATGGGAGGGGGAGGAATCTGATAGTACCACTTCCCCTAACTGTCATTATATTATCTTTTGACACATTTGTTTTACCTCTGCTGTTATTTCTAGCTCTAATTCTGGATGTCAGAAGTCTCCTTTTTACAAACTTATGTGTCTAATCTCCATATTGTTATAAGCTATAAAAGTCCACATGATTTTCAAAAGCAGCAGCATCTAATAGAGGTTCTACAAAATTCTCTTCCATCAGTTGTCATAAAAAAATGAAATCTCACAGAAGTTTTAATCGTGCCAAAGACTGCAGTACTCTCTGTGTATCCTTTAACACAAGCTAATGACTTGCCACTTGTTTGCTACTGTTCTATTTCAGACCTCTAGCCTTCAAGAAGAAATACAGCTGTACTCAAATTTAACTTCTTGTCAGATCTGCTCATATGTGCAAAACTGTAAAGGGAGTGGCCATTTACACCTTTTGTTCTTCTCTGCTCTCACTCCCCCCTCACTTAAGGCACAAACTGATTTCTGCAGTGATAGTTGAGGGAAATATCACTTACAGGTTACATTCTTGGAAAAGATCCAAGGGCTTGTTCATTAAAACAAACAAAAGCAATATGTAATCTGAAGATTATTCTGCAACTGCTAACAAATCAGTATATGCAATTTTATTTAGTGCAAAATAAGTTAAATCCAATGTTTCTTGAATTAAGGATTTACCTACTTTGGACATCCTAATACACACATAGCACAAATTGAACAGACTATTTGATAATGCTGTATTACTTCCCCCCCCATACGCTTTAGATAAATGGAAACAATTATTTTGTTCTTAACTGCAAAAGCAAATTAAATGCTAATTAGCATTCTACTTCTGTTTTATCTGTCAGGCTGTTTTATCTGTCAGGCTGTTGATCATAGAATATCCAAGGTTCCTTTGATTTTCAACCTGTTGACAAGTGAGAAACATGGCTTTTCATTTTGCTTACTCATTTGCTCTTAAAAAAGAGTGTGAGGATTAATTATATTAGAAGCAGAAAAGTCTTTCCAATGAGGCTTGAATTTAATAGAGAAGCAATTATTTTACAACACATGCATGTGAATGTAAATGGTGTATCCCATATTTCCTCCTTGGTTTTGTGTACCATACCTCCGTACCTAGAATAGTTCCAAATACATTTTTTGTTTTGTATGTTTTCACCTTTCCATCTATGTTGTTGCTTTAAAGCTTTAAAGTCTTCCTGGATAGTCCTGCCAGCTGTCTCTTAATATGTATTTCTTCTTCCAGTTTTATTTACAGGTCCTAGAGAAATGGTAAATTGTCTATTGTTATCTTGATTCAAGAATTTGTAGGTCTATCTAATTATACTTCTAGAGACTCACCAGGTTGCTCCTAGTTTGTGTGAATGCCACTGAGCACATATATCACTTTGTTTCCCTGAGCTAATTTAATGTACAGAAGACAGAGAGATGTATGGACAACATGTTGAGAAATGCACCAAAACATCATTGTGACTTTACATATCTCTGAAATTCTGTGGTAGATTGTATTCTTAGCACTGCTATGGCATCAACAGAAATTATTTTTTTCAGTCTGAATACTGCATAACAGGTTCTTCATAAGTACAGCAGAGACTATTTTAGAGAGGTTTTGGTGGGAGATATATGTTGGTTTGGCAACCAAGAGGTCTTGGTCTGGCAACCTAAAATTACTTTGAAGCCTCAGAAATTTAATTGTAGATGTCTGAAGTACCAAATATTGACAAATAGAGAAAATTCAGTAATGCAAGTAAGATTTCTGGTTGTAGTTTTGCAAGTCATTAATTGTGACTGCTAAACAAGATCTATGTAACTTGTAATGCAGGCTGAAATCCACTTCAGCTGTCTGTTAGTACAGAAAAGATACCTCTCGTATCTCATAGTCGTGAATAATCTCATGTAATGTATTCTTGTCAAATTAATGAATGAAAGACTGATTTCTTTCACTGCTCTCTCAAAGTTGTATTCTGAGGCTGAAAATATACATTCTTGTTTCAAAGTTCTGTGATTCTGGAGGCCTATAAGTCTTCAAGTCTTTATACTCCCTAAGTTCTGTTCTATGATGGTTTTTCTTTGCTTTTTAATTTCTGAAAATTATTTGCATTTTAAAAAATCCATGAATGTTAGATAATGGAAAGAACCATATATCCTGAAAGAAAAATAAAAGCCGGAATATATTAAGTTGCAAAGTAAATATGGTGTGGTTTTTGTATTTTGCTTCTCTCACCTACTGGAGCCTAAGCTTTGGAATCTGGTTGAAGAGCAAGACTGCTATTCCATCATTTCACATAGAATACTAACATAGGTGTGAAGTGAAAGAATGCTTTCAAGTTATGTCCAAATGACAATTGTGTCTATGTATCTGAATTTATAAAAATGGTGCTGTTTATGAAATGATTGGGGTTGTGTGTATACATATATATATGTATACACACTCTTGCAGTATTACTTGAATGAGGAAAAAAGAGGGAATGTTAAGTTTGCTGTGCCTAGAGAATTGCCAATTTAAAATTTCATGTACCAGGAGAATTAATATGAAATCAGAGCTAATTGTTAGGAAAGATATGTAATGTACTCCAGACTAACTAAATGAAAGTGAAATATTTTTCTGTGTGTAGCATGATTTAAGTGAGATTTAATAACTTAGAATGTGTGTTTGTGGTTTCCTAGTACTAGTAGGTAACTTTTTCCTAGCACCTGGAGAGCATACACATGGGTAAAACCTTCAGCCTATCAAAAGAGTTAGTGAAACACAAGATCTCTTCTACCAGTACCTGGGGAATTTTATACATTCCAAAAAAAAGCATGTTCAACAAGCAACAGATATAGATTATATCAACCAACAGAAAGCTGGTTGAGTGTTCTTATGACAGTTTTTTGTTTCAGAGTAATTTTTCCTGGTCTTTTATGCATCTCCTTTTTTTTGGATGATAGGGGATACCTGGAGTTTTGTACCTTTTTGAAATATAATATTATAAATACATTTATGGCAACCTTAATTTTTCTCTACTTTTTCCTGCAAATTCACTTTTTTTATCTCCTGGTAATGAAAACATTTCAGATACTCAAGAATTTATAGAATGTGTAGGTGCTTTTCATTTGAGGAGCTGTCATAAATTTCACGGTCAGTAAGTCTGCATGATATAATTGAATCTATTTTGATGGTAAAAACTGGCTTAGATGCTTTAATTGTATAGAATGGAAGTCCTGCTTCAGGTATCTAAATAGAGAGAGTTGTTTGAAAACACTAAAGAAAAGGTTTCACAGCTTTTTATTTCCATGGAAACTGTCTGATGATGTATTTTTCATTTGCCTTGACTTTAATTACACCATGTTTCTTTCCCTTTTCTTCCTAGTTTTCATTATGATCATGTGTAAGTGTTCAACAACTTATTATGCAATTAAGACTATAAAAAAACCATCAGCAAATAAGTACAAATGCTCTTTATGCTTACAGGGTTAGTGGTGAGTTAACTGTGGCAGTTGTCTAGTTGCAGCAATATAGAAAACACCAGCTCTATTATTTTTCTTCCATTTAAATAAAGCCTCTCTTTGGAAGTAGAGGATGTGATACTTGACCACTTCTTGAACAAAACAACAGCAAAAAGGGCTGGGGACACAAAAAAGGATGCTAATATAGTTAGATCTACAGAATTTATGAAGGTATGTATTCTGGGGTAGGAATTCCTGAGAATTGTTGAGCAGGTTGGATATAAAGTTGTGAAAGAGCAATATGGGATAAAGGGGGAAACTAAGTGTAGCTCTGATGGTTGTATTATAAGAGACAACCAAGTAGTTGGTGGGTGAGAGCAGATGAAACAGAGTAGGTTAGGCAATGAAATGCTACCCATGGCTGTATCTAGAATTGGTAGAAGTGACCTCTGGAGTAGCCAGGTAACTATCAATAAGACTGAGAAATCATCTTGTGATTTGTTGTAATTATGAGCCTAAAAGAAATAAATTCAAGATGAAACTGATTTCTCTATGAGATCTCCAGTTAACTGTGAAGTTAGTGCAAATCTTGAACTAAAATGCTTCCTTGTTAAAAGCAAAGTTATTGAAGGGTTTCCTTAAGAAAAGAGGGAAAAAGGGAAAATAAGTTACTTGCCTGTAGGCAAAGAATACATGGTTTAAGGAATTGTATATTTGATAGACTGCACTGACTTCTTGCCCCTCAAAAAGAATTAATGTAACATGTAGGTTAGTAATTGCTAAACAAGTTGGAGAAAGTTTCTAATCCTGAAGTGTTTCTAGATAATGAATCCATTGTTGTGTGTATGTTTTATTAAGAATCGAGACATGTCTAGCTCAGACATTTGAGCCAAGAACACAAACAAAAACACCCTGCATTCCCAGGGCACAGTGACTAATACTTCCAGTGAGATTTCAGCATTCCCTTTATAGATCAGGTGTTTATGTACGCTGACATTCCAACTTGCAGCACTGAAAATTAATATCAATATGGTGGGCTAAATAAAGTATAACTCTGGAGAAGCAAATACTTTTGGGATAAAGGACAAGGATTTAAAAACCTTTCTGCTCATGTTGAGTCAAAGTCTTTGATGCTAAAAATAAGAGTTTAAAAGCCTTCGCAAGGTTGCAGATTGTTTATACCTGTATGGACATGCTCAAGTGAAATGGATTATCACACTAGAGTAGCTGAATTACAAAAATGAAGCCATAAAACTAGATGGTGGACAGCAAGCTTTGTTATAATTTTTTCTCATATATGAGACTTTATCTACAGTGTGTTCTTGTGTAGTGTCTCTCTTAAACATCAAAGATATTCTACGTCTCCAAATTTCTAAAGAGTAGATGATGGCAGCATGTCTAAGTAGGTCGAATGTCACTACTGACTTCCATTTTTTCATTTGGACACTATTCTAAAATTTTACTTTATTGTAGGAGTACAGAGACTTCCCTTCTTTTTTCCTCTTCTACCTCTTTCATCCTCACTATTTCCCTTGATACCTTCATATGTGTGTAAATTACATGATCAGACTAGAATTTAATGTTTCCCATGAAGGTGTAGAGGAGCTCTGTAGTGCGGTTTTCTGTTTTCATTCATGGGGAATGGCTCCTTTATCAATTCCCAAATCAAATTCTCTTTGAAATCAGCTTCTCTCCCTCTGCCTGGAATATCACAATCTCTAGCCACTTGTTTGCTCTTGCTTTCAGGTTTTCTTATCTGTTGAAGATATGTACATCTTCTTCAGATGCTGGCTTACATTTTCAAATGTTCAATGAATGTTCATATGTTTCAATATTTTTCTGTTCAGGACTTCTTTCGGTGCCCCTTGTTTCTTTCATTCTCGTATTTATCTGAAATTAGTGGAATTCTCCCTCCTAACTACATTTTCAAGGCAAGCGTAGTATTATTCTGAATCATTGTCACTCTGCAGTTATGCTTTTGTCTGCTATTTTCCTTAAATTTCTCTGCAATTATTCACATAAAAGCTGAGCTGCAAGTGGATCAGTGACCTATTTATTATTGATATATTTTCTTTTAGTTCTTGATGTTCCCAAACATATTCTTCATAAATCCACATGTATAGTAACATTCTAAGCCCTGATATGCCTTAGATAGCTACTGTTACATTGCATATTGATTGTAAGATTATGTACATCATAGTAAAGGGTTTTCCCTTTATTAGGAAACTGGGATTTGTGACTTCTGTAAATATAAGAGAATTAAAAATTCTGGAGCATGTTTGCTGTTTGTATATACAAGTAGTTTTTAAGCAGTTATTTTGTATGTTTTATTTGAATTACTGACTGTGGTGGTGCCTCCTCCCCTCCAGGCCACACTGTGATCTGAGAAATGCTTGTTAGGCCTCAGCCTCAAGGAACAACCTTGAGCTGAGCTCCTCTGGAGCTTGTTGGAAACACTCTCTGTTCCCAGGACTAGTGCTGTCTAACAAGCTCCTGGTTTTTTAACAAACAGATTTGGAAACTTATTTTTCTTGCCTGAAAAACAACCCATGTGGAATAATATTTTTGATATCAAACTTTTAAAGAAAGTTACCAGCCCAAATTGTGGCCAGGGTGGAATAATATTATGCCTAAAGCCCACTCTCTTGTGGCCTTACAAACAGCAGTCCTAAGAGGGACCTTTTGAGCGTTCCTGGACCACAGTCAGCTGTGATCAGCACCTCCCTCCAAGCACCTCTCAGAGCCAGTGAACTCTTAACTTTTGCTGCACTTGGAGAGCCACTGACGAATGACAATGACAGGTTCTGGTCTAATACTCCCAGTCCTCAAGGCTCAAGCCTTCAACTGGATGCAAAGGCATCTGATGTGAGTACTTCACTGAATTTGAGAAGAATTTTTCACAAGCATATATCTTGTACATACACTTTAGATCTGTGTGCAAGCAAGCGTGAATATGCTATAACAAATGCACTATGAATGTTGCTCTTCTACTTGCTCTTCTTTATGACTGGAGCTTCTCTATCGATGGCTACAGGCTGTTCAGAAAAGACAGGAGAGGAAGGAGAGGTGGAGGGATTTCCCTCTACATCAAGACAGGGATTAAGCCTGAAGAGCTGTCTCTGAAGAACAGCCATGAGCAGGTAGAAAGCCTGTGGGTAAAAATCAGAGACAGAAGCAGCAAAGGGAACTTTGTGTTTGGGGTCTACTACTGCCACCTGACCAAGGGCAGCCTGTTGATGAAGCCTTCCTGCTCCAGCTACAAGAGGCATCCTGCTCACAGGCCTCTGCCTTGTTGGGGAACATCAGCCCCCCGACATCTAGAAAAGTAGCATGGCAAGCTATAGGCAATCCAGGATACTTCTGGGAGGTGTGGGGAATAACTTCTTAAGCCAGATGATGGATCTAACAGAGCGAGTGCAATGCTAGATCTGATGGTCACCAACGTAAGTGAGCTAATCAGGGATGTCAAGGAGGTAAGCTAGCTTGCAGTGATCATGCATTGGTGGAGTTCGCAGTCTGGAGGAATATAGATCAGGTAAGGTGTAAATGCAGGCTCCTGAAATTTTGGAAGGCAAACTTCCAGCTCTTCAGGGAGATTGTCAGTGGGATCCTCTGGGAGACTGCCCTTGGGGACAATGAAGCTGAACAGATCTGGCAGATCTTTAAAGAAGTCTTCCATAGAGTGCAAGAGCTAGCAATTCCCAGGAGCAAGGAATTGGACGAACAAGGCAAACATGGTTGAGTACGGAAATGCTGGTCAAAATAAAGGGCAAGAAGCAAATTCACAGGCAGAGGAAACTAGGACAGGTGACCTCAGAAGAGTGTAGAGAAGTACGATTGTGTAAGGAGAGAGTGAGGAAGGCCAAGGCAAAACTAGAACTGAACCTGCAAGTGACACAAAGAATAACAGGAAGGGGTTCTGCAGAAATATTGATCACAAAAAAGCAGTCAAAGATGTACCTCCTCTGATAAACAGTTCTGGTGAAGTGGTAACAATGAATGTGCAAAAGGCTGAGGTACTTAATGACTTATTTACATCAGTCTTCAATGGCAACCCACACCTCTTGAGTGATGGACAGCAGGATGGGGACTGGGAGAGCAAAGTCCCTCCAACTGTAAGTGAAGACTGGGGTCATGACCACCTAAGGAACCTGAATGTGCGCAAATTTATGGGAAATAGTGAGATGCATCCCAGGGTCCTGTAGGAATTGGCTGATGTAGTTGCCAAGCCACCCTCCATAATACTTGAAATGTTATGGCGGTCGGGGGAAGACTTCACATAGAAAATTTTTTGGGTTGATTCTGGTTTTAGGTTGATTGTTTTTAGATTTTAGCTTGCTTTTTCTCTGGGTGCTTTAACCGTCTATAAGTGGTAGACTAAACCTTGCTAACAAACTTTGTCATGCATTCACTTTTATATTAAACCTGCTTTTGGTGAGATCTTTGGTGGTGTTTCTTTAAGCAACCTTAAAACATTCATTTGCAACACAGCCATGTCTGAGTATCTTTGGAGGAGATGTCTTTTTTTTACAATGTTTTTGTCTACAGAACCCTTAACATTTTAGGCAAAACGTGCAGGGAGGTGTTAAGAAATTTCGTGTGCATGCTAGTGTACATTTGTTTTGTATACTATACAGTATAGACACCGCCTGCTTTGTCAGGTTTCTTGGTTTCCATACAAAATGAAAAATGACTGAATTATGGCAGGTGTATGACTGATGGTGGTTGGTGAGAAACAGAATTTGGCAGGTTTTTTCAATTTCTCATCTGCCCGGATTTGAAGGTCTGAGTATGCAGGTGATACCAATTGATCTTGCATTGCAACAGCTTTTTTCCCACTGGCACTGGCCTTTTGGGCCACTGTTAATGTAGCTGACAAACTTGTAGTGGAGCACTTTTGCACCCAAATGATAGCAATTGACAAGTTTATTAATCTGGGGAAACTATTGCCTTTTAGCTGATGTCAAAAGTGCTGTGACAATTTATACCAACTGTTTATATTGCCTTTCTGAATGTTTTTCCTTAGCACACCCCCAAACCAGACAGATTTGGTCATTCACTTCTATTCTCATTTCACTTATGATTGGTATCTGTTGTCTTTGAACAACTGAAATAGGTACTCTTGTGACTAGCCTACAGGATATGGTAGTTAACGAACCGTTCTTTCGTTATTTTTCACTCTTTTCAACCTCTGAGGTTTTCTTCGTAACCTTTTATTTTCTTTTTGGATCCATGATGCATTCTGTCTCTTCAGTGTTTTTTTTAATGAACTAAATAAAAGTTGTTACAAGAACTTCAGAATAAATACAAAAGGAAATGTATGAATATATTTTGGTGCACACTCTCCTTTAAGTGCACTGTTGGAAAAAAAAGGGCCTTCTTACTAGTTCCTCTCCCTCTGTACTCACATATGTCCTCTCAACAAGGAATTCCAGCAGATACATCTTTTCCACATATACTGTGTTTACAGCAACAAAGAGAAACAAAGCATGACTCATCAACCAATTACTGGCTGAAATGGCCCAAGGGTAGGTCATAGGCCAGTTACCTGCCCAGGAAGCTTCACAGGTAACCTTTTAAAAGAATTGCTTGGAAGTGCGGACACAAGACTCCATTTATTATGGAAAATCTTGATTTTTTTTTTTCTTCCAGAAGTATTATCTTCCTTTACTTGTACCCAGTTACAGCAGTGTGTTTTGAACTATCTGTATTTTTTTTTCCAACAGGTATTAAAAATAAATCTTGTAAACCTGGTTCTGATTTCAGTGCCAGCATCTTAAATCAGTTTGTGCCAGTTAAAGGTGATAGACCTCCTTCTTCTCTCACTTTTTTCAATTTTAGGGAAGAAATGCCTGTTTGTCCCATGTTCTCCTCCTACATGGGTATATGTTTAAAAGAACTATGCTGAGGGTAATGAGGTTGTTAAAAAGGTTTGAGAAAATTGAAAGGTTTCTTTGCATGTGTGCTCTTTCTTTATAAATAGGTGATAGAAGGAGAGACTGCTGTGATACTTGAACCAATGCGTTGTGTTCTGACTGATCAAAACCACTACGTGGACTCGTAAATTACCTTAATTTTTAAGCAAGATGGAAAAAACCTCCACAATCTCTTATTAAGAAAAGCATTAGTTAATAGTCAACAGAATTTGATGATTTTATAGGTGTTTTATTACGTACCTAATTCTAACAAATCAAGATGTAGAAACTTTCCTTGTGGATTTGTCTATTTACATGTTTGTTTCTTACAAACTGTTTTATAAAAGGGACAATTTGGCACAAAAATGTAAAATAGTTTTAAATACACCTTACTCAGACGAATTTTTATGTATATCCTTCCTCGTAACTTTTTGTTTCAAGGATCTGACTTGAATTTTTTGTCTTTGCAGCCAGACTATTTGTGAGTACCTTGGACTCAATAATAAACTAAAAGAAGTTTATATGTCTCTATTTGTTTACATATTTGCAATTTACAAAGTCACGTTAGGTCTGCATGTCATGCAATAAAAGATCTCTTTTTTTATCTAGCTACCTAACCTGAATGTCCTCTAACCATCTTAACATTCAATGGCCTGTCCTATGGAAAGGAGAAACATTAACTAACGTGTGTAGAGCCTAGATGCTCTTATTTTTATTCTTGAAGGAATTCACATAATAGCAAATTCATGTAATTGTCAAACTCTCAAGGGTGTATAAAGTGATATTTGTGTTGCTCGTTGTCATTGTAGCCTGTGCAGTGGAATTACTGTTTGGGTTACATCAGGACTTATATTACAGTGTGTTCCTATGGATATTATCTTCCTTTTTCCCAGCAAAGATCAGCTGATCCAATGTGTATGTTCTGTGGGATGCTGTGGGGGGAGGAACAGCAGATTCCAGCAATTTAAGGGGTTTTTTTATTTACACTTCTGCTTTTTTTTTTTTTATCGAGTGGTCATCCACTAAAATGAAACCATTACTATGGAGAGGCTTCTGGATCTGTTTGTGGGGGAAAACAAGGTGTTCAGTTTGAGAAGAGAATGGCTGAGAGGTGAATGTGATTGAAACAGGAATTTGGGGGATATCTATTTGAAGAATGGGATTAGCCAACAAAAAAGTGAAAAAGATTTGGAGAATGGGAAATAAAATACTTTAAAAAAAGGAGTGTGTTTATTTAGTCAGAATAATAGTTTAGAGTAGTAGTGGCTGGACTGCAATATCAAAATAATGTTTCTTTCCTCTCGTGGATGTCTTGAAATTTCTTGTGCTTTTTCTATATTAGAACTCAACTTTAATGGGAGTTCAAAATCTCTAATTTTCCTGGGTGGAACGTGGTCTACAAAGTCAAAAAGTCTGTGATGAGTTGAAACTACAAAGCAATTTATACTAAAAAACTTGGGCATTTCTCAGGAAATATGATTATATGAAATTTCTTGGAAATATGATTATAATCCTCTAATTTTGTATTTCAAAACATTTACCTAAGCTTTGAAGCTTTTTTTTTTTTTTGCAATTGTCAAAGAAGGTTTGTTATTTTCTTCTTTATCACTTGTGAGAAAATGCTTTCCATTTCCATCATTATCACAGGAAAGTGGTACCACTTTTGACAACTAGCAACAATGGAAGAGATAGGAAGAATAAAGTTTTTCCTTTGGTGACATAAGGAGGCAGGTGACCAAGCAGATCTCTCTTTATACAAAAGTATGTAACCTCAAATGAGGTACAGAGGTGATATGAGCCTTCTACCGAGTGTGTTTGCCTCTTACTCAAAGTGTGAGCCCTGACAAGTCTGGTGAATATGTTAAAAATGTACATATTCAGATTTATATAAATTACTGTTTTCGTGGGTCTTACCTATACAAACAGAATTCAAAATTATGCAGTGTGCAGCCTACTCAAACTAGAGACCTGGTTCTCTGTCAACATGTAGCTGTTCCCCAGGGGTTAACATAATCATGGACTCCTGAGTTGACTCTTGGACATCTCTAGTAAGAAAGGGTCTCATCTGCTTGAATTGCTTATGCTTTATAATAATAGAACCAATACCAACAGAGCAATCTATTTAAACAAAGGAAAACAGCGTGTAATCAAAGCCTATTCCTCTCTTTCCAAACCATTTAGTCACATATAAATAAGCAGCTTATTCAATATTTCTAGATTTGTTATTCTTGGTAATGGTCTATACTTCGTGCCAGGTAATAGATCCATTTTAAATGGCATTGTCTTTTTTCTTATAATAGCTCTTTCTGCCAAATACTTCCCCCACTCCTCCCAGCCTCCCAGACAGTGATTTGATGCTCCTTAATATAGAAAAGTTTGTGTTATGATGCTTTATCCAGCTTCCATTCAATTTTAGAACACTATTATAATTTTTGTCTGCTTTAATAATAATGTGGTCTGCACCTTAAAACATGCTTGCATCTGTCTATTTATATCAGTCTAAAGCAGTGTTTCAAGGAATCGTAAAGATCATGTGCTTCATATTCTCTCCACAACACTGCCTCATGGGAGAGGAGACTGCATGGAGCGTCTTGGGATGCTGGACAAAAGTCAGGCTCCACAGCCTTTGCAATGTGAAAGCCTTGGGGATGAACACTCTCTTGGGCTGTCCCAAAGAAATGTTACCATAACTGCTTAACTTGAAATCTGAATTTCTTGGCAGTCCCTATCATGGCCCAGACAAGCAAGTGTCTCACCTGTGACGTTAACATAGCTGAAATTGAATGTAAGTAAATTTAAAATATATAGCATGTGAAAAATTTGAAAAGTAAGTGCAGTAACTGATATAAGAACCTTATACTTGAATGGAAAATAATGCTTGCTATATCCTTGATGCCACTTGTCCTATTTACAACATTCAGATAATGTCTGTACTTGGATGTTCTACCTAAAGCATATTGCTATTTCCAGAGAGCCTATCTGCTTAAACTACTAACACCTTAAAGCATTTACAGTTCAGCAAGCATCCCAGAAAGACGAATGCCAACAAGGAACTGCAAAAACGCAGCTTTTCTTGCCCCCAAAACTATAACCTCCCTCATACACTACGGGGAACAGCCATTCCAGCCCTTTCTCTGGATGTGTCACAGTGCCATCTAGTGATTCTTGCCCTGACAGGGAACAAAAATTCAGCAGATTTCGTTCCATTACTGTTCGATCCATTCACTTATTCCTCTATTCACTATTCCCCTATTTGGAAACTTCACTACTGTGTGTTTCTTGTATTTTCCAGGTACTGTCTTTCTTACAAACACTTGTCCATGAGCATTATATGTGCTTTTTAGGGTGCTAATATGAGGCGGGAATTTGTACTATTTTAAAGCTGGTTTTGGCTCTTAGTCTTTGAAGAAGAGTGGGTTGGTTTTGCCTTACCAAGGTCAGATTTGCTCTTTTATTATTATTATTATTTTATTATTATTATTTTATTATTATTATTTTATTATTATTATTTTATTATTTATTTTTTGAATGCAGGGAGATGTAGTTTTGCCAATAGGTGCTGTTTTCCCCCCAAAAAAGCTAAGCAAATGCACATTTTAAACAAGCATCTCTTTTTGAAGTATGTTCTTCCTTCATTCAAACTGAGAAAAAACAAAATTACTTGAGTGAGATGAGTGATGGATAAAAATGTCGTGAATCCATACAGCACATAGGAAGAAAACTTTAAAGAAGAAGTTAAGATCAATGCATAGAAACATACAATCACCAGCAGGTTTATCATAGAGCAAAATAGCTGTCATAAATAAGATGTTCCACATACGTGTTTGTGTTCCCTTCAAAAATGTAGCTATTATTAGACAAGTAGAAGAAGCATTTACAGGGTCTAGTACTTCATGTTACTCAATAGGAAAAGAAAAAAAGGCTTTGCTATGATACCATGAACAATTGAATGATGATTTTGAAGTTTTCAGTTTACCTCCACATATAGTGGATATTTTCTGAAATCACAGTGTTGCAGTAAAGATCAGTACTGATCATAAACACTGATTGTAAGTTTTCTCACTAGATAGCTGGAAATCAGATTGGGAAACCCAAGAGTCTTTGGACAGGCTGTTATTCATTTGGTGTTCTCTCAAACTCTGTTACTTGTCAGTGTTGGGATCATATGAGCAAATGCACACAGGCGGAATGCTAACTTTATTATAGCAATATGTATTTTCTCAAAAATCCCTATATTTCAGGAGTATTTTGAAGTATTTTTTGACATGTATTTGTAACACAGAAAATTTCTCATTTGTTAATGGATCAGTTACTTTTATACTAGACTGAAGTTCTAAAAAAAAGTGGTGCCCAGTTTGTGAGAATTACGGGTATAAAAAAATCTGGTATTTTATGATGCTTCATGAAAAATGCCAAAGTAAACAGACACTTCTTTTTTTTTTTTTTTTTTTTTTTTTTTAAATGAAAGTGGCTAAAATAGAGGAACAAATGTGCTATTCTTGAGATTGCCACTTGAATCTAAGGAAGCTTGAAACAATAATTTAAAGATGTTACTGTGTAGTGGCTGTTTGCTAATGAGGGACATAATTAGAGAGTTATAAATGTCCTACTTATATCGCTATACTGAAATTGAGCTAACTAGGAGAATTTTATATTATTTGAATCTACTGATAACTGTTCAAAAATTTATAGGGCAAATTTTACAGCAAAGAAACCTTTTCCTAGCGATTAAACTCAGCCAAGTGGTATTTAAGAGCCAACTATGAACTGGATGTGCCTCACTACCAGGTTGCAGAAGTAAGACTGTGGCCTCCTGAAGTTTTCAAATGTTTGTCTTACTTTTTCATGGTGAAATTTCATTGATTTTTTCCCCCCTGCTTTAAAGAGTGTGTAATTGAGGTTTAACTCTAGGTAATAGTTTACTGCAGTACAGGCCCAGCTGGTTTACATGGCAGTCTAATATCACTGGCATGGATTTCTTAGTCTCTTCATTTAATAGTTAGAACAAAGCATTGGAGAAAGTATTTAGTAAAATAAATAGACATACTGTTCATCTAATCTTCAACTCTGGTCCCAGAGCTAAGGGGACTTGTATCAAAATGCCTGGGATAAATGACTGCTCTTCTACTTAGCTCCAGGTTTTCCTTTCCTGTGTTTAAGTACAGAAGAGCCACATCTTAAATTGCTGTTTATTTTGCACCATCTACAGAGCCTGTGAAAGAGACTATAGCACAGAGGACATTCACCAAGTCCTGGACCTATCCCACGGCTTTCACCTCTTAATGTTTATTGATTGCTCTATTCTACTAACTCTACCCCTTTTAGGTGTGATTTTCAGATTAGCCTTAGGATTTGATGGAGTGTAATCATATTTTCTTGGCAGATGCTGTATGGTGTAGTAGGAGCTGGGTGGCTCACAGGGAGTAAGCTGAGGGCTGCATTGCTTGAGTGAATCTGTCAGAGAAATGTCTCATGTATCCTGAATTCTACCCTAAGGAACAAGTGAGGTTTTTCCACCATCCACAGTAGTCTTACCAGAGCATCTATTTGAGGACTGAAAAACCCCTTAATTTTATAGAGATAATCTGTCTGTTCTCCAGGGATATTTGGATATAGTAACAGTGCTATGAAAATTTTTTCTTACTGTGTCAACTCTGCCGTACCAGGTAGACCAACCCTTAGTGTAACGTATGGTCATTAAAATTATTTTTTTTATCAAGACATTTTTAGCAACAAAGATACTTACCCGTTGTGATGCAAACAGCAGATGTGTAAATACTTTGCTAAAGAAGAGTAAAATTCATTTCTATAGCATCATAAATATTTTTTATAAAATGCAACCTCTGGTGATATGACCTTAAAACAACAGTACCAGAGACAGACAACTAGTAGGGCAGTTTAGTCTTCGGAATTATTGTCATATTTTTATTTTTCGAATTTTTTTATTTTATTTTCCTTAATTTTTATTCCACTGCTGGCAAAAATTCAATGACAATTATGTCGCAATTGTCCAACCATCAACAGAAGTCAGAAAGCACTTGTCAGCTCATAAGAGCTGTGCTTCAGAAAATAGTGCTACCACCAGCACTTTATTTACATTCTCTGCCTACACTGGGAAACCTAAGTTCTGTTGGTGACTGGTGTGAATTTCAAATAGACTTCAGGTTTCTCTAGCAAGTTGAAGTTCAATTGCATATGTAGACATGTTGAGAGCAATAAAATTGTGTTGGACTTCATTTCCTGTGAATGAGCTGTATGGTCTGGTACTTAATCACTTCCAAAGCTTCAAGAGTTAAATCACTTATGGTTGTAGGAATATTTCTCCCTTGATTCAAGGTGCTGGTGGATTACTTAATTAAAACACACTAAACTGTGTCACAGATAAATCTGAAAGTAACCAGTTTACTCTAAGTAACCTGTTTAGCTGCTTTAATAGACTGGATTTATCTCATATCTTAGTTTATGCAATTTTTTTCTAGATAAGCAAAGAGATATTTATATGTATTGTCTAATATAATACTGCATGTACCATGTGTCCTACACTGTTGAATTAAAATTAATTAATTACTATACTTAGTAACTTTTTTAAATGAACTCTGCTCCTTCTATGCCTGAGTGCGGGAAGATAATGTAATAATTACTCTAATTTTCTTTCAGAAATTCTCAGGTGCTTAGATTTCAAAAGCAAAGGTTGTCACCTTTGAACTTACATGTATGCAACTAAAAATAGTGAATATCAAATAGTCTGTCACTATATTAATCTTTAATTTGTCATCCTTTGAAGTTAAGGCAATAGAAAATACTTATATTTTAAAGGCAAAGAAGAAAAATGTTGAGCTCTTTTGAGATTATAAATTCTTTGGGACATTTTCATTATTAATTTTAAAAAATGGACAAATGATGGAAACAAAATCAGATGAATGTCCATGTTCAAAGGCAAAGCTGGACAATGGAATTTTTATTACAAACAAAAACCCACAACCAACTGGACACTGTCTGAGGGAGAGAGTGTGTCAGAGTCAGATGCTGTCTTTGGTGATTTGAATGCCCCATATACACTATTAGATTCAAGGAAATTTATGTTTGAACTTACACTGTGGCTTTGGTTTTCTTGACAACCATATTATTTTAGAATGATCTTATGGCTGTGCATTTCTTAATGTTATGTAGTAGGCTTGGATTTTGTTTTCTGTGATCAGCCTTTTATGCATTTCAATGGCATTTCCTAGATTTAATTTGAAATAAGTAAGAGGGAATTTAGGCTGTGAATCACTCACTGTATTTGAGAATATATTTATTCTATGTTTTTACAGTTACTGTTCATGCTGAAGTTCTTGGAGGTGCAAACTCTGTTTATAAGCATAAGGTGCATTTAATGTAGCTTCAGGTTTTATTTCTATTATTGTTATGATGTTTTATTTCTTTCTATTCCATAAATGGAACAGTTTACTGTTTATTTTCTGGTCCTGGTTTCCAATTTGCAAAGTATTTCAGATTTTGAGGAATCATTGTAGAATTTTTACAGCATGACATTATGAAAAAACTTGCCTTTGTAACATCAGTATTTGAATTAAAAAATTTTACAGGGAAGGCTATGTCTAGAATTCTTTAAATATCTAAAAATAATTTTCTGATTATGAAAGGTCATACTTTTTGTCCTTGATAGTCTTTCAAAATTTTATTTTGTGTGTGTGATATTGCTTTAGGAGATGTGCTCTGTGTGTGAGAGAGAGGGAGAGGGAATATCAGAGTGTTAGCGTTTTCCTATTACAAAATAATTGAAGTTATTTTTATGAGGCTTTATTTAAATGGTTAAAGATTTTTTTTGTTTGTTCTCCATACTTGTGGGAAAGTATATTTAAATATTAATGAGAGAAACACACAACTCAATGGTAAGGGGAAAATTTGTGAGCATGAATGATCAGAATTGCTTTTAGTCAGAAAAACATCTGTATCATGCAGCTAAGAATAGTTGAGAACCAAAGCCTTCCTCAAAATTTATGAGTTTAACAGAGTTTAACAGTCAACATGATATTTACAGTAGATTATAGGTAATGGAAATGCAGAAGGACGTAGAGGTGATACATATATACATATTATACTATTGTATGTCTATGCACATAATAGTTTTATAATATTCAGACAGCCAAGAAACAGACTGTTAGATATAATTGACAGGTTGACCTTTCTCCTTTCTTGACCTCAGTTTACATCTCACTGAACTTGTAATTGAGGTATTATAATATCAATACTGTATGAGATTTACATGAGAAAAATTAAGAAACAATTGTGCAAAAGGGCAAAAATTGTTGGTGAGCTATATATGGGAGTTCTCAGTGAAGCATTATGGTTTAGCACAAAAATGCAACCACACCAAAAGCAATATTGTGATGGGTTGCATAATTTGATTTTTGTATCTCTTCCACCTTTTATGTTTACTGAGTTCCTAGTTTGCCTCCATGAATTTGAAGGCTGAAGCCAATGAAACCCGGCCTGACAACTGCTTGTAAAGGAATCTGGGCCATACTTGGCATCTGAAATATGAAAGGGTCCCCTTGGTTTCCCTTGTTACTCCAGGATGCCTGTGAAGAAACTGAAATCCTCCAAATCCCTGGATGACTCTTGTTATGGGGACATTTATGGAATTGAATATCACTTCTCTGTCATTCAGCATTTTCTGGGCCATGAAGTTTTACAGTTCTGTGAAGGAGCTAATCCAACTCCCTGCATTGCTCCAGGACCCCTGAGGCTAGATTAGCTGTTGGTGAAATGTTGGGTGTATACATCTGGAATCTCCTCAGTTACGACTGCATCAGTGTGGTAGTGATGTATGTCTTGCACCACAGCCTTTCTCCGCTGGCATTTCCTTCCTAGCACAGACAAAATGCAGCAGCCTTTGGATGTCTGGAAACTCTCCAGTCTAAGAAACTGTCAGCTGAGCAAGCTCATGTTCTCCTTGATATCTTTAAAGATGCTTAGTGTGTCTGGTGCAATAGTCTGTGGATGGAAGGGACTTTGTTCTTGGGAGGATTTTGTTTCCTGCCCCCTTCTTGCCATTGTTATTATTACCATTATGGTTATGATTATGATTATTATTATTGTTATTATTTTGTTACTAAAATCTTGTATTTAGGTGACATGCCTATGCTTAGTTCTCTTTATCAAAATAAAGATACAGTCTTTTCTATTAATACATTTATGTGTGTACATGTCTCTCTATTTTTAATAAATATAAGCAAAATAAAACTCTAAAGTGCTAAATAAATGAATTCCAAATAATATGTCTTAATTCTAAAAAAACCCCAATTTCCAGATCTCCCTGGAAACCATATTAGTTAGGATTTGTTTCTTTGTCAGTTCCAATAGCATGCATTTCCTTTTCATCCTTCAATTTCAGATTGATAATTATTAGGGTTAGCCAGTCACCACTATCAACTTCATGTTGGTTTCTTTCCAACAGGAATCCAACCTAGTCTCCTGGGAGTGTGTGAAATTTCTAGTATTGTGTTTGTGCAGGCAGAAGATGGTGACAGTTTTAAAACTTGAAGTAATATTCTGCTTGCTACAAGATAGAAACAGCAACATAAATTTGCATACTTTGGTGTCTAACTTTAGGTCTCATTCTAAATGCCCTGGAGAAAATACAAGATTTTTTGCATAGGATTTGCAGTGGTTGGAAAATAAGTGTTAGACAGAATGGGTACCTGGACACAACTTTGTGCTCATATACGCGTCATGTTAAACAGAGGTCAAGCTGACATTTTTTAGGTACATGTTTAGTGGAAAGGAAAAAGAAATAGGGCAAACTTGTATGATTATTTCCAATTATTTTAGGGTACTGTTTCATTTTAATCAAAATAAGAAATAATGTACACCATCTTCTTGGTGGCACTATGGAGTCTGTTGATCTTTGGGTGTATTCTGTTAGGATGAATTTCCACAATTTCAAGAATCCATAGATTCCATGGGGGAAAGTTCTCTTCCATGATCATTTTATCAAGGCAGCTGAGCTTCTGTTCATTCTACTGGTAAAACCGTAAGACAGTATCTATTGAAACAGGATGCTAACTAAGTAAGGATCCTGAGCCATCTTAATTTTTTTTTGCACATTAAAATTGCTATTGATTCTGAGTCACAGGGATGTGACTCATCCTGAAAGTTAGATATGTCCCCAAGATGTTGCTGCATCAGAGGCTCATACTGAAATTAGTATTAGGGTTGCTTGGTTTTCTGGGGGGGAGAGTGGGGTGGCCTGGGTAGGTGTTGGGAGCAGTGTTGGTTTTGCTTTTGTTTTTTTACTTTTTTTGTTAATACACAGGGAGGGGACAAGTGAGAGACCAATATTTAGTAGAGAGTACTGTTTTTCTTCATCTATTTGAATACTTAAGCTGACACTTCAGTTAATAAACTAGATGTTCTCTGGTGTGATACTGTGGTTACTAATGCTCACTTCCTGCTTCCGCGCTAGAGAGTCTCGGGTAATGCCTGCTGTGAATAATTACGAATAGTTCTCTGAAAAATTAGCCCAATATTCATCACTGGTAAAAAAGCAAATAGAATATTAGTTATTATTAGTAGAGGAATTTAAATCAAATCAGGAAACTAATTTGTCATGCTGGATGAATCTATTTGTCAAATTGTGTAATTTTGTAAATTTAAATTTTGAATACTTTGTGCAATTTTTCTTGATTAATTTTGAAAAAGAATATACTAAAACTAGAAAGCCCTTGATAGATCAAAAGCATGGAATATCTTTCATATTGATTGTGATGTGAACTATAATGAATTACTTTTTTGCAGCTTGGAAAAGAGGTAAAAGAGAAAATAGAAGGACATGCAAATATACAAACTGATACACTGAACAAAATTTTTAGCTTGTAAATAAATTTATAGTTAATGAAAGAAGTTGATTTTTTTCACGATTTATACTTGTAGAAACCACAGGGTGTTGTAGAGAAAAATATGTAAAGGGATTAGGCAAATTTGTAGACTATGTTTTCTGAATTACCTACTAAACCTGATGGTCCAGACACAACTTCCAGCTTCCTGTAAGCTTCTAGGTTCTTAAAGCATAACACAGAGGCAATTACTGTGTGCACACTGTGATCTTCAATTCCTTCAGGAAAATACATTGCACTAAGGCAGGCCTAGACTTAGTAAATTTGTTCATATATTCTGACCAGAAGATGATCTAATATTCCAAATATTTTGGATTTATAGTATCTGGCAAAGTTAATATACTTCAGAGACTTCTATGCCTGATTCAAAAAGACTGGAAAGAGATGCAGAAAAATGATATTTTGGGATGTATCTATTTTATTAAATAAAATTTTAGTATTGGGATGTAACTATTTTATAAAATAGTCAGTTTCTTTACAATATTATTTCTTTTCCACTTTTTTTTTCTTTTATAAGGTGTTACTTCATATTTCTGAATTTTCACAAGTATTTAGGTAAAATGCTACACCAACAAAAAGAGAATAAACAGTGTCAGCTTCTCTAATTCCATTGGCACTATTCATGTTTATCTTATTAGAGACATCTATGATTTGTTGATACCATGTCAACATTTCATTTCTTAAGGGAAGCATAGTTTTAGAGCTAGAAGCCTCTAGAGCCTGTAAGCAGGCAGCGGAAGTGAGTGGGCTGATATTGAGAAAAGCACTGTTGATTGACACGATACATTGGTTTAGAGTATATTAACTTATCTCACACTTTAAAGAGTCAAAATTAACTCAGGAACATGTTTAGAATCCTAACACCTCAACAGATGGAAAGCTCCCTTCCTTCCTCCTTCTCTAAAATCACCTGGCAAAGAGTGAGCCAAGGCTAAAAAGGTGGTTTAGAGAATTTTAGTTCATTCTGCAAATTATTTTTTTACACTTCTCGGAATAGTGTTCAGCTTTCCACAAACCAGAATGAATCTTCATAGCTTTTCCTGTTTCCTAAGAAAAAATAAAAATCAGGAGTAGAGTTTATTTTAATTGCAGTGCGTACAGTATGTCATGGTCTAGTGCGTCAAGTGTTGCTATTTTGTGTCTGTGCTTAATTCCAACTTTAGATGGACATACATCATAACTGTAAACACCTGCCTCGCGTCATTAAGGACAGTAAAAATATCGCATTGTGGGAGGATCATAAGCTGTGTTTTAGGCAGTTTGTGTGTGATCTCTGACAAGAACATACCGTGCTACATCTTTCTCACTGTCTGTATTCTCCTTTGGATGAGAAATACGCAGTTCTGTCTCTGTCCTTGGCCCCAGTGTTCACATGCGTACACGCACATGCACAGGATTCCAGCAGTACTTACAGTAATTTAAAATAATTTTACAATAGTCATACTTATAATAGAAAAATGAAACTAAATTTAAAACACAAGATTAGCTTAAGGCCTTAATATATACAGAGAGTTTAGAGGTCATTTACAATAATTGCATTGCTGCCATATGTTTAAGGAAGATTAATTAAAGGAAATAAAGCTAGAGTAGTTCTGCTTTCATTAAAAAACCCGATGAGGTTAGTGTTTTAAAAAAAGGGTAGAAGTTTTCACATAGGGATCCAGACATGAGTAACTTGCAAGCAGGCCTATCATCTCTCAAACCAACTACCACATCAAATTCATAAATAGCAGTGTATAAAAAGTAAACTAGGAAAACCAAACTCAGCTTCAAGCCACAGAGAAATAGGAGCTTTTTAATAAAAGCTGAGCAGTCCTAGCTGATATTATTAAAACTCTTCACATGCTTTGGGTTTAATTTTTGTTTTGTATTAATTTCCAGAACAATTCCCTATGTATTGCAAACATTTGCAAACAGATAAACTGAGGAGAAACTCCTGACTCCTTTTGGTTTTAGGAGAATGTGAGCACATGCCATATACTGTGATGCAGGAACTTAAGTACTAGTGCAGCTTGCCTCTGGCCCATGCTTTTCTCTCCTTGAAACTCAAAGAAATGTGCAATACTTGATTTTATTATCATTCCAGTTAGTCCACCAGGAAAGAGCTGTCTGTGGAGGAGCAATCCAAACACTTCTTTAATTATCAAACTGTTGAACTACTGAAGTTTTAAGTTTAAAAATAAATAAGCAAATTGACACAATATGAAATCCATCATTTCAATTTTAGTGTTTTTCAGTCACTTGCAGCACTGATGAGCAAAAATCCAGCTTGTCCTTGAGCTCCTATTTACAAAAGGTCATCAGCTTTTGTGTGATCTTGGTCATGTAGGTCTCTGTTTCTAGCCCACACCTTTTCCTACTCAGGACACCAGTTTTGCTGCTAGAAAAGTCATAGCCCCTACTGTTTTCCATAGAACACCACCAAACCTTTGAGATAAAATGACGCTGATGCTGAAAGAAGTGTATTGGCATAGCAGATGTGATAATTGGGATACGCAGACTCTCAGCATCTGTCTTCCACTTGCTCCTTTCTAGCTGGGCAGTAGTGTTTTTCGGGAAGTCTCATCTACAAGGTGATTGCTTCCCCACAAAACAGGGAATGCAATGGTGGGTATTTTCATTTACCAGATTATCTGTCTCTTGTAATCTAAATGTTAAATGGCTTTGCAGTGTGGTCAGTGTTTTGCATTTACTGTGAATAGTATTGAAAATAATTTCAGAGATAGTGATCTCTCTTTTTAATCTGCTGTATTACTGTGTTAACATGCAGCTCTTGGAATTTTGCCACTGGTTATATTAACTTTAGCACTGAATATATTTTTTTTTGGCAGACATTTCTTGATATACACCCAAAAGAAAGATATCTTTGGGTAGGGTGTAGGGTTTTTTGGGTTTATTTTGCTTTTAAGTCTTTCTGTGTATGTGTGCATGTATGTCTAGAAGTTCCATATAGAAGTTTATATATATAGATATTAATATATAATGAAACCAAGTTAAAAAACTTTCACCTGAAATACAACACTGGCAGATGGAACATAAGAAAACAGGACTCATGAGATGCCTTATTCCACCAATGTACAGGTTGGGTCACCTATCTTGCTCCCATAAGACGTACAATATTTCCTGTCCAGAAAGCTGACACCTGTCCTTCTGACCTGTATGTTACTGATACATTCAAACACTGTAGTGGAGGTGAGTTTCTTGCAGGTATTTCAGCTGTTCTGGGATATCTGAAGCTGTTTCCATAAAAACAGCTTCTAAGGTATCCATTTTTCTCCAGAATTATTCCCTGAATATTAATGCTACCATCTCCAATTGCAGTTACACCTACTACTAAACTGAAGATGCTGCTAAATCCTTGCTGTATTTATTTACAGATGAACCAGCAGAGCATGGTACACAAGCAAAAACTGAGACGTCACAAATTAACATGTACTTCTGCTTTCCCTGGAAAAAGAGAGGAAGCCTTAATTGAAATCTGTGACTTGATAATCCTGCCAGTTACATTTGCTTTTCATAAATAAAGTTCCATGAGAGAGGACAAAGGAGTCAGTCTAGTATATGTCTAGGAAATGAACACAGACAACTGAGAAAATTCACTGGTAACCAAATCTGCTAGTAATGACTACTCTAGCTGTCTATCATGAGGTTATGGATTTGTATTTTTAGAATTGTGATACTAGGATATTGGTTTCATAGGTCAAATGTGAGACTTGATTGTTCTTAAATGATAATTTCTCCAGAGGAGGCAGGAACTTTCTAAAACATGGTAGGCCCTTTAAGTCTCAAAAAATGTAAAAGAAGATCGAGTCTGATGGTCCAGTGGCTCATTTGAAACAGACAGCAGTAATACTAGAGGATTTAACTTAGCTGATTTTTCAGTGAATCATATATAGGTATCAGTCAATAGGGAATTCTGTCAAGTGAATTTACACCAAGAAAAATCCTTGTACTTTGAGAAAGAACCTGAAGATTTTCTAAGACATTTTCAAGTCTATCCTTAAATACCCAAAGGCTTTTTTTTGGCCGTTATGTCAAAAGATGCCCAGAGGCTGATATATAGCAGCAATTTTCAGTACATGCTTAATATTAAATTATTTTGATAGATCTGTGTTGTGGTGTTTGTTTGTTTGGGTGCAAGACTGCTTTTGTGGAGAAGGAATTATTGTCTTGCTTTTTATTACTCTGTTTTACTTTTTTTTATGGTACTGCTTTTTTCTCTAGGTCCTAAACACAGCTGAGATACTATTCTAGGGCCTAAGCCCCCTCAGTCCCTGTTGAAGCTAATAAGAGATGAGAGCAGTCACATTTTTATAGAACCTGGGTTTGCTTAATGTTCTTTTCTCATCCCCTATTCACTTTATGTTGTGAGTCATACTCTTAAGAGTATTCTTATAGCACCTCTGGTTCCCACCTCAACTCCCCTTTCCAGGCTATCAGTAAAAACTAGAAAATAAATAATTCTGTTTTCTAGGTATGTAATCCTAATTTTTCCTTGAGGACTAAAAGCATGGAAGTCCTATCAAAACATGTTTCCCTTCTTGCCTTTCTACATTGTTAAAAGTCTTCTTGGGGGCATGTAGACCTGAGAAATGGAGGTGTCTGTCTTGTTTGGTTTAGTTTGAGATTAGTGTCTTAGAGAACGTGAGGAGTTACAGTAGCAAGGAACAGGATTCTCAAAAGCTAGCTTTATTTATTTTTAAAAATAGGTATCTCTATAAAGAAAAAAAGAAGATGAGATGGTGATAATAGTAATATGTTAAAAAAGCTTCTAATCAACCTTTTTGTACAAACACATAGTCCAGAGTGTGAATAGGGCCTGCAAAGAAAGCTGGTGAAAATAGAAATGCTAATAGACTCTTATATTTGGTCTTATTGAAATGCACACTTTATATGTTATGCTTCATAACACTTTAGCCTAGTTTAGGACAAAATAAATCTATCAAATGTAGAAGTATAAAAAGCAATCATAGAAGAGAACCTAAAGAACCAGTTAACTTTTCAGCTCAGAGGCAGAATTTAAAAGAGTGTAGAGTTCAACTAAATGAGTTACCTATAAGGTTAGAAGAATAGGGGAAAAACTATGTGCCATGTTTGCATTAATTGAGATTTATATTGGAGATTAGATGATGAAAGAGACTCCTCCCAAGACAGCACACACATGTTGTTAATCTTGTGCTCTTGTGAGGTTCATGCTCACTTGTTGCAAGATTTTTGCTTCTTTCTAATTTAATATCTAGACTTTGTATTTATTCCATGTAAGCTGGCTACCTGTAAATCCTGAGATGTTAAGCAGAGCTAATAAAATGTCAGTACTGAGATTCCTCTCTTAAGGCTATTAAAATTATACAACAAGTACATTGTTTTTCTATTGGATTATTTTACTTCTTGTATTACATAGCTTAGTATTTTAACACCAGTCCTTTGAGACAATTGATCTAAAGCAAATTGATTTAATTTTTATTTTCCAGTTCATAAAACAAAGCCAGCTATATAGAAATCCACTTCTATTTTCTCTTTTTACATTATGATAAATTTTTTCGTCAAATAGTAGTCACGTTTTTTATTGTTTTGTTAAAGTGCTCTCTCTCTGTATGTTTAGAGTCTGAAAACAAGCATTTAAGGTATGAGGGCAACCTTGAGCAAAGAGGTAAGAATAAGTTTATTCATATTTCATAATACTTATTATTACTAATACTGTTCTGCATTTAAAAAATTGAATATTATATGCATATTAAAAAAATCTCACTGAAACCGAACATTATAATTGCAAGCATATTTTTCAATGCCAACAGGGAAGCTAGATTCCCCCAACAGGGTGGGAAATTTCACCAGATTGAGGCTGAAGAAAAGCAGTCTCAAGCCATTTTTGCACCTAAAATGAGTGGATGATTCTGCCCAGACTCAGGTTGTTTTCCTTCTTTGTCAAAGAATTTACTCTTCACTTATGCTGATGCAACTGAGAAGTGTCCCTTGCTTTGGGAAGTGTTTTATATTAGTCATAAGAGTTAGAAATGTTTTGTCAGTCATTTGGTGAAAGTGGTTTATCTTGGTTTTTGTTTGCAGTAAAACACATTTGACCCATGAGGGTTAAACAGCATCTTTTAAGAGAAAATAAGAAATTGATTAAGATTGATTCTGAATTATGTCTTGTGGCTTTTGAACGGAAGCTCTACCTCTTCCCAGGTGAGCTGGCTTGCCGCACTGCAATGGAAACAAGATGAGGAGTGTAGCTTTTGGCTGTGGGCCCCAGGGGGAACTCCTGGCAGTAGGGAACCTCTGCTGCTCTGCTGTGCACGCACCTGTGCTGCTCCCCAGGCAATACAATGGACACCCAGCTCTCACCTCCAGTGGCATTGGGAACCTTCAGTATACACAATGTCTGCAGCCAGTATAAGGGCATGCAGCAAGACAAAACTATGAGGCAGAGAATAACAGTCAACAAAACGTGGGGGCTTTTTTTAACATGTGGCTCCTTCAATACAGCAAAGAAAAAGGCTACATGCTAAGCACAAATAATTCTGTCTTGGTTCTGTCTTTCTAGTAGGGCTAGATGAGACTTGGGGAATGTTCTGAGTTGCACAGTGAAGTAAATCTATTCTATACTGATTACTCTGGAGGAATCAAAATCTAGTGTGTGATAGTCACCCTCTCCTAATGTAGTCACATGGAGCTTAATTTTAAGGAAACTTTAAAAATCTATTATTAGTAGTGGTTTTTTAAACCAAGCAAACTTGGTTATAGCGGATCATGTGCTCTAAAGCAATTGTTGTGGTAGAAGGGAAAAGGCAGAACTGTTTGCAGGGATATATTGCATTAATTATTTATAGAGATAGTGAGGATTGGAGAAATGAAAAATTTGTAAGTTCAGTTCAGCTTTTAGAGCAGTGTATTGTGGAACTGTCTTCTGTATGCAAGTCATCAAATAAAGCCTAAGAGTCTGATTAGCTCAATGTACTTCTGTCTTCCATATGACTTCTGATTTGTGTGTTGGGCCCTAAGTCTCTCACAGCCTCAGCTATCTGTTCAGCAAAGGTGTTTGTAGAGGGCTGTAAAAAGGGGGTTAGTGTCTAAATAGAACAGTTATATTCTTGTAAACTCTGTGCTGTTGCTGCTAAACTACACCACCTTCTAGAGATGCTTGCGTTCTTTTTCCTCATCCCCAAACCCATTTAATGCCGTGCTTGCAAAAGCACATGGCTTCCTGTGTAGCTCACTGTCCGAGCCTGGGTGTGATTCCCAGACTAATAATTTTTCTACCTATTCCTGTCTCAGTCCTCAGTCTGGAAGTTGTGACAGCCCATTTCTGCTGCCCATCTCTGGCTGTTTACTACTGTCACCTGGCATATTAGATTCAAGGTTGGGGGGTTTTTTGATTATTGTTATTTTCCCCTATGAATGCAAGTTTTTCCATATTATCAGGGAAGTGAATCTCGGCATAATTCCTTTTAAAGTTTGTTTTAAATCTTAATTTACTAGTGGTAGTTTGTAATGCTGAGCAGAGGGCATTATAGCAGCACCTTTTTTGCTCTCTTACATATAATTTGATTACTATTTACAACAGATGAGAACTTGGTTTTTTTAATGAAGTGAATGACATTTATTAACTACCCCATGACCAATTCAAAATAAGTCAGCAAATCTGAACAAAATAAAAATAATTAATCTACAGAGATGGTTGTCTTCTGTGAATCATCTAACGCCATCTATCTCAGATTGATGTTTCAGGAACCATTAGCGAGGATTTTTCACTTTGTGACATGGCACAGTGAGGGCAGATAAGTCCAATTAGTCCTTTTCCCAGTAGACCAGGTATTTTAATTAGTTTTTAAGAAATAGAAAGGGGGTATCTGGTAAAGAATCATGGGAAAGGACTCTTGAATTTCTCTCTCTCCTATACATGCCATACTGTACATACAGATATTTAGTGAACTTTCAGAAAACAATGGAGGAGACAATATATCTATAAGAGCCTGATTAAATTTTATTCTGAATTATGAAAAAGGTCTCTATTTACAAATAGACAAAAGATATATTAAAAGAAAAACATAAACTTCATCTTTAAAAATGATTTCCTTTTTAGCGGAAGAATGTACAATTTGGAGATTTTTGGATATTTTTTGGATATTTTTTATGATGCTTGACTTCATTTTTTAGCAAAATTAATGTTTATTGGATATGAATATTTATTGTCTGTAGCAGTGTTTACTGTTTACATATAAAAAAACTTTATTAATGATTTTTTATTTACTGTAATCACTTTTCTCTGAAGACAAGATAGTCTCCCAGAAGTCTGTGTTCTGAATGTAATGCCACAGTGTAAGGGGTTTGACTGAAATTTGGTTTTCAAGAGGCCATATCCTCCATCTATTAGCTGCTTGTACTTGCTTTCACCTAATACTCTTCTACTTCCCCTCAGTTTGAGACAGTGGTTTAGAAAACTGTTCAGGTAACAAGATCAATGATTAAATGATTTGATTCAAAGAGATCTTTGAAGTGATTGCTTTGACAAGGTCATTTTTAACCAAAATATATTTAGTCCAGTGACTTGCAACCACACTCCTTTAACAGTTGCATCAGCTGAATAGAACGGATAAAATAAGCAGCTCACTATGGTGGCAAGGACTCCTTAAGTTGGCTTTGTTGCCAAAGTCCAAGTATAGGTACCTTTG
>NW_008236509.1:4496213-4499883 GCF_000691975.1 Corvus brachyrhynchos | reverse complement strand
AGCAGCTGTATGTAAAAGTAAATCCAGAATCAGCTTGTAAGTCATGAACTTGCACTTACTGTTCCAATACAGGCTGTCTAAGTGGTTGCTTTCTGTGCTTTGGTGGAGTTGTCCCACTAGGAAGGAGCCTGACTTGTTTCATTTTCCAAAGTATAAGTTACATAGAACCTGTGTGTTCCTGTTACCTCTCTTGCCCATCTCCTCTTCATGTCTGAGATTTCACCCTCTCCCATCCCTCATTATTTTGGGCTTGTTTAGCTTTCAGTTGTTTTGGAATTTTGTTGTTTTTGAGACTAGCTGTTGACCAACAGATGATGAAATAACTATTTTCCATAACGTTTCCATGTTTTGCAGATGCTTGTATCTTTTGCTAGACTTAACTAAGCTTTATTGGTCTTCAACACAAGATGATTGTAGGCCATTGTTTTATTCTTTTTTTTCTGGACCTGTTTATATATTTGCTGGAATTTTAATCCATCATGGCTAGCTGAGTATTGTCAATATTCTGTCAGACTCTGAATTAATGCTTTGAGTTGCACTTGTGTTCTTACCTACTGCGATGAGGGTCTGAGCCAAAAAAACGTGGCTATGGCCAACAGACAGAAAATCTGAGCTAGGAGGAAGTAAAGGAAAGAGCCAAGAAAATAAAAAATTGAGGGGGTATGATGAAACCAAGGTATAGAGACTTCTCACCATGGACTTCTAAGTGTCATTTCAAGAAGAGATTTTGAAAGACTACTGCCTTACTTTTAGGAACAAAACACTAATTTTATTTATTTATTTTTTTCATTAAAAAGGTGCCCAGCACAGCCCTGTAACTATTACTAAGTATCCATTTCTCCTATAGTTGATATGTAAAGTCCCAGCCTGCTTGAGGTCTGGATACGGCTAAATTCTGAGACCCTTGTTGAAGCAAGAAGTTCTTCTGACGTTTAGAAATTTGCTTACTTAGAAACAAAAAAGAGGAAAACAACCAAAAATGCTCGATTTTGTTCTTGCAGATGGTTGTTTCTTCATATAAAAAAGGATTTACCACTGAATTATGCCAACACCAATATATGGAGCAAATGTCACCCAAAGAGCACAGATATCCAGTGTTTAGTGTTGTTCCAAGGAAAGTCTTTGATTCTTTCCTCACTTCAGTTTTAGGTGAGCAGTGTCCTGTTACATCCTTACTCTCTTCCTACTTGGATGGTCACTGCAGTGCTCATCAATTATTCAAGTGTTTCAGACACTATATCATGTGCTTTGATGTAGTGCAGTAGTGCAGTCTCTGTTTGACTGAGAGAGTTGTCTTTTTTGCTTTTTTTGCTTTTTTCCCCCCTTTATTTTCATTTTTCTTTTTTTCCTTTTCCTTTTCCTTTTCATTTCCTTTTCCTTTTCCTATCCTATAGTACTTTTACACTAAAACCCGAAATTAGTATTTAGGAAATAAAATTAGAAAAATAGTCTTAAAATCAATAGATTTAATGTCAGTTTATACTGATACGGTACCAATGTTCTGTGGTGACAGAGTAGTGATTTTTTATCTACATGTTTCCTAGTTTGTTCACAAAATACAAAGCCATTAAATGTCTAGACTTTTCTTTGCAGATACATTTTTTACAGGCAATTTATGCTGCTGTCTGAAGCTCTGCTGCTTGAACAGGCAGCCTGCTTTTGAGTGGGAAAGTGAAGCATGTAGACAACACTTACCACACTATGAATGCTAATGAATGATACAGGGAAATTAAGGTTAAAATGAGAAATGCGTGGGGACCTCATAGCAACCTTCCAGTATCTGAAGGGATTCTACAGGGAATACAGAGAGGAATTCTTTGTCAGAAACGGTAGTGATAGGAGAAGGAGTGATGGGTACAAATTAAAAGGGGAAATTTAGGTTAGATGCTGGGAAGAAATTCTTTACTGTGAGAGCGGTGAGCCATGGCAACAGCTTGCCCAGGGGGTTGTGAATGCCCCATCCCTGGAAGTGTTCAAGGCCATGCTGGATAAAGCCTTGATCAACCAGGTCTATCAGGAGGTGTCTCTGGCCATGGTTGGGAGTAGGTGATAGTTAAGGTCCCTTCCAACCCCTCAAGATTCTGTGACTTAGGCCAAGAAGGATTTTACTGGAACTTGTGGTAAAGTCCTGGTTCTGCTGAGGCAAATAAAAGCTTTTCAATTGATTCGAATGAATTTTTACCTGCAAGTGAAATACTTCTGAATACATAATATGGTTCTCGCATGAGCCCTACTGAAGAGCTGGACTGAGTCAGAGTTGACACCTCAGAGTGGACACTGTGAATGGCCTTCACCAAGGCCTGGTGCACAAGCGTGGCCCTACTGTCCTGGCACCACAAAACTGCTGAGATTGTTACCTCTCTGTTCTTCAAGGAGTGGTTGCAATGGGAAGTCCTTAGATGAGCAGTAGTTATACTGGATATACAATTTCCAAGTGTAGTGATTTCGTCAACAGATAAAAGGTAGCAATTTAGAAGGGCACAAATCATATAAATAAGTACAGACAGTTTTGTAGTTTGTTGTTGTTAGACAGTTGCACTGAAAATACAGGAAAACACTACCAGAATGTGAGAAATCACCCTTACTCTTTGTGGTGACTTAAGCATTGTACTGGGTTTAGCTTGGGTGTAGTTAATTTTCTTTCTGGGAGCCTGTATGGTGCTGTGGTTTAGATTTGAGACCAAGGCAGTGTTGGTAGCACACCTGGGTTTATTTATTGCTGAGCAGTAGAACATAGCATCAAGGCCTTCTCTGTTTCTCACTCTGCCCCTGTAGTGGGCAGGCTGGGAGTGGGCAGTGGGAAGGGACAGAGGGGGACAGCTGCTCTCAAGTGACCAGACCAATATTTCATGCCATTTAGCATGGTGCTTGGCAATAAAACCAGGGAGTAATATTTCCAAGACAGCCATTACTCGGGGACTAGCTGGTCATGAGCTTTGTGGTGAGTGATTTCCTTTGTGTCACTTGGGATTGGTTGAGTTTTTTGTTCCTTTTTCCCTTATTAAAGAGTCAATTGACCCACAAGTTTTTTCTTTGTTTTGCCCTTCCAATTTCCTTCCCTCTTATAGTTGGGGCAAGTGAGCCTGTGACTGATGTGGGTCTAATTGCTGGCTGGAGCCAACCTCCTATAATCATGAAGCTTGCAATTTTACTCTAATTTCAATCTTGCAGAGAGGGGAACTAAAAGTAGACCATTCAGAGTAAGTTTTCTTGAAATTATTGAAAGCTAGGAGAGAAAGAATTTTTCTACTCTTGTACCTTGTATCAAAATCTGGTGTATTTTAAGGTAAAAAGTGAATGATTAATTCTTAAGAAACACATTCTTTATAGAACTTTACTGAAGCTTTATGGTTTTGGTCTATTTAACACATATCAAATCTCTAGAAGAGTGAATGCTGGCAGTTCTAACCAGAAAAAAAATCATGATGCAGTCACTATGTCATTCTACCATCATATTTTGGCTTCAAGACATTTTCTATGGTTTGTTCATTTTCAGACCTTGAAATTCCTCCCACACCTCAGAAACATTTTTAGGTGATGCTGCATGCTCAGGATTCATTTCCAGCTTAAGAGAAATGTGCAAGCAAATGCTGAAGTTCTGGCAACAGATATGGAGAGACTTACTATGGTAGAAACTTCAGTCTGAAATCAATTTCTTGGAAATGGGGTA
>NW_008236509.1:4494408-4496140 GCF_000691975.1 Corvus brachyrhynchos | reverse complement strand
TAGTATGATTCAGAACTAGAAAATGCAGCTCCAGCTCTATGTGATAATCTTATCACCAGCTCAATCAGCTCTATCAGAAGGAATGAGAAAGAACTCTAGGAGTCTCATATTTTACTTGTTTTTGTGAGAAGGCTAGGAAAGGGGGAAGAGGAAACTAGGTTCAAAGAAAAACAACCTAAGTTTGAGATTTCTGCAATAGTTTTATAGAACTAAGTGAGCCTGGTAAAAGATACCAGCTCACAAGATACCTATTAGCTTTAAAGTACCCTTTTAACATTTTTTTTTTTAATTACATTTCCTATCTTATGAGCAATGAAATCAGGAGAGGAATATTTGAAGCAATATAAGATTTGGAGGACTGTATTCTTCTCTTGGTTTATTCACTGCTTTGAGTTGTAAACTGATTCACACAATCTCAGGATCTGACTCTATCACTTCATTTATATCACTTGTTCCCATGGTACTCTGCACAGAAACAAAAGAAAAGGGATAGCATAGTCTTCCCAAGTTCATAGAACATCATAAAACACAATATGCATCAGAGAGTACCTGGGATAGTGTTTTGACTCCTATACTTGCTTTGCTTCCCAGACCTGTTAGATCTGTACAGAAAATTGTAGGCAGGGAGTATGCTGGGGAATAGCCAGGGAAGAGAGAAGAAGGAGCAGTTGTTTTGGGATTCTTCTCAACTAGCAGAATCTTTCTTACATGGCAATAAATTAAACCTTGGACCCCTACAGTAAGGTAGGAAGAAAAGATCAGAGAGTTGTGAACTATTTTCCCACCTTCTCTTTTCACTGCCCAGTTGCATAGCAGCAGAATGTTTAGTCTTTAATGCTAAGTTTGCAGCTGAAAGTTGAAAAGGTCTGAGTGCTGGAGTGCAAGTCTGTTAGTTTTGATAAATTTCACTTTCCCCTCTCTTATACATGAAGATAAGATTATAATGAAGATTCTGTGAAGTTAGAGGTCACTGTAGGCATTTCCCAAGGGGAACAGGAAAAGGAAACATGTTTTTATACTGTAATTAAGTTGCTAGTCATTTCATTTATTCAAAAGGTTCAACAGACAGCAGATGAATATTAGCTAAGCAGAGGACTTTAACAATAAGAAAGCTCAATGTTTAGCTGCTGGTTTAGGCTCAGTGCACACAAGAACAGCTGTCCCTGTATTATATTCTCTCTAAACAATAGGAATCTGAAGCTTTTAGAAATCTATTACAGGACAGTACAAATTTGGAGCAATTAACAATTTAAAAATGAAACCTGGAACACTGTTCTCCAGTAAATAGTGAATCATTTACAGTCAAATGGCAATGAAATTTGGTAATATATTGGCCTAGTTTATATTATGAATGAATACAAGTATATAATTTTTTAATGAGAAATTTAGAAATTGAGCAAAGTCCAAGGCAAAATAAAGAAATGGTCAAGTACAACAGAGGCTATTCAGAAAACTTTACTAGAATATGAACATTTCTTTTTTGATTTTTATTTGGCAGAAGGGAGAACTCTGCATTTTCCTCTTACATGCTTATGACATTCAGGTTTGTTCTTAAGTTTACTTAATAGATTCTTCCAAAGGAACTACATCTCAGTATTTTTTTTTCTCTTGAAAAAGTATGGGATTATATGTCCTACCACAAAAGAGCAATTTTGGTACAATCAATTTTGGGGATATTGTTGCAGTGATGATCAAGTGGCTTGAACCCCTAGGGTTTGACCAACCCACCAGA
>NW_008236509.1:4485395-4494323 GCF_000691975.1 Corvus brachyrhynchos | reverse complement strand
TTCTCTTCATCCTCAAAACATTTCCTCATGTACATTTCCTAGATCTCAGTATAACACTATTTTTCACAAAGGTAAAAAATGGCCTTGTTCACTGCATAAAATTGTGCATAAAATAACAATGTTTGAATTGTTGTCCTAGGTGGCTAAATTGATGAATTTGGAGACCTAGTGTGTAGTGCAAGTGCCAAAAATACAAACTAGTCACTATTTACTGCCTGTCCAGAGAGGCTAAAGGGTGCTTTAACTTTCTACCACGAATACCAAATGAGTTGCCTGAAGTTCACATGCCAGAAAGGTATCACTGTTTCAACTGAACCAACCATCACAGAATCACATAATATTCTGAGTTGGAATGGACCCACAAGGATCATCAAAGTCCAACTCCTGGCCCAGTTCAGAACACCCCAAGAATACATGTGCATCATATGCCAGAGAGTGTTGTCCAAATACTTCCTGAACTCTGCCAGGCTTGGTGCTGTGATCACTTCCCTGGGCAGCCTGTTCCAGAGGCCAACCACCCTCTGGGTGAAGAACCTTTTCCTGATATCCAGCCTAATCCTCCCTTGGCTCAGCTTCAGGACATTCCCTTGGGTCCTGTCACTGGTCACCATATAGCAGAGATCAGTGTCTGTCCCTCTTCTTACCTTCATGAGGAATTTGTAGACTGTGTTGAGGTCTGACCTCAGACTCCTCTTCTTCAGGCTGAACAGATCAAGTGAGCTCAGCTGCTCCTCATTTAGCTGCCCTTCTAGATCCTTCATTATCCTCATAGACCTCCGTTGGGCACTCTCTAACAGTTTTGTAACTTTCTTGTATTGTGGCACCCAGAACTGCCCCAGCACTCCAGGTGAGGTCGTCCCAGCTCAGAGCAGAACAGGACAATCCTCTCCCTTGCCCAGCCAGCAATGCTGTGCCTGATGCCTCCGAGGACACCGTTGTCCCTCCTGGCTGCCAGGGCACTGCTGACTCATATCCAAATTGCCATTGACCTGGACCTCCATGTCCCTTTCCATTGAACTGTTTTCCAGCATGTCATTCCCCAGTCTGTATATACATCCAGGGTTGCCCCATCCCAGGTGCAGAATCCAGCATTTTCTCTTGTTGAACTTCATACAGTTAGTGATTGCCCATGTCTTTAATATGCTAAGGCCTCTCTGCAGGGCTTCTCTGCCTTCAAGGGAATGAATCAACAGCTCCTCCCAATTTTGTCTCCTCTGCAAACTTAATATCCCTTCGAATCCTGTGTCCAAGTTGCTTATGAAGATGTGAAAGACCACGGGGCCTACAATGGAGTCCTGTGGAACCCCACCAGTGACAGGTCACCAGTCTGATGTCACCCCAGCCACTATCAGCCTTTGTGCCCGACCTGTGAGCCAGTTGCTCAGCCATTGCATGATGTGTTTATTCAGCTGAATCCTGGACATTTTATCCAGAAGGATATTGTGTAAGTATAGTATGCTTTACTGAAATCCAGAAAGATTATGTTAACATTATGCAGGCCTGTTTCCTGTTGAAGACTTATGGTTTCATTTCCACAGAATCACAATTTTTTAAAGTCTACAAAGGGTTCTGAACTTATTTGATATGCACCAGAAAACTGAGTTCAGTGTTGAGGTTTGGCTACCTTTTCTCAGAAATTCAGACAAGAGGACTCATACTATCACTGTTATGAAGGACCACTTAGAAAGCCTAAATTCAGTTTCCTTGTTGCTCTGGGATAATACCTGCATGATATTTATTTTTTACTTTTTACTTTCCTGCAGAGGGCTTTTGCTAGCAGGCAGCTGATTCACCCCAGTTGTGTAATCGCTGAACTCAGTATGAGAGTTATAGTACAAAGATGAACATAACTAGAAGAAAACTTAAGGTTGGAGGCCAAGCATTCTTTTCATTTTTTCTGCAGTACAGTTCCCCAGTGTTAGTGTGGCTATGTTGTGAACTGTGTTATACAGCCCAACCAAAGGTGACAGAAGGCTTGTGTGGTGACAGAAGGGCTGGAAGGGACCTGTGTTGAGACCTCCCTAGCATGACCCAGGGAGACTCCTTGACCTTTGCCTGGTTTTCAGCTTGTACCTGAGGCAAAACAGAGTGGTGTAATTAAGTAAACCAATCTGTGATTGCCTAGATCAGAATCCATAGCCAGTAGAAGAACATCAAGATAATGCAAGAGTGCTGGAAGTGGGGAGGTTTGCCACCACCATAGAGTAATGGTGAAGAAGAGAGGGAAAAGTTGTGTTTTCTAGCAAAAGAAAAATAATATCGAATTAAAAGTGCAGTGGCATCATAATGAGAAAATGATGTGCAGAGATTCTAGATACTTTAAAACAAATGCAAAAAATTCAGTGCTAGAGGGCATATAATTAATTAATGCCTTAAAATTACCTTCACAGATTGTATATTACATCAGTCTTTCTTTTGATGTTTGGACATCATTTTATATAAGATCATGAAAATATTAAAACGCTCTCTGGAAATTCTGTGTTTGCAAACTAAAGGTGTTCAAAGTTAAAACAATGTTGGTTTTTATTACAAATTAACCCTAAATTTGCTGCAACTGATAATTTCAAAACAACATTTTCTGTTTGATTTTAATTTTATCATTGTAATCTTAGGGAGAAAACTACTTCTATTTTGTCCAAAACCCACGATTTAGTTTACAGTTTGGCTTTTTTGCTTTTCTTCAGTAGGGTTCTGCTTTTGATCTTAGCTGGACTATGAATTGGTTGTCTTTGCATACCAAACTACCTCCTTGTCACTCTCTCCTAGCAACTGAACAGCATGCATATTTTTTTGAAGGGGCTCACTCTTAACCTCACATAAAATCATGGTAAGTCATTTGTGATTCAATGCGCTTCTCCACTGTCAAGCATTGAAAAAGAAAGTCCACGAAGTACCAAGATAGCCACCTGTCACGCCGAATAGCTTTGTTTCACTCTTGACCCCATCCTTTTCTCCTGTTTAATTCCTTTGGTTTTTTTTAAAAAAAATTTTTAAAAGAGAAGGAACTCTTTCTTACTATGTACAATACCTAGCAAAATGGTATCTTCCTTTTCTGGCCTAGTACAGTGACAGAAAGAATAGGAAATCATTGGTTAATAAGATTAAAAAAAAATCTAAACTATTAGTCATTGAATTCTTTGTTGGTTTTGTTAATGAAACCCAGGTCAAAGCAATCCCTAGTCCTACCTTATTGTGTTGGAGAACAGCTTTTTTTTTTCCTTCATAAGAGCCTTGGGGTCATTCTAATTGACCAAGAACAGTTTTCACATTAGAGGTTTTAAAATATGAAGTTCATTAATGGTTGCCTTCAGACACCATGGATGCTAATACGGAAGCTCAGGGAGGATGAATATTCTTGTCTTTGGTTACAATTTAATGGGCTTATTTCTTTCAGTGCACCAACATGATAGCACACAGTTATAAGTGGTGACTGGAGCTGGATCCACATGTGACTGTTAGTCTTAGAATAAGAATTATGACCCAATAATTTTAAGTTCTAGGTTTCTTAAACATTTGATTTAGATTTAGTCATTAGATTAGCCTTGTGGGTTGTAATAATCCTCTGCCTCTATTCAGTTTGGGGTTGATACTCAACAGGCTGTGGAGGTTCTTTAAGATAAGTTGAAGTTGCAGGAGAGTTCAGCTATGAACTGTTCATTTTGCTGCAGAATCAGGGTATTCCCTTATGAATTGTTTGGGACACAATAAGACACTTGGGCATGTTATGCTGTCAGTCCTGCTCAAAATGCTTTGCAAATGGTAGCATGGTTCTGTGCTGCTATTGGGCTGGTTCATTGGTTTATTTCTTTCACCATAGTAAGAAACACTATTTATTCTCTTATTTAGAGCATATGTAAGAAACCATATGTCTTCTAGATGTGGAGAGATGCTGAGGCTTTCAGGCAGATCACAGTCCCATGCATTTGGTAAGGGAGAGAACCGTCTTTCCAGACTGTCAGGCAGAGAGATGAGCCAAAGAGATTTCAATGTCAGCACCTGCTTCATTTTGTGAAAATAAAAGGGGTGTAGAGGTGTGTGTGGACAGATCTTCAGACTTTCTTTTGCCTTTTCTCTTAGTTTACGTGATTATGAAAAGCTCTGTGAAGTTGCTTTGATTTTGGCAGACTGTAAGCCATATAAATTATTTGTTCTCCAGTTCTGCTTAGCACAAGAGGTTCTATTGCTCCTGTGTGTGAAGAGGAGAGGTTGTGTTTGCTCCTTGATGTCATTGGTGAAGAACAACACAACAGACTGGAGAAGCTAAAAGCAGTGGAAGAAGAATGGAGCATACCAGAACTATATTATTTATGTTTTTTAATGAGAAGTAAATGAATCTGCCAGTGTGCAGTGATGATATATGTTTCTAGGGGAAAAAGCCCATGAAACCAGGCTTTTCTTCCCCATGGAACAACATAAACTTATGAAAAGTGAAGACCAGAAGCTATTCGAAGAAGTTCATGCAGTCAAAATACCTCTAAACTTTATCTTTGTCTTCTATTTGCCATTGGGGACAATGCTGCGTTTCTTTTCACTCTCTTGTGATTCAGTCAATCCAACTGACTCACGCAGCTGTTAGCCTCTCCAAAGAGTGGTTGCTGTGGACATGGCTGCCTCCCATTCACACAGTGAGAGGAGAGATTCCCCATCATAAGATTAGAGCTGAAACCAAATGACAGTAAAAAGATCAGCTTCAGCAATTCAGCTGGGGATGCACTTGGGGTAATTTATGTAGAACAGTCTCATATGTTAAAACATAACATCTAAAAGTTTTGTTCCTGGTCCCATCAAGAAATTTCAGCTAAACTGGTGCCAACAGCTTTCCTGACATATGAAATGGTTAAAATATTCAGTTGAGTTTACTTGGGAAGTTGTGGAAGCTTGTCAAACTATGGCTTTTCTTCACAAGTTAAATTCTAAATAAATACATGCTGAATAAGTTAAGATGCATCACTGAAGTTATGATATTTTAGTAGTGGTTTTTTTTAGTCAAAACTTATGAAGTCTTTAGAAACAAAATTCATAAGTGAATGACATTATGGCTAAAATATCATTGTATTTACTAACACCTTCATTTTTAAAACACTGGTAGAATATTTTTGCTTTTTAGAAACACTCTGGAGAAAAGGGAAAGAACAAATTAGACTAAACAAAAGTTGAGAAAAGAGAATATGCTGGAATCCCGAGTTCTGAGAATTTCAGTCTGACAGCCTTTCAGTGCTGACAGACAGTGATCCTCAGAAGCACACTGCATTTGACCTGAAGCCTTGGGAAAGGCTTCCCAAATTTTCTGATAACACTGAGGTTGTTGCTATGTAATTAAAAGTTATATCACTGGGTGAAATATGTAGAGATGTAGAAAAATTAGGTTTATGGGATTTATGTAACAATATGGAAGATTTTGGGTGTGGATTTGTTCTTCTTTTCTCCTTCTTCACAAATCTGGGTGTTCTGGTATTGGGTCAAAAATAGTTAATTATTGGATTATAAGTAAACACAAATTAGTTGGCATTCCATAATTGGGTAATTTGGACCTTAAAAGACCTTGGAAGTTAGAACTTGGAGCCATTTTCACCTTGTTAACTTGGAGGCACACTGTGCAGTTGTATTATAGAAAAGATATAATAAACATCTAAGTCCAAAGATAAACTCCCGGTCTCCTGTATTTTAATTTGAACTCTGAGTAAAAGAACTCATGAAACAGCGGCAAAAAAGAAAAGAAACGATAGAAGAGAAAATTAATAAGAATATATTTTAAATTGTGTATTGGTTAAAATAACAGGAAAAAATAATAAATAAGAATATTCTGAATTGGAAACTAGCTCTGAGTCTCATTAAAACCTTAACTGCTTTAGGCTTTCCCTTCTCTCACCTGCCACCCACTGATGACCTATGAGTCACCAACTATTCCAGCTTCATCAGAAACCTTTATTAAATTATTTTAAACCTTAAAGCCCTGTGTGATAAGAAAAAACAACACATAATCTTTTATACATTTGAATTATAAGATTATCTGTAGATAACAGAAATAACATTTTCCATTTATGCATCTATATGTATTATGTATTAACTACTACAATATGCATAATTGTATAGTTTCATTAATACAGTAAATTATGAAAAATGATATTTTAGCTCATTACAGTTCACTGTTCATAAATCAACCCTTTCAGAAAATAACTAGAGGACTTGCAGATTTACTGAGAGTATAAGCCTCTGGGCAGCAAACCATGTTCATCAGGAAACACGATTCTTCTGAACTTTTATTTTATGCTGGTTAGTACAACTCAAAAGGGCTATTGATTTAAAAATATTTTTATTCAATAACAATGAATAATAGTAAAGGCACTGTTTCATCCTTGACTTTCTCCGTTAACAAGAGCTTGGCTGTAGTCATTGCCAAGATGCTTTTCAACAATCATATGTGCGAGTAACTACCTGCTGTTTGTCTCATCATCAAGACTCAGAAAACATCTCTGTGAATCACTGCAGTCATTGAAACTTAAAGTCTCTTACTGACTTGATGCAACAGCTCAAGAAGGCAGCTGGACCTGAGTGTGTTAAATAGTAGGTGAGGTTTCTAACTACTATACTATCCAAAAACTGAGAGATGCATTGTAACGCTGCTTGGTTCCTGTTGTGTTCCCTGAAGAGCAGTCATTGGGAGTACCTGCCTTCAGGAGAGGATTTGCTGATGCAGATTCTGTATAGGAAGGAATTACTGTTAGTTACAGCTCAGCTGAGGGGTAAGTCCACATCTTCTCCACAGGCACTTTTCACATGTACTCTTCACTACAGGATTTTTCTAGTGAATGATTTAGATGCCTCCTCATTTGTCATTTCAGATATTTATTTTGCCTTCAGAGTACTCTACTGTCAGGGTTTCTGGCCAACCCTTCTTTGCTACCTTCCCCTAGAGTAGGAGCTAGTGTAAGTGCAAATCAAAATTATTTCCATAAATTCACAGGACAACAGGAACATGGCCAACAAAGGACCTGGTGAGTTACATCATATATTCAAAATATCAGTAGCAAAGTGGCTGATGCTTTAGTGTGCACAAATAGAATGATGTGAGGATGAGAAATACATAGGGATTTAGTCTTCTCTATGGTGAAACACTTGTTTACTTCAAGCATATGAATAAACGTTCAGAAATTATTACACATGCTTTAAGTTGCATTTAAGCACGTGACTAATAGCTCCCATAAGTTAGGACATTAATCCTGTCTGAATATCTTCATCAATAGGTAAGAGAATAGTTTAGATATGGTCATTTTTTGAATATGATTCTATAACTTCTAAAAAATAGATCTATGTCACTGATATGACTCATATGGTGGAAAGAGCAGTTGATAAATCATTGTTAGTACCAAAATACGATGTTTTTGCTGTGCGAAGTAGACACACTGATATACCGGTATAACTTCCTCCTCTTGCTTAGTCTGAATTCTGTCATGGTAAGAACTTTTAAATTTTTCTTTTACCTTCTTTTTCTTTCTTTCTTTTTTTTTTTTTTTTTTTTAATATATACATAATTAAGTGGAAACAAAAGTGATTCAGCTTTGCCTTTAAGATAAGGTTTACTTATGACAAATCTCCCCTCTGGTCAGCTGTAAGGCTGATTTCAGTATGTTGATTAAGAGGGAATCAAGTCCACTTACTGTGACATTTTTTCTCTTTTTCTTCTTTTTCAACATAATTCCCTCCACACAATTATGTACTTCCTCCTTATTTCTTAGTTATTTTTGTTACAGCTTCCATTTATACTTTATCCTGGTTTTATTTCCTATTAATGTATATAGACATTTTGCAATTTTTCTCTTCTTTTTTCTCCCCACTTGACCATTCTTGCTTTTTGAAGTTAAAATGTATCTTCTCCATATCTAGAAATCCTCAAAGATTTCATGTTCATTTCTGGGTTTGTTACAGAGTCTCCGCTCCAAACCTATTTTGCATCATGTCTGCCTGTTATGCTAAAAGCTAAAAATCTCAAAATGTGTCTATCATCATAACATTCCCCAATCTTAGAACTAGCTGGTTTGAAAAAGCTTGATTTAAAAAAAACAAAAAACAAACCATAGAGCTGCGTCATCTTTAAAGCTACAGACATTTCTACAAAAGAAGATACAGGTTGCTGGTAGACGAGAGGCTGGACCTGACCCAGCCATGGGCACTTGCAGCCCAGAGAGTCAAACATATCCTGGGCTGCATCCAGAGCACCATGGGCAGCAGGTCCAGGGAGGGGATTCTGCCGCTCTGCTCGCTCTGGTGAGACCCCACCTGCAGTGCTGCACCCAGCTCTGGGGTCTCCAGCACAGGAAGGACATGAACCTGTTGGAACATGGCCACCAAGATGATTAAAGGGATGGAACACCTCTCCTATGAGGAAAGGGTGGGAGAACTATGATTGTTCAGCCTGAAGAAGAGAAGGCTTTGGAGTGACCTTATTGTGGCCTTACAGTACCTGAAGGTTGGAACCTTCAAAAAAGGGGGAGAGGGACTTCTTATAAGGGCTTGTAGTGACAGGACACGGTGGAATGGCTTCAAACTGAAAAAGTTAAGATTAGATATTAGGAAGAAATTCTGTACTGTGAGAGTGGTGAGTGACTAGAACAGGCTGCCAGAGAAGCTGTGGATGCCCCATCCCTGGAAGTGTCCAAGACCAGGCTGGATGGAGCTCTGAGCAACCTGATACAGTGAAAGGCATTGCTGCCCATGGCAGGAGGGTTGGAACTAGATGGTCTTAAAGGTCCTTTCCAACTCAAATTATTCTATGAGTCTATAATTTCACATACCAATATCAGCAAACTATCTTTTAAGAGGATGATTAAATATATGATTGAATGACCTATGTTAAAACAAAATAGATTTCACTGTAGATCTACAATTATAAATAATTAGAACAGAGTGAATAATGGCTGGATCCTTCTT
>NW_008236509.1:4374437-4485379 GCF_000691975.1 Corvus brachyrhynchos | reverse complement strand
CCTTGAGGCAAAACACCAAAACACATTGCATTTTAAAATGAATTATTTGCAAAGGTTAACAAAATAATTTGTGGGACATTTTGTGCAGATCGAAGAACTTTTGGTCCTTTTCTAAACTTGTAATAATGTAGATTGTCTCAGCTGATGACCTTCAAAAGACCATATCTGATGTAACTGAGTTCCACTGAAATGACTGCCTGCTCATTACATTTGTAGCACACTGATTTTTTTAATCCTCACACCCAAACAGATTACATTGTTGTCTAGTAGATGCTGTCCTTTCATTTTTATAAGCACCTTGTAACTGAGTATTATTAGGGTAGAAACATCTTTTACAGGTTTTCTGGAAGCCTAGCATAACTTCTTCTTATGAAATAATATAGGAGGTCAAAAAAGAAAAATTCCACAGGTTTTCTGGAGTAAAAAGTATCTAGGAAGGAAGGGGTGCTGTTCTTCCCACAAAACTATGGTCATGCAGATGAATTACTGCCCTGGTTTCTGCTGGAATAGTTACTTTTTTCCCAGTAGCTGGTAAAGAGCTGTGTTTTGGATCTAGTGTGAGAATTCCGTTGGTACTATGCTGCTGTTTTGGTTGTTGCTAAGTAGGGCTTACGCTAAATCCGGGACTTTTCTGTGCCCCATGCCCTCTTGTGCACAGTGACCAGGTGCACAAGAGGCTGGGAGGGAGCATGGCTGGGACAGGTGACCCGAACTGGCCAAAGGGATGTTCCATCCACAGAAGATCATCCCCAGTACATAAACAGGGGGGAGTTGTCCAGGAGTCACAGATGACTGCTTGGGGACAGGCTGGCATGGCTGGTGAGCAACGTATTATTGTGCATCTTTTTTTTCTCTTGGGTTTTATTCTCTCTCTCATTTTGTTGTCTCCTTTTTCGTTGCAATTATTGGTATTATTGAATTTTATTTTGTTTCAGTTATTAACTGTCCTTATCTCAGCCCACAGGTTTCAGGCTTTTTTCCCAATTCTCCTCCCCATCCCACTGTGTGGCTGGGCGGGGGGACTAGAGGTGAGGGTGATGATTAAGAAGCTGCATGGTACTTAGTTGTCACCTGGAGTTAAACTATGACAATGATTGCAAATGAAGAGCTGTATTTTCCTGCCTTCCTCTGCTCCTATAAGAAAGTGACCTACCACTGCTTGCTTTTCACTGTGTCCTTGTTTTTGTTTGTTTATTTGCTTGTTTTTGACAGAATCTCGTTTTTCTCTTGGTGGCTGAAAAAGTTAATGGTCTTTAATTTTCTCTCTCCTATTCTTGTGGTCTAATGCTCCACAATATCAGAGAAACTCCCATGTTTCTTAGTTCAAAATCTAGCTCAGCTGCCTAAGAGTGACCCTTTGGCTTTTACTGTGTTCTCAGGACTCTCTAACAAATTTAAATCTTATTCTGCAAAGCTCTTTCATATAGGCTGAGCTTACTCCAATTAAAATAACTCAAGTCTTAATAAACATAAGTGGAGGTGGGAGGAAGTTCTGGTTTAATTTTGGCCTACTATAACATGCTTTGTAAATAGCACATTATGCATATTGGAATTATCTGTACCACTACTTAGGTATAAAAATAACAAAACAAATGGGTCTATAGTGGTAAATCTGTCTTGTGCTGTCAAACTAGCTGTACTTGTCTGTCTTCCAAGCAAAAAAACCCTTGAAAAGCAACACGTCTTTTAAAATAACAAGGAGAAAACAGTACAGTAGTTAAATTCATGCCATCTATCTGAACGACAAGTGATACAATATTTCCTTAACTATAGTAAAACTAAACTAGAGACAACCCACAGACATGGGCAGTTGGTGAGTGGGTAGCACTCTAGTACAGTCATGCCTGAAGAGTAATTGCATTGTAATTGGTATTTTTTTGCTTTTGCTCTCACTCTACCCAGCTTCCAGCAAGTGGGTACTCTTCTGCCCCCACACACTCCTCTTATCTGCATGGACTGGGGGAGTGCAGACAACTGAGAGAATTTCTAAAATGCTCCAAAGAAAATCAACTTTTCTCTCATTATATTTAACTATAAGACATATCTGTTTTGTTGTTGTAAAGCTGAGCTGTCCCAATGTGAAGCCTTCAGGAGCTCTCCAAAAACGTACAGGGCTACACCAAGTTCTCTATCGTCTTCTCCTTCAGATTACTTTTATCCCACAGTAATTGCCTCGTTACCTCTCAGCAACTTTGTGCCAAAGGACAGTGAAAATGGATGGCCTTGCACTGTGAGTTAGCAAGCAATCTCACGTCCTTCTCATATGTATATTGGGGAATATTGGTTCCAAAACAGATTACATTTTTTTCTGAAATCATCCTACTCACCAGCCTCTAGGGTCATGTTCACAACCTTACTTACTGTTATACAGTTGGTAAGAAGAATCTTGTGGAACATATTTGACCTTTATGTGGAAAAACTTGTCACAATGGTTAAGAGAACACTGTAAAATGTACAGGTTTGACTCTCTCTTGAAGTCATTAACTCCCCATAAAAGTAATTTTTTCACCCACAGATTTCTCTGTTCTACTCTCTCACCAGAGAATCTGACTGGCAGGTATTTTGCAGGGGAAGATTCTGGGGGAAACTATGTGTTCTTTTGGCTTTATTATTAAACTGTGTATTCTTCTGGCTGCTCTTCAAGACTCTGAGAAAAGAACTTAGATCAAATGTTAGTTATCCTAAAGCTGTGGAAGTTGGTATTCTAAACTTAGACTGGATTTAGTTTTGCTCACCTCTCCAAATTTAAGACTGAATCTATGTGCAAGACCAGTTACCTTTGATAGTAACTCTCATCTGACTCTTTGCGTTTGTAGCACAGCCAACTGTGTTTACTTTTAGATGCAGACCATGAGTTTACCAACATTTAATTATTCACCTGTGCTTTCTGAGAGGTACTTTCCCCTACACCTTTGCAGGAAATGGGAGTGGCAGTCAGGGCCATCTGTTAAGCACTGCTATTTCACGTGCCTCTGCCAATATTTTATGGGATCAGAGTTTGCCAATACACACATTAATTAAAGCACTACAAAAAAGTCAATACTCTAGATTGACACTAATCAATGTCAGCTTCTTATTGAATGAAACAATGCAGTTAGGCTTGCAATTGTATGACTAGAGAAAAATACAGAGCCTGCTGCAGAAAAGTATAGCCAGCCTTACTGTAGTGCAGTAGTAAGCATTACAGGTGTTAAGAACAGTGTTGTCCCCAAGGCATATACATGCAGTACTGTGTCTTTCAGTGAAAGATGGCTATAATTTGAAGAGCATTACAGAAAGCAGACAGAACTGGTATTCTTGGTTTTGTCTATGCAAAATGGAATCCTAGTGAAATATACTTAGAGACACCTAGAAATTAAAAAAAAACCAAAACCATGTGTTACTATATATATATATATATTCTCTCTCCATATATATTTATATATCTGTGTATATATATCCAATTAAGCTGGCCACACAAACTTAAAACTGCAGCTAAAGTGATACAAAATTGCATCTTGAATACTTCTCTAAACCAGTCTGACAATGGTTGAAGAAATGGAAAAGAAGACAAATCCATGGGAAAAAGTGTAAATAGATTGAAGACCTTACCCAATGTGTTACATTTTATAAATGTCAGTCAATTTTTCTAGGAAAGACCATGGTAACAAAAATGTCCATAATCATTGTGATGCAACACATGAACACAACTTTTCCTAGCAACTGAGATGTTACTGCTGTATCTAGTGCTTAAAAATTCACTGTCTACATATTTTTGAAGAAAATAGAACCCCAAATATATTTTTCCCTTCCAACTCTTCAAAAGATAAATACAGAGCTGCTGGAAAACTTAAGACACAAAGAAACAAAATCAGTTTTTTAAAGTGGTTTCAATTGTCATCAGATAATGTTTGCTGCTGGGAATATTCTTCGACAAAGGGTTGACTACAGAAGAAATTAAAGATATATCTTGAAAACTGATGAGACATTTAAAAGTCATCCTTTCTTTAATTAAGAAATAGAAGGTGAAGAATATTTCAGTTTCTGTGAAGTAGAGAAGTAAAAATACCCATAGTGTGAATAAAACCCATAATAACTGTTACAGTCTGGGCATGATCACTAGATTATTGGATTTCTATTGATTATTTCAACTGTATTTCTCTGAAGTTTTCAGTGCTGCCAAACCCTGATCTTGTTGGTTTCAGGAATACGAGGCCATTTCTTTAGAAATGTATGCCTACAAATTTTATCCATGCAAGTTTGTCCCATTGTTATGAAAGCTCACACTTTATCTCAAGATATCATGGTAGTAGGAGAGTTCATAACTATATCCAGTTTGTAAATATTCTTCATGAAAGTCGCTGCTGCTACCAACAAAAAGCCTTCCTTCATGTGTGCTATTGTGATTTGCTATTTTTATTTCTATCCAAATCTTGAAATCTAGTTATTAATAATTCAGTTTGGTTACAGAAACTGAATTTTAGTAGTTTTGTTGAAATTCTGTGTTTATTTTTTTCTTAATTTCAAATTAATAGCAATCATTTGCAAACTCTTAAATATTTTGGTTATGGTTTCAAAGTACCAGTCATACCATAATACTCTCTGGTATGCACCCAAAATGTTAAATGGCAAAGCTTTAAATGCTAATTTTGAAAAATAGTTGCTATCTCATGTTACCCTGTGTGGCAGCTAATAAGTGTGTGTATGCTCAGTATGCAAATTCATCCTTATATATAAAAATACTGAAGTTCTGTTGTGCTGCAATAGGCTTTAGTTGTAGTAGACACAGCAGTAGCAAGCTCTACTCTATAGAAAACATAGAATAAACATAATTTTACAGTTTTAGTTTAACAACCATTTTTAGTCTTCAAGAAACACTAACAGAAAAAACATATATAACTTAATATTTAAATGTTAGTATTTGTACCAGTTGATAGTAAAAGGATTTCAGGCATGCATCTATTGCTAGGAGCTAACTAATGAGTTGAAAACTTGTTGGAAAGTTAACTTCTAAGTTACAGTTCACTTTGTGCTTCATTTTAAGTAATGGCATTAAACATGGTAGGATCATATAATGCAAGGTACAGAAAAACACTATGGAATCCAATGAAGTAAGAGAAATTTAAAAATTATACAAAAGATTTTAGTTATAAAGTTGATTAATTAATGGAACTAGCTATCAAGATACCAGTTCTCTATTTTTTATTAGACTAAGTTAGGTGATTTTCTGTGTGTGTATTGTGTGTGTCAGTCTGGCTGACCATAACTGAAAATGTCATAATGCTTTTTGGTCAAGTAATGATGATGTATTAAGAATCTCTGATGGTGACATCTATATTACTTCTTGAAGTTGTGTATTATTGTGTGTTTGCATACCTAGAGTAAATTCTTACACTCCATGCAGATCTCTGTTGGACAGCAGAGGCTTCAGGAGAGGGAACATTACGTCTGCTATATTTTTGGAATTAAAGGCTGCAAGATCCTTTCTCAGCTTTCTGTGGCTTTTAAATAGCAAGAAATTCTTGTAATAGCCTATTAACTGTAGCAGTTGAATGTCTTCAAGAATTGTAGGGTAGCTTCTCATATTTGAGAAGTCATGGAGGTCCAGTGAAGTTCCCAGTGACTGGAAAAATAGAAACACAATCCTTGTTTTTAGAAAATGAAAAAAGGAAGACCTGGGGAACTAGTCTAGTCCATCTCACCTCCATGCCTGGCAGGATCATGGAGTAGATCCTTCTGGAAATCATGCTATGGATAATGAAAAATAAGAAGGTGATTGGTGACAGCCAACATGGTTTCACTAAGGTTAAATTGTGCGTGAAAAATCTGGTACCCTTCTACACTGGGATTACCACATTGGTGGAAAAGGGAAGAGCAACTGAGCTCATCTGTCTGGACTTGCACAAAGCATTTGACACTATCCTGCATGACTTTCTAGCCTCTACACCGGAGAGACATGGATTTGATGGATGCATCACGTGGTAGATAAAGACCTCCTAGGATGGTCATACTCACAGAGCTGTGGTTGCAGTTTGATGACCAAGTGGAGACAAGTGGCATTGCTCCAGGGTCAGTATTGGGATCAGCACTGTTTAACATCTCCAGTGGCAACCTGGACAGTGGGACAGAATACACCCTCACCAGTTTTACCACTGACATCAAGCTGTGTGCTGCAGGCAACACTCTGCAGGGAAGGAATGCTATCCAAAGGGACTTTGAAAGGCTTGAGAGGTAACCTGATGCAAACCTCATGAACTTCAGCAAGGCTGAGAGCAAGGTCCTGCAGCTGGGTTGGGTCAATCCCAAGCAGAAATACGTGTTGAGTGGAGAAGGGATTGGGAGCAGCCCTGAGAAGAAGGACTGGTAGGTGTTGGTTGAGCTGGCAACATGTAGTTGCAGCCCAGAAAGCCAAACCTGGGGTGTGACAAGCAGGTCAAGGGAGGTAATTTTCCCATCATCTTGTGAGAAGCTCTTGTGAGACTTTATCTGGAGCATCGTGTCCTGCTCTGGGGCCCCCAACATAAGAAGCACAAAGATGTCTTGGAGTGAGTTCAGAGGAGCTGTGAAGGTGATTGGAGGCCTGGAATACCTCTCCTATGAAGACAGGCTGAGAGAGCTGGTGTTTTTCAGCCTGGAGAAGAGAAGGCTCTGGGGGGACCTTCCAGCAGCTTTCCAGAGCCTAAAGGGGCTACAAGAGAGCTGGAGAGGGACTTTTCACAAGGGCATGTAGTGACAGAACAAAGGGGAGTGGTTTTAAACTGAAAGAGGGCAGGGTTAGATTAGATATTAGGAGGAAATTCTTTACTGTGAGTGAGGTGATGCACGGGCACAGGTTGCCCAGGGAAGCTGTGCCTCCCTGGAAATATTCAAGGGAAGGCAGGATGGGGCCTTGAGAAAGCTGGTCTAGTGGAAAGTTGCTTGCCCATGTGAGGGTGTTGGAACTAAATGATTCTCAAGGTCCCTTCCAACCCAAACCATTCTCTGATTCTGTGAATAGTTATAGTACTGACTGAGATCTTTGGTTAGGATTAAATTATTGAGTATAAGATCAGCATTCTGAAATGATTCTGAATACTTCCTCTCTCTAATACAAGAAAAACCACAGATTACTATGAAAAGCTGTAGATGAGGCCATATAACAAAAGCTGTGAAAATGAGCTAGACTAGGCTATTTTTCGTCTTAGCTACAGCTTATCCATATGCTTCATTCTATACAAGATATAAAATAAGCTCTCCATTCGGAATGTTTTAATTCTACATTAATAGGAAATACATGTCAAACCCTTACCTAAAACTGTGCTCTTCTATTCAATCTTCAGACACCTGAATAACAACCTTATTCTTTAAAGTGCTGAGCTTTCAATTACAACCAGTGATACCTCAGTGTGATCCAAAACAAGAAATGTTTTAATAATGACCTGTTTTAATCCTGGCCTGTATCAAAAACAGTGTGGCCAGCAGGACCAGGGCAGTGATTTTCCCCCTGTACTCAGTACTGGTGAGGCTCAGGAGAGACTTTAGTGTTCTCTACATCTCCCTGAAAGGAGGCTGTAGCCAGGTGGGGATTAACCCTTTCTCCCAGGCACTAGCAACAGGATGAGAGGAAATGGCCTTCATCTATGCCAGGGAAGGTTCATGTAGAGTATGCCCAGCCACTGCCCTGGAGGGACGTCTGCTGAGATAAGAAGATTGAGCAATCTCCCAGCAGGACCCCCCCTGGGAAGGCAGCTACTTTGCAGTTATGGCAAGAAGAAGACAGACCCAGAATCCTCTGGGAGACCCTATGCAGATCTTTTGTAACCCATTGGCCTTTACCCTCTGACACCCACCCCCTGTATCCCTATAAAGCCAGCCCCCTGCCCCTGCGAGGGCAGAGAGTTGCTCGTCCCTAGCTCCCCTTTGCCGGAGTACAGCATACCTCGTGCGGAATAGCCACACGAGCCTCTCGTCTCTTCCTCCCCCGGTTCTGGCCGGGAGCCTGCCCTGCAGAGCTAAGCTGAAATCACGAGCTGACAATCACTAAAGAGCTGACAGATTCTGCATGGGCCCTCCTAGCCAGCAGCTGAGGGAAGACACCAGGCCTCGGGAAGACGATCCTCCACGGGACCATCTCTCCAGACCGGTCACAGCTTCCTCAGTCAGATCTACTGACCCCACACCAGCTGTAATAGGTTCAGGTTGGATATCAGGAGGAATTTCTTCACTGAAAAGATGGCTAAGCATTGGAACAGGCTGCCCAGAGAGGTGGTGGAGTCACCATCCATGGAAGCATTCAAGAAACGACTGGATGTGGCACTTAGTGCTGTGGTTCTGTTGTCATGGTGGTGTTCAGTCCAAGGTTGGAGACAGACAGATAGACAGAAAGAAAGAAGAGAAAGAAAGAAAGAAAGAAAGAAAGAACTATGATACTGCCTTTAAACAACTCTGAGTGCTGATTTGGAAAGTACAGAACAAAAAAACCCAATAAAGCTCAAAGTGCCTGAACCCACGTATTGGACACAAGTGACAATGCTTACAGAACTCTTTGTCTGACAAGGATGTGAAGTAGTGTGTGGGATAACATGAAAAGACCTCCCTGAAGGCAATCGTACTTCCTACAAAACGAGTGTTGGAAGCTTTAGATTATATACTCAACATTTTGTTTCCGTAATAGGCATAGCAGAGGACAGATTTGCTTCTGCCCCCCAGCAGCGTTCCCAGCAGTTGTTCCCTTGATGGCAATCCAGCCAGTACTATCTTCACATAATTAGATGCTCCTGAGTTGTCTCCATAGGATCTTAGTTTTTTTCAACCTGCCTGCCTACAGACAGCTTCAGTGGATGCTGTAACTTTTTGATTCATGAGTGTCAGTCAGCCTGATGATCAGGTTTGTCACTCTGGCTACTTGCACAATGTTTTAGGACTTGTAACCATACAGATCAAACTGGCAGTTTCTGGCCATCTGCTTACATGAATGTAAGCGTGTGTGCTCAACCACACTGAGGTTAGTAACTAGGATTATCTTGGACATGGTCTCAGCAGCTGCATTTTCCGTGAGTGAAGAACTGTACGTTATAGGAACATTTATGGCTCAACAAGGGAGAAAGTGCCTCTTCACAGAGTATTACCTTCCCCCACAGAGTGTTTATCTCTTTTTTTGTCTCTCTTAGTCCAGCAACTATATACCCTAGGGCATCTCAAGAAAAGCAGAGGAAATTTTTAAATAAGTGTCTAGGAAAAGATTGTTTTCTCTGCTGGTAATTTGTGTTTCTGTGGAGGGGCCAAACTGGTAATGGAGAGAGGCCCCAGAGAATTCTGAAGAACTTGGAGGTAGATATTGCTGACATCTGGATGTGGCATGAAGATGTTTTTGGACAGACCATAGAATTAGGTATGGTGAAATACCTGTTTCAGATCTGCTTCTATCTAGATTGCAGCAGTCTCCAATACTTGTCATTCCCCTTTCATGTACCATTTTCCAAAGGAGTGTTCTGATACTTGGCCATGGAAAAGGACTTTCAAGTAGGTCTTCTTGCTGAGGTGTTCAACCATGTCCCCAAGTGCTTCTGCTGCAAGGCAGCATACATAGACCATGAATTTGGCTTGTAGGCTGTTACTGCAGGTACTCTGGTAAGGTTTTGTAGACACAATAGCTGAGTTGAAAAGGCTCTTCAGGGGTATCAAAGGAGAATTTTCAAAGAGTTACAGTGCCTTTACCTAGAGCTTGAGCTAAATATCCCAGATCTGTTGCAGTGCTTGGTTTGGTTTGGTTTAGCAAGCTGCAACCCGCTTAGGGCAGGGCAGCCATTCCGCCCTCCCGTAGTCCTTTTGGACGGCCCCGAGCTCCTGCTCTGGTCAGCTGGGCCCCACAACACGGTGATAGTAAAGGAGGCCAGAAGGGTCTCTCCATCGGGAAACTTTATTGTTACATGTTGATCTGCTGGTTCCCAGAGGCAGAGTGACCAAGAGAGACCACGTGATCCAGGTGCAGGGGGGTTTTCTCAGAGCTCAGGGGCGGTACATGGGCAGAGTGGGGGTACAGAAACTAATAGGGAGGACTCGAGGGGGTGGCCAGGACTAGGGGAGGGGGAAGGGGGGGGGTCTCCGTGGAAGGGGAAGACCTTTAATAGGAAAAGCAGTGGGGAAAATACACCACCACACAGATCTTTCAAACCTGATAAATTTGCAGGTATTTCTAGCAAAAATGACAAGAAAGAAGCAGTAAAGATGAAAAAGGACAACTACAAGTATATGAAGACATTCAGAGATAAAAATCTAAACTAAAATAAAAGTCTCAACTTTCACTGAGAGCTGAGACCATCAAGTGTTTACAGAGATGGTCCTATACAATGTTCAATATTTCAAATAAAAGATGGTCATACTGTAGTGATTACCTGCTACACTGAGCATATTGGTTTTTCTGTGGAATGCATTCCTCTCCTTCACTATGGACAATGCTGTCAAGAGAAAATAAGTTTTATAAGAAGCTGCACTGGGGGAGGGGTTGAGGGCCTGTAACCCCTGCTGCCCGTCACATGGATGTCCTGGAAATGGGCAGCAGCTGCCTTTTATTGTGGTGTTCCACAGCCAGATGATTCAATACTGTGGGAAATCCTTTTAAAACCTGATCTTGTTCAACGAAGCATTAGTTTTTATGCTGTTCCCTTTTCTGCCTTCTTTTCTCTAGGGCTGGGAAACATTTCTGGGCAGAAGAGAAATGGGAAACAAAGAATATTTCACAGTCCAGGTCAGGTTATGATTTCAAGGATTGATGGCAGAAGGCAGTGCACAGGCAGCTAGGGAGTTAAAATACATTGTACCAGCTACCCTGCATTTCATCTACAGCCACATGCTTTTGAGAAACAGAGATACATAAGGGAGATTTGACTGCTTTCAGAAGTGGTTCTGTGATTTAAAGGTCATTGGCATGTCCCTCCTCTAGGATAAATGGAAGCTGCTTGTCCCATCTAACCTTCTCTATAGCCAAGCACTATAAAGGGCCTTACTGTGGATGCCCAAAGTTCCACAGTAGCGTAAGCAGGTTGCCCCAGTTTCCTCACTCTGGGCATCTCCATACCCCAGGCTAGGGAAATGAGGTACCTAGTAGATATGCTGTGAGTAATAACCATTGTGGTAATACGTATATGGGAAGATACTGGTTCACCCATCTGCATTAATTATTTATTAGTGGTCTCATCAGGAGGAGCATCAGCTCTGAGGCTGGATATGTGGGATAATCTCATGGTCTGTCTTTGGGCAGGAAATGCAACTGGACAGTAATTTACAGAGAAATAACATAACCTCCAGCTCCTCAGAACTGATACCACCCTGTCACATCTCATCATTATTCAAGTGTGAAACAGCTGCTCGTCTCCATCCACCTCAGGTTTTTCAGCCAGAAGAATTGCTGAAATACATCTTCTTTTAAGCTTACAAGACTTTTTAAAACATGCATAAGGCTTGAAAATGGAATGCTACTCAATGATTTTTATAGGCACCTTCACAGCCAATTTCTGCTCTGATGAGACATATCAAACATCTGCTTTTAGAAAGCAGCTCAGGTCTTTGTACAGTCTTAAAAATGGAGTTTATTGCATCTCTTTTTTGATAGTATGCATGTTTTACCACACAACCATCATAGATCTCATTTCTCTTAGCTGTATTTTGTTCTTAAAAATGAAGTTTAACAAACAAATATTTTATGTTTACCTATATGGAACAAACAGTTTAGCAGGAAGGTAAATTGCTAATCTTAGATGTTTGAAAGCAGTGAAAAGGAGAAAAAATTAATTTGGTCCAAAATAGATGGTAAAAATTGAGGTTAAGAGTTTCTCAGTGGAGTTAGTAGGAGTTAATACTTAATAAAATGAGTTTCTTGAGTAAAACAGTAGGTGCTGATGATCCAGAGTTCAAGGTATACCCTTTTGAGGGTGGTGAATATGCTCCAGATGAGCTCTATGCTGGTTTTGTAGACAGAACACCGCTAGAAGCTGATGTGCATCTTCTGGTTTAGTTCTACTCTGCACACCCTGATATTGTTCTCATATGTGAACCACATTGGTTACATGGGCACAGTAGAAATGATTCACTTCACACAAAAAAGCTCCCAGGTTGCATCTACATCAGTGTCTTAGTTTGAGGTGTGATTCTGGATGTGATGGAGGGATGCCCACTAACCCCCCAATAATCCCATTTCTATCCATTGGATGAGTGGGAAGATGCCACTAAGGTAGCTTTTCCACTGGCTGTACTACTGCTATGCATCTCAGGCTGCTATCAGATGCCAGACCACCAAGAAAATGGAGGATCTGAATGTGTCAGCTGATTTCCTTCAGGTATACTGGAACAATTGTTCTGGGACAGTGTTCTTAAAATCCCCTGAGTCTAATCCTTCATGTTGAAATTCAGAAGGTAGAGGAGAAGTCCCAACTTTGAAAGTGTTGCCACCAGGAGACAGAACATCTTTTGTTTTACTTTGTAGGTACTGTTTTTGTTGAACAGAAATATTCCCCATCAACCGTATATTTGTTTGGTTTTGTTTCCTTGTTTGTTGCATCAATAAAATCTGCACCTGTTTGTTTTGGCATCAGGAACATTTAGTTATCTGGCCTGTATAAACATTTCCCACCTGCCTTGCTTATCTCTCTTCCAGTGATAAATACTCACTACTCTTGTGGGTAAATAGCAGACCAGTTAATCCAGGTGAGGCAAATTCTTTAGGACATCTGCTGACACTTCTTTTTTAATGTGTGCTTTTGTATTAGAAATTATGAGAGAGGTTTTTTTATTTAAGATACATGGGGAGAAAGAAAATGCATTTCTAGATGATGTGCTGTTATGATGAGCAGGCATTAATAATTGACATTCGTGGTGAGACAGAAGGCAGTATGCACTCTGAGGGATTGTGATGATATCATGGTAACCATGAGAGCAAAGCCCGAGTGGTCTGTGATGACGGCAGATATGTGCATTGCTCTATACAAGCTGTTCCTCTGTTGGGTAGTTTACATTTGATGGAAATCCATTTATTAAACTCATACGTAATATATCTACACGTACCCCTGAAAGTTTGCTGGGGACAGGATTGGGTCAGCTCAGTTGCACAAACATGGGGAGAATGAACAGCTTCTAACATGCATCACCCCAGCAAAATGAAGCAGAATTTCCGTCCTTGTGTTACAAGGGGAATAGCTGTGCTGCAAGGGAGGAACCTGCAGACGGATGAGCCTGTTTTCCAGAACGAGTAGGTGAGACTTTCATCTTGTGTGCCCAGGACGCAGCCTGCTTTATGAGAAATTATAGATAGCTCCTATGAATTGTTGTAGTTGCAATTTCCTTTCATAACCTCAGTCCTGTCCCAAATATAATGCAAAGATGTATCTCCTCTGTGGTTACTGGCATGCATCTCCTTGCATTTGTGTAAGTTAAAACGAGTATGATCATACAGAGAGCTGCTTGTATTCTTCACACCCTCATAAACCAGTGTAACTCCTGAGAAAAAGATTGTTTTCTCAGACCTTTTTTTTTTTTTACTTAATAATAAACTTACAAAAAAACTGATAAAAGTTTTGTTAAAACTTATCAAAATACAAATAGTTATTGTTTTCACTCTAATAATTTAGCAAATCAATTAATTAGCCTGGTGATAACCACCTCAAAGGGCAGCACTTTGACTCGGGTCCCACCTTTTCAGAATGGTTAAAATGGTGAAATGGTTTGGAGCAAAGTCTGGTACAGGACAGTGGACCTCCAACCCACTTTTTGCTGTGGTGTTAGTATATCAGTTTTCTTCTGCCTTTCCTTTTCCATGAGGGAAGGATGCATGCTAGCAACGATACAGGGCACCATACAGAGCTGCTGCTTGTTTCAACATATTTAACTAGGGCCTTTTTGTACATTCTTAGTTTTCACTGATGTTCAGGTGTTCTGTTTAGCTGTATGAGGTGGTAAAGAAAATGACTTCTGACATTCCAGAATCAGTCTGGAGTGAGAATTTTGTCATTGGCAGAGAGGTCTCTGCCTTCACAACACCAGTGTGACAAGGACCAGCCATCATTGGGTACTACTATGCTGTAGTAGTTCTTTGAATTAAGACATGATCAGCTTAGTATATAAGAAAATCTTTGATAGAATGGAAGAGGAATTAATGTGTTCTTTATAATTCCTTACTGTCCAGAGAGATGGGTAAGGATTGCTGCCTGAGTTCCTCTGTTTTTCCCCGTACAATATCTATAGCCCAGTTATCTGAATTCCCTCTTAGGCTTTTCCTGTATTCATCTGTTTTAGTATTATTTCCACATAAGTTAAAGTATTTTACAAAAAAATTATTTAAAGATGGATAAGAAAATATAAATATAACAAAAATGTACCTCCTTTGTTTTTCTCCCCCTTCCCCTGATACTCAAACATTTTGTGTGAAGACAAAATATTTTAGTGACCTGGGGGAAGAGAGGAAGAAGGGTTCAGTGACCTTCAGCAATTTTTGAACTCCATCTTTATGAATGTCAGACCCATTTCAGGTAAATACAAACTTTTCTGGTGTCTGTCTGGAGAACCTGTGGAGCCTATTGATCTTTTTAACTTGCACTTACTCCTCAGACATTCATTGCCACAAGGTAGGTTAAAAGACAAGTTTCTACAGAGTCTGATAATCAGCCTTCAAAGCTGAATAATTTACATTGTATTTTCAACCTGTTTTTTCCCCCAGGGTTGAAGAGCTATTAGGTGTGGGATTTATCTACCAAAATTAACCTGTTTTGTTTCTATTAATATTCAGATTTAGCTCAGAAGAAAGCATTCTTCCATTTCAACTTTATGGTTTTTGCCAACCCAGCTTATTACAGGCTTGAAAGGCCAAAGTGAAATGCAAAAATTGGCATTAGTTTTCCCATTAAAAAAAGCAGGAAACATACAATATTGGCACAAACCCTGTATTTCCTCTTTTGGAACACAAGGTGTAAGTAAACACCACGTTTTCAGCCCAATAAATGACATCTCTTCCAAGGAAACTAAATAAAACTATTCTTTCTGTCTGCTTTGTATGGAAACCGCTTGTTGAGAAATGAGCACTTGTATTTGAATAGCACAATTAACAATTATTTGTTCATTTACGACATTATTACATCTGTTTCTCTCAGTAGGAGTGTCAGGTCAGGCTGTTCTTGCCATGATGTCAACAGTTCATGCCTGTCTGTGGAGTTATTTTCCACAGGCTTATTTTCAGGCTGAGTGAATTCCCTGATGCAGTTTACATGACTTCATAAGCAGTAGCTTGAGAGCAATGTGGTGGGTAACAAGTGGAGAAGAGAATGGGTCTGTTTGCAAAGATGGTGCTGAACCTGGAGGAATGTCTGTAGAACCAGGATTTCAAAACTGTCCTTGCTAGCGTGGGCTTCCTGCATCCTACCCAAGTCTTAAAATGCGTCCAAGTAAAAAAGGTTTAACTTGGAATCCAGCTCAGGTGTTTTGCTACACGTAGGCTCCATGTTCTTTGTTTTACAATCTGTGTTCAATACTGGTTTCTCATCTCACCTGGTTTTCCAAGAGTTCTTAAGATTTCTATTTCAGATTTAGATAGTTGCACTGATTTGTTTTGCTTTATATGAAACATTTTAGACTATGCTTTAATCCTTTTCTGTTTTGTTTTTTTTTTGTCTCATGTTTCAGGTGCAACAAGAAAGTTGTTTTAGTTTCCCAATAAAGTTATTTTGGTTTCAAGAATACCACCTAAATGCTTTTCCTTTATTTTCAATATTACATTGTGACCAATTGCGTATTTTTCCAGGTTGTTTGAAATAGTAATGATATACTTTTATACGGAGATACTGCAGGTATTCAAACACATTTTACCCTCCAAAACCCAATATGAACACATTTTATTTCTCTTTTTTACTTTGAAGATTAAATTAAAGTCATAGAAGCATAGAATATCCTAAGTTGGAAGGGACCCCAAGGATCATTGATGTCCAGCTCCTGGCCCTGCACAGGACTACTTCAAGAAACACACCATGTACCTGAGAGCAGTGTGCAAAATTATTCTACTAACATTTTGGAATTATTTATGGGTAGCAGATTTACATATTTAATATTAAAAATTAAATTTTAAATGGGAATTATGAATTGAGGCTATGAATCTCTTTTTTCTACCAAGCAGGCAATATAGCAGAATTCTTAATGTGAGATATTTTCACAAATTGCACTGTACTAGTTGAAGATGAAGTAGAAATTTGACTGATGTTGATGGACATCTCTGCATTGGTACTGAGTGGGAATACACACCAGCTAATTATAGCATAGGCTAAATCTCTAACTTCTTGGAGCAGTCAGTGGAGAGAGAGCAACTTTTCCAAGGCACAGTTTAGAGCAGGAGCCTAGCATAGCTGTTCCTATTTGTGCCCTGAAGGATCATGTGGTAGATGTGTGCTCAGCCTCTAATTATCTGCATAACTTAAGGTTTGTATAAGGTCTGATGTTATAACAGCTAATCCTTACACGTTAATTAAATAAGTATTATGATATAAAATCACAACTTTAACTTTACATAGAGTAGAAAATGGCAATGTTGATAGGTTTTATAAAAATGTCTGTTATAAAATTATATAAAAGCACATTATTATTATTTTCAATAAACATGTGTAAAGACAGTAAGATTAGCAGCTGAACATTTAAGCTTCCTTTTTAAGGCAGATTTCTTAAAGACAAATAAGAGGTCAGTGAAGGAAGAATGTGTGCCATTATTCAGTAGTTAATAGGTACCATTACTTGCTATCCCTGATTAGTAAAACTATGGTTCTTGATTCAGGCACACACACCACACACACATCTCATTTTTTGGAAAAGTAGTCTGAAAGATTTATTGCATCTTGCCTTTGAGCTTTAAAGGGAAAAGGTTAAAACAATGTAATAACTCTTAGTCAAGTCATTTCATATTGTAAAATACATGAAATCTCATGAAAGTATCACTAGTCCCAGCACTAACAGGGAAAAAAGTTCTAATGGTTTCTTCTTAAATCCCTGCAAATGTCAGCTTTTAGTTTCCTTTGGTCAAATCAGAACACTATGTATTCTTTTTAGGACATTTTTTTCCCCCCAAGGATTATATATTTCACTTTCTTGTCTCATCTTACTGCATCCTGAGGCATTCCCAGCTTTGTTCTCAGTCCAGTTATCAGTTCCACATGTCATCAAAGGAATACACAGGTTTTGGGTATCTGTTTAATATGCTCCTTTTAGTTTCTCTTTCTCAATTTACTGAACAGCTGCACAGAGAAAAACCTGAAAGCAACCCAGATGTGTTTAAAAAACCGATTTTTTTATATGCAGTCATATAAATAATATTCCTGTTGAAACATTAACATCTAAACTATTAATTTAATTAAGGCCAATATAATCCTATGGCACATACCTTAACACTGTAAAAATTACAAGGTTCAGCACTGTCCACAACCTAAAAATTGTGTTGAAAGATATATACTGGACCAAAGCTATCTGCTAAAAAATAAGCGAAGTAAGCTGCAGCATTGTGGTGTTGTCTAACATTTAATCGACATTCAGGAAGCCTGAGCCTGCTCTGTATACTTTTCAACAACAGTGCTCCACCACCAGCTGCTAATTCCTCCCATTCCCTTTTGGTGTGCTGGGGCAGCTAGTTGTGCAGCTGAGAAGTTCAAACAACTCAAACCTACTGTTTTCTCTGCTGGACACCTGTCAGTGAGATCAGTTCCCCACTTTGGTTCATGAGTAAACACTTATACCAGGAGGAATGAAGAGATAATAAAACGGCAGGAATAAGATATGATGCTGTTGAAATAAAATGATTATAATAAATACAATAAAACATATGATGCTGTTGAAAGTTTTAGAAAGAGTAGACAAACATTTCACACCTTCCCATGTCAGTAAAGCTCAAGTAATTAATACTTTTCCTTACATGTACATCAAGAACTCTTTAATATATACGTATATATCCAAGATTGTGAAGGAGTGGACTAAACAAACCAGTCTGTCATGGTTTAGGAATGGTATTCTCTATGCCTCTCTGGAACTGCCACAGCATTTTTTTTTCAAATACTCTGCCATTTTATCAGGGTCCTGCTGTTTTTCAGGGGTGAACTTCCAAACCACTGGAGCAGAATAATCCTTCAAAAGATGACCCATTTTCTCCCACATTCCATGCCACTCATGTCTATCCACTCTTGGGGCAGATTTCTGAATAATTTCCCTAGAAATCTCTTTCATGACTTTAAGCATGGTGTGGACCCCACTGAGGAGATCTGGAAGACTTAGCAACAGGAATATTTTTTTAAATGTCCAAAGGGAATTCAAGTCTCAAAAGCTGTTGTAACAGGCCTGAAGGAGAAAAAAGGGGTAAAAGGCTGGGGAAAATCATCCTCCCCTGTTCCCTCCACAGACTGGATACGATTATTAATGGACTCCCAAAGGTAGTGCCCAAGGTAAGGGCAGGAAAGCAGCACTGCATACCCATCTCAAAATACCCTAATTGCCCTTGATGTCGTGTCATAGACTGATATTCCACAGCACAGCAAAGCAATCCTGATCCCTCTTCCTGCTTTGAAAATGAGCTCCACGATGGGCACGTAGTGCTTATATGGAAAGATATACAGGGTTAGGTGCCACACCCACATGAACAGACCAAGAAACATTGTGACCAGTGGCTCCAGACTTAATACAGCAAATGCTTAGATCAAACTTGTTTCCAACGGGCTCTGGGCAGATCTGTTGCTATCTCAATCCTTCACAACCCACACTGGGCACCAAATATGGCTGTCAGTTTAGGAATGGTTTAGGAATTTAGTGTTCTCACTGAAACCACTCCAAAACATGCACTGCTCGCTCACTCTTCCCTGTCTCACTCCATTCCCTGCGTGGCACTGAGAGAAGAACTGGAAGCACAAAAGGCAAAGATCATGGGTTGAGATAAGAACCAATAAGATAATTTACTGGAAACAGCAATGGAATAAGAAAATAAACAGTAACAGCAACAATATTAACAGCAAAAGTGTACAAGGGAGGAGAGTGCTTCCCATGTGAATGCTCACCATTGTACCACAGGATGCTTGACAATACCTGGCTGTCACCATACTACCCTGACCTGGAAGGGACCCTTTCCCCATTCCTGGAAAATGACATGAGGTAGTATAAAATAACCCCTGGGTCCTGGCCATGGCCCCTCCTGGCTACTGTAAAAATTAACCCTGTCCTGGCAGGAACCAGGACACAGGCAAAACAAATAACAAATCATCCTTTCTGAAGAGCTGAGTTAACTTTTCCAGTGTTAAGTTCAGTTCACAAATTGTTTTATCCACCACGCACATGTATCTAGAAGTTTTTTCATTACATAGTGCATCATTTTTTTCTATAAATAAGTTGCAGATGTCCTTTCTTGCAAAAAAAGGGGACAAGGTGAAAAAAGTCTATTATCTCTGTTCTCTGAGTGACGTTCAAGGCAAATAAAGGTTAAGAATTGAAGGTCATTCTTTCTGTTGTTTATCCAATTCTATGCATAAGAACAGGATTTTAAGAGTCATACTAGATGTTCACTGTTAACATAATAAAGGAAGATTTTTTTTTCTTTTATTCATGAGTATTTCTGTGACATGCCAGAGATTCTTTTTTTATATCAATTGAGTGAGTTATGCTGGCCAACTTAGTATGAGTATCATAGTGCTTTTTCAACATCTCTATTTAATACATCTTTCCTACCTGCATACTCTGATATGATTCTTTCTTCTTTTAAGCCAGAAAGCCAGTTTTAGAGGCTTTTGTTTCTAGGCAGTTGTTCCTGTTCCCATGCTGCAGTTTTGGTTGTGCCAACACTGCTGCACATGGAGTTGCCTGGGTTAGAAAAAATCTTTCAGTTTTTTTCAGTTTGTTATTTAACCTGAAAAATGTAACTGAATGAATCTACAGCATATTTCCATAAACCTTTGAATTGCCACAACTCAGTAAACTATCAAAAGGGCAGAAAACATTGGTAAAGGTGAAGAGTGATGTATGAAAAGCAGGAGGGTATTTTGTGAGATGTAGTGCTTATATGGAAAGATATACAGGGTTAGGTGCCACACCCACATGAACAGACCAAGAAACATTGTGACCAGTGGCTCCAGACTTAATACAGCAAATGCTTAGATCAAACTTGTTTCCAACGGGCTCTGGGCAGATCTGTTGCTATCTCAATCCTTCACAACCCACACTGGGCACCAAATATGGCTGTCAGTTTAGGAATGGTTTAGGAATTTAGTGTTCTCACTGAAACCACTCCAAAACATGCACTGCTCGCTCACTCTTCCCTGTCTCACTCCATTCCCTGCGTGGCACTGAGAGAAGAACTGGAAGCACAAAAGGCAAAGATCATGGGTTGAGATAAGAACCAATAAGATAATTTACTGGAAACAGCAATGGAATAAGAAAATAAACAGTAACAGCAACAATATTAACAGCAAAAGTGTACAAGGGAGGAGAGTGCTTCCCATGTGAATGCTCACCATTGTACCACAGGATGCTTGACAATACCTGGCTGTCACCATACTACCCTGACCTGGAAGGGACCCTTTCCCCATTCCTGGAAAATGACATGAGGTAGTATAAAATAACCCCTGGGTCCTGGCCATGGCCCCTCCTGGCTACTGTAAAAATTAACCCTGTCCTGGCAGGAACCAGGACACAGGCAAAACAAATAACAAATCATCCTTTCTGAAGAGCTGAGTTAACTTTTCCAGTGTTAAGTTCAGTTCACAAATTGTTTTATCCACCACGCACATGTATCTAGAAGTTTTTTCATTACATAGTGCATCATTTTTTTCTATAAATAAGTTGCAGATGTCCTTTCTTGCAAAAAAAGGGGACAAGGTGAAAAAAGTCTATTATCTCTGTTCTCTGAGTGACGTTCAAGGCAAATAAAGGTTAAGAATTGAAGGTCATTCTTTCTGTTGTTTATCCAATTCTATGCATAAGAACAGGATTTTAAGAGTCATACTAGATGTTCACTGTTAACATAATAAAGGAAGATTTTTTTTTCTTTTATTCATGAGTATTTCTGTGACATGCCAGAGATTCTTTTTTTATATCAATTGAGTGAGTTATGCTGGCCAACTTAGTATGAGTATCATAGTGCTTTTTCAACATCTCTATTTAATACATCTTTCCTACCTGCATACTCTGATATGATTCTTTCTTCTTTTAAGCCAGAAAGCCAGTTTTAGAGGCTTTTGTTTCTAGGCAGTTGTTCCTGTTCCCATGCTGCAGTTTTGGTTGTGCCAACACTGCTGCACATGGAGTTGCCTGGGTTAGAAAAAATCTTTCAGTTTTTTTCAGTTTGTTATTTAACCTGAAAAATGTAACTGAATGAATCTTCAGCATATTTCCATAAACCTTTGAATTGCCACAACTCAGTAAACTATCAAAAGGGCAGAAAACATTGGTAAAGGTGAAGAGTGATGTATGAAAAGCAGGAGGGTATTTTGTGAGATAGTTCATGATTGATAGGATATTTCTAATGAAGTTAAAGCATTCTTGAAATTATTAGTATTTAAAACCATGTTTCAAAGTCAGGAAAAAAAATTTTTAGTCATGGCTCCTCTTTTTCAGCACCACACCTTTTGGGCATATACTTAATAATTTTATTCCTGGTATTTCTGTTGTGTGCAGAAGTGGAACACCTGTTCAGGTTCACTTCTTCCCTCTATCCATTTTTTAAAATCTTTTAGTAATGCTTGTTATCTGGGAAAGATTTTTTTCTGCTCCTAATGGCATGGGTCATAATTTCCGTTGCGTTGTTTGATCTTTCTACAAATCATGAATTTGGTAGCTGTAATAATAACAAACCCCAGCAGATAAGAAATATGAAACAGAGGATTTAAAAGTAGTCCCATCACCAAAAACCTTTTTCCATATGAGTAACATGTGCCTGAAATAGCTCTCTTAAATGAAATGAAATGAACTAATATTTAAATTTGCCAAGGCTTCCACACTTGTGGAATTTGGATTTGGTCCTTTGCTCTTGGTCAATTTGGGGCTGGGCAGTTATGAGACACCTTTTTTCTTCTTGTGGATATGCTCCTTATTCAATTGTCTGGGCTGTAGAGCTCCACAGCTTAGAGCTGTCAGGTAACTGCATTTTCCATTTCCCTTTCTGCTGCTCAGGGTGAGAGAGGGGGATGGACCTTTTTGTATCAGTGACTTTCTCTACACCAATCCCTCCTCTCCTCCAGAAAAGGTCTACATTTTTCCCGATTCATTTGGCTTTGTGTGGGATTGCTAGTTGTATAACCTTGAAGGCAGCAGCTCTTTACTCTGAAATCAGGACAAGCTGGTTTTAATCTTTATTTTCAAAGCCACAAAAGAGCTTGCTTTAATATTTTCAGTAATGTTTTCCCAAAATTTATTTTCACATCAGTAAACTCTCTTCACACCCTCAATACTTCCACTGCCTATTTCTAATACTTAAAATAACTAGTTATTTCTTTAGATTCAATCTCTACCTTTGGGAAGTGTAGCGGATTTTCCTCTCATTAATTCACATTCTATTCTTTAATCTCAGCCATTTTTATTTTCAGTTACATGTCTTATTAATACACTCATGTTTTAGCTTTCCTAATCATCATTGATCATTTTTATTTCAGTTTGACATTTTCTCTTTAATGTCTTTTAATTGAACATAGTCTAATTTTGTAAAAAAAATTCATCAGGTTCCCAGTAACTTATTTTTCTGTCTTTCATCTTTTCCTAGATAATGAAATTCAACTAATTGTATGGTTAAGCTGTTCATTCCTCAATTATGAACTGTAAGGACTGTGAGAAGATGGACAGGTTTTATGTGGTATATATTTTATACAAGCAGCTCTTTGGTCAGATTGAAAATAAACAGGAATTTAAAAATCGTTCAGAATTTAAATGACGTGGAAACCTAAATCCATACACTAGGCAAAGAACCTAATTTGTTTTGCCATACATAACATAGGTTTTTCTTTATATAGCCCTTCACCAAGGAAAATAGATATGCTGACTTATTACCCTTAGCTCCACCAGAGGACATGCAGAAATGTCTCACACTCCAGACTATATACACTTAAGACTATATAATGGCCTCCTTTATACGGTCTCTCACTCTCATGTAGAGACATAGTAAGAATCTCTCACAGGACTGCCTCAAGGCATAACTGGCTAATGTTTGGAGAAATCATCACCAACTTTCAGGTCATAGAAAGGATGGCTCAGGTCTTATTAATTTAATAACTATGTTCCTTTGTTGTCACTTAAATTTTCCAAACTTAAAATGGGAACATTTATAGGACAGTTATTCTGTTTTAATCCTTTGTTCTGCAAAACATTCTACTGCTTGGTAAGATTAGTGGGCAGGTGCTCTGTCAAATTGCACTGATGCTACACAGCAAGTCTCGAGGCTTATGCGCAGTTGCACTTATCCCTGTCGCTCCCTTGAACTGACCAAAGGATCTCAAAACAGTCCCCATTCACAACAACCACCACTTCCTAACAGTTTGTTACTGTCTTTCCCTTACTTCATTCATATGCCACTGTCTGTGTATATATAGTGACTGTTCAGACTTTATGATAGCATGAACATGAAATGAGTGCAATACAAATAATTTTTTCTCAATTTCAGTAATTGTTTCTTCCCTGCTTGATTATATGACATCGGTTACTACCTTCTGTAGTTTGTATCTTGCTGTGATGCCTGCCAGGTGGCTAGCTTGTGGGCCAGGCACTGGGCAATAGCCCTGCCTGCCACAGTAGCAGAGAACAGGTGCTGAGGGAGAGAGGGAGGCTAAGCGAGGTCCAAGCACGGCTCGCTTTAGCCACCAATGGAAAAGGCGCAAGGAGAGACGAAGCAACAAGGGACTCTTCTCAGGGGGACAGGAACGGCTTTACTGGAGCGCGGAAGAGAGGGGCCGAGAAGAGCAAAGAAAAGTCTCTGACAGGGGATTTTCTACCCCACTGCTCAGGGCAGAGCAATCATAGAACATCCAATAACAGAACAGACAAGGGGTGGTACATCGGCAGGGATACATACAACTTAACCCATGGGGAGAGAGGTAGGCAGAGAGGGTGAGCAGAGTGGTGTGGTGACCAAGGGAGGGAGAAGGGGAGAGCGTGGTCATTGCAGACGTGCAGGGTGTCACATCTTTCCCACCTTGGCCAAGGAACTTTCTTGCCAGATAGCCTGAGGGCATCTGTGTTGTGGTGGGCAGCTATCTTAGGGTTCCTGGGCCTCATGAGAATTAAACCACTGGACCTTTTGTCCAACGGGGCCTAGGACGCCCTGGCACAAGCCATGGCTCACTGCAACAGTATCTGTTTGCAACAAATGAGCAGCCAAGATGTTTTGCTTCAGGCATGAGAAATTTTTATGAGAAACTGATCCTTTATTTCAATACTTATTAACTTTGAAACAGATAATTTTCAATATAAGGTTGTAAGTATGGTCTGATTTATGGCAGTTAAATTATTGTAAAATTGACAAATCTCTTAGATATCCAGCAATCTTATGGGAAGAATGACTTCACATGTGTTCAATGCTACACATTGAATTTTACTGATAAAGTCTGAAATTCATGTCACCTCACAACCTTATATATTCTTTCACTTAGAAGTATTCTCCTTCTATCTCTGCTCCTTTTCACACTGCTAGAAATGGCAAAATCAGGCTTCTGAGATTGCCTTTTTCCCTTCTGTTTCAAGTGAAATGCAAAGTTTAAAAATCCCTGAAGAAAACATGAAATCCTATATTATTTACATGAGTAAGAATTCTACAGATGGAGCCTGACATAAGGGTGATTCAGTGGTGTGGGTTAAAGAGGAATTTCTCCAAACCTTTTCACACAACTAGGAATATCTCTCATCTAGTGTTTTTGTGAGACTTGGAAGGAAAAATAATACCCTTTTTGTCCCTCTATATTGTATTTTGAGTAATTATGCATTCCAGGTATTTTCTTCTAGTCACCTCACTGTCTTCACTGGGCATTGCATCAGACCTCATTGGCAAAGTCCTTAGGCTTGAAGTAGAAATACACCTAGCTTTGATAACTTCAGTGGAATTTTGCACCTGAAGTGGTTTGATTGTGTTTTGATGAGATTGTAAGCCTCTGTACTTGCATGAACATAAAAAAATGGATTGATATTAATGCTTACAAAATACTCATAGAGCAAATTCTTGTCAAGCGCTATAGCGGTCTGTGTAACAAAGGACTGTTTCTCATGAACCAAAAATATATGTATTTTCTAATGTTGCAAAACTGCTATAGCATTTTCTTTATTCTTAATAAAACCTAAATCCAGGATTTAGTAGACAAGTGAATACTGAGATCGGTGAGTGTTTTGCAGTTTAATGAAAGAATGAGATAGGCCTGGAGTTCTGTAACTTAGTGTTTATTTTTTAGAGTCCAGTTTCAAATAGTACAATGTGTCTTCAGTTCTAGTCTAATGAGATATGAGGGTACATACTCAGCTTCTTGTTGATCTGAAAAAGGTACAAAAGTAATGCAGAAACCTGGTGCTTTCACTGAAACCATGGGAAATCAAGGGTCCTCAGTGTCTTCATGAAATGTGTGTTAAGTGCCTCAGGCTGATGAGAAAAATTGGAGTCCCCTAAATGGAACATGAGTGCCTTTCAGATAGTGCAAAACCTCCACCAAAATTACTCTGGTTATTGGTATTAGAATCAATACAAACTAAAAGTTAAACTAAACCAAAAAAATTAGTACCGAAATGGATAACCCAAATCTTCTGACTCATTTACCTCCTTCAACCCAAACTGCATGTGTACTTCAACTGATACTAAAATACTTGGTGTTAATCTATTGTTATGAATGTCACTGTTCTCTACAATTTGCTTAAGATTAGATTTTTTTGAGTATTATAATTGGGAATTTGGCAGAGCATAAAGTATGAGATAATGAATTGAAAGAACAGCCTGTGCTTGCAAATTCAAAGCATTTACATATGAACTATTTGCAGTTTCTTCAGAAATTTGTATTCTGAGTACCAGGTACTGACCTCACTTGCAACTCCCTTACCCCGTATTGAGCACGATGAGTAACATTTCCTGATAGTTTCCCCTGTATAAAGAATTATCTCATATTTTTAGCATGTAACTCAAACACAGCCCTAAAGTAACTGTTGCTCTGCAATTTTTTCAGCACTGATGAAGGTGAAAAAGTACAGACAAACATGCCCCTTTACTGCCTTGTCTGACTTTTGTACATTCAAGACTACTGAAGATATTTTCTAAAAATTCAAGCCTGATTTTTTGGCCTGCTTGCCTGTGGAGGACTGCTGGTGCATACTGTAGCTGGTTTACACTTTATTCATTCACTGGGAAGTTGCCTTGTATCCGGCTATTCAGATTTTGTGATGATAGAGAAAAATATAAAAGCCTAAAAGACATCAAGTCAAATGAGCAAGGGAGCTGGGGAGGGGTCTGGAGCACAAGTCTGATGAAGAGCAGCTGAGGGAACTTGGGGTGCTTAGCCTGGTGAAAAGGAGACTCAGGAGGGATCTTATGGCTCTCTACAACTCCCTGAAAGGAGGGTGTAGCCAGGTGGGACTTGGCCTCATCTCCCAAGGAAAGGGCCTCAAGTTGTGCGAGGGGAGGTTTAGACTGGATATGAGGCAAGCTTTTTTCACTGAAAGACTGGTCAGGCACTGGAACAGGGTGCCCAGGGGAGTGGTTGAGTCATCATCCATGGGGATATTTGAAAGCTGTGTAGATAGGGCACTTAGGGACATGATGTAGTGCTGGGTTTTTGGTTGGACGATGACCTTAAAGGATTTTTTTCAACCTAATGATTCTGTGGTTCTATGAGTATGTTATACTAAAAAGGAGAACTCTCCCTTCTCTTGATTGATAAGGGAAATTTTGGCTGTACCTTGTAGTCTAACTTCTAAATTTTCATATGATATTATGTATTGTCTACATATACTTCATACCATGGAAGTCAAGCTCATAAGCAACATAAGTAGACTTTATATTTTAATTAATCAAATACCTCTGAATTATTCCTTGTTCACTTTTTAAGTGAAGAAGCAGTCCTAGCTTCAAGTTGGTCTCCATGGCAGCAAATGAAGGCATTTCTATGAGATCCCTGTGCCCAGTTCCCTAGTGCAGCCAGCAGCTCTGCCATACAGTCTGTTATGTACCCTGCTCAAGCTTCAGCAAAAGCAGGCATTTTCAGGCCCCAGGACTTTTTATTAAAATTCAGATGATTATAAACCTCTTCCTAATTTCCAGACCAGGTATCAAAACTCTGCTTTAATAATTGTGTCATCTCTTCACTTTACAAAATCTCTGTTAAAACATTTTTACTTTTACACTCCAAATTCATCAAAGAGGTGGAAAAATCAGCCCTTACAGAGTGACTTTGTTCCTACACTTAAGGAGATGGTCAATGTTAATAATAAGATTTAATTGCACTTGGAAATTAATTTCATTTTTTATAGGCCAGTTTTATAATCAAGGTAAAATGGGGTTCTAACTTGCCATGTCTTTACAGGCTGATGGGCTAATTTAGTAGGAAGGTAGGATACCTGGATATTGGCTGCTCTAAAAATCCACAGAAAACCTCCAAAAGAATTTTACAGTATATATTGTATATACCACTTTTATTAGCTATGTATTTTTGTAAAATATATATAAAAAATTAAAGTCCATTTTCTGAAGCAAAAATCTAAAGTGAAATTTCCAATACAAAATCTGAATTTCATATAATTTAAATGTCTTTGAGAATCAGGGATCAGATTTTAAAGGTCAGAGCCACACCAGTTCCTAGAATTTGGATTCAGGTGCTTCAAATACTTTGCCTGGTAATGTCATGACGGATGACAGCACTGCAGGATTTGTGTCAGGTTGTTTAATATTCCTCCCCCCACATAGAATTGTATCACCATCTAAGCATTTATATATATAAAAAAATTTGTTTTAAAACATGAAGCAATGCTGTCTGTAATTTAGAAATTTAGTAATTTGCATTATTTGGAATGTCCATAAAAAGTATTATACAAATGTACATAAAACTCTCTTTAGTCATTTACAAAATTCCATCACTATGAAAAAACCACTTTTGTTTGTTTTGGAGTATGTTAATAGTGTCAATTACTGTTGTAGTAACAATAAATTATTTTACTTCACTTCTGAAAAGTGACCATATAGATACTAAAATAAAATACCAAACGCTTCTGATACAAAGTTTTTATACTACTATAACTACAAACAATTAAACCAGTTTGTTTTCTAGCCTTTTCTTTGTAGAAAAACCTTACATGCATTCATTTAATTTTTAAACTAAGTTTTCTAAATCCCCTGCTTGGATTACTGAGGTAGATAGCTGAGTTGATTAACTTGCTAAATGCATATAAGCTTAACTATAGAAGAATTCATGTCAGGAAAATTTATGATGCTGTGTTAAGATACTCATTTGCAGAGGTGTATTCAAATCAGATTCAATAATGGCACTGAGGTAAAAGCAGTGCAGTTCATACATTAACAGTAAAAGCAAGGGCAAACATCAAATATTCAACATGCAGAGAAACAGAAAATGTTGGGTGTCTTTGATAGATGATGACTAAGAATGGGCACAGTAATGGTATACAAAACAATGAAGGACACAACGATTACAAGTTCTATTCAACCCATTTTTCAACTCAAGTTGAAGGACTCATGTCATAAGACTAGAATTTTAAGGTAAGAAAAATATCTTAAATCTTAACTAACAAGCATTATAAAGGCTTGTATAGAATTTAAACAGCCTCTGTATTGGGGGTTAACACAGATCATTAACTTCATGGCAACCAAATATTGCCAGCTCTTTAGTGGATAATGAGACCACCTATTTTTTTATATTTAACAGTAGGATAGGTTTGGGACTGCTCTACAGAAGCAAACGGATTCACAGAAGGCTAAGAACTGAACTTGGTATGAGCTAGCAGCAATTCACTAACTCGCTGGATAAAGTAAGATATCGGTAAATCTTTTTGTATCGTGGTATTGTCTAAGAGTGATATATTAATAAAGCAGCCTGCTTAACCATTCTGCTATAGCTTGCCCAACATTAATTTCCCTGTTTAAACAAGTCTCAAAATTCATAGGGAGAAAAAACTACAAAGACTATATAAGTATCTTGTAGTGGGGGATTTACATTTATCATATGTTGGTGATTATAACAATTATGAATATGTACTTGGCAGATGATAAACTGGGTACGTTTGGTGGTATTTATGTTCCTCAAGCTGGCCTTGTCCAAGAGGCATAAACATGGATAGGCCACTTCTCTTTTGCTGATGTTACTGGCACCTATACTACTGCTCTCTCTTCTCCAGTTCTTCTCAAGTCTTGGCATTACTCTGTGTTTGAGCCTCATGGATTTTCTGGAATTGTGAACGTGTAGCTTAGCTTCTACTCTACTAGTGCTAAATTCCAGTTTTTCAAGGAAGTATTGTGAGTTCCTGTAAAACAGTATGAACCTGTTATGTACAAATATGTTTTCGTTCTAATTGCAAGATGGGCTATGTTTCTGATCAGGCAAAACAAATGGAATAGAGGTAATTTCCTGATATTACTTGCAAGTGTAAAGAACAACAATGCATTTAGCAATCTCTGTTCATTAAAGGTTTGCAAGTGGTCCCTTTAAATGTTTGTTAACTTTGCTTTCCAATTTACTAGAAAAAGGAAACTTATGCTGACAGGGAGGCAATATTATGGGGGTGGAAAATAGGCACTATCCAATCAGTGAAGCTGGAGGTGGGAGGAACAGTTGCTTCTTAAGCAATGACACATAAGTAATATTAGTCCCATTTGTTTACTTACACTGTAAACTTAAACAACAAACATCTGTTTTGCATGTTTTCTTCCTAAAGGCCCTGACATTTTCAGCATAAACAAGGCTTCTTAGATTTTTTCATGAGAAAATAGTTTGAAGCAGTCAATAGTAGGAAGGTTATTAGTATTAAAAGAACACTCAAACCCCAAAACCACCACTACCGAAAACCAAAAATCACAGAGAAACTGCATCCAAACCCAAAACCAAGATCCAAAAGAAAAACATAGTTTTCTTTCAGTTGTTATCATAGTTTTCTATATTATATGCTACAAAATGCAGAGATAAAGTATGAGGGGAAAGTTAGATTAAGATTTTGGTTTTTTTCCCTGCTTTTCTCCTGTCTTCATGAATGTTTGCAAAGAACACATACCTGCGATCTATGAAACATACTTAACTTTTAGATAAATTCTGTTTCCCATATAAAAATAACTGGTGAATCACTCTTCAGATCTCAAGCGTATTTTTATATTCTGTTGTGTTTCCTTTCTCTCTTTTGTGCATCTACAAAACCAATCCATTTTTAGGTCTTGTATGCTTGGGGTATGAGGTACTGCTGTGATAAAGGGTGAGGGAATCTGTGTCTGTATTGTATGCTATACAGGAGGTCAGAGTGAATTACAGAAAAACAAAAAAAAAAACCTACAGGGCAAAGACTTGTTTTATAGTGAAATTCAGTGCCCTGAAATGAGATGCTGGCTGGGGACTACCCGAAGGGGCACAGCGTCCTTTCTGCAGATGTCCCCAGGAGGGCAGCTGCAGCTTGTGCAGGCTGGTTCCTCTGCTCTAGGAGCAAACCCCAGGAAAACGTGACAGGAGCGTCGGCAGAGGCAAGGAAGAGGGAGTAGTTCTCTGTATAGGTTCCACAAGCGGAGCTTATTCCATCCGCAGGCAAACGGTACAAGGATAAAGAACAATTTGAGGATAGGGTCCAGGCTTATACTTGGTGGATTAGGGGTGGAGAGAAGGGAAACAACCAATCGGATAGCACCAAATGGGATGGACTAACAGGGAGGTATCCAATGGGAGTAACTTGGAGGAGGGATTTATAACAATGAACCAATAGGGCATCTAGCTGAGAAGAACTGTCTAGACTTAATGCATAGTCAAACAGGGAAAATACATATGTATAAGCATATGCATAAAATTGGTTTGGAAATACGACCTGACCCCCCAACTCTGATACTGGATTAACAACAGAGTTGGAAGACATTTCATTATTTTAAGTGTCAAATTAGCCTGTACTAATTGTCAAAGATGTATTAAAATATTTGGAAAATAACTGATTTCATATGGTCAAAAAATATTTGCAAATATATTGTATTCCAAAACTACTCTAATCGGAAAAATACAAAAATATATTTGAAATATTTTTTACATCTATTCAGAAATAATAACTTCATGTTTTGTTTAAAAATTTGCCTCAATTTAATTTAGAAGGAGTAAAAAATATTTGGCATCTAGAAAAAAAATTCAGAATGAAATCTTTGCATGACATAATATTTGTTTTCCAAGAAGGCTGCGCTATCTTGTGTGCAAAAATGGGTAATTCCATCTACTTTCAGTCTACCTAGCAGTTGTTTTCACAAACCTACAATAGATTTTGCTTATAAAATGCTCCTTCTACAATATCACACTAAAATACCTTTACTTACTTGCTGCTTCCATGACACATATCAAGGATCATACCAGGGTAACTGGCAAATCTTGCCTCAGACCTTCAAGCCATTCCCAGTGCCACTTATTCACCCTGATCCTTTTTTTTTTTTTTCCCTGAAGGCTTTGCTCCCAGCTATATAGTCAGAATGTGCATACCATCTTAGCCAGTGCAGTCCAAACTGACATTTTATCTTGACTGACTCATAAAAGTAGATATTAAGCTAAGGTTCTGAGTTATGAGCTGAAACTGCAGAGGAAGCAGCAGACATTGTGTTCTACAAGCTACACTGCAGGGAAATAAGCCGAAACAGAACAGAGGTGTGACAAAAGTAAATTCCCATAATAAAATTTGTGAGTTCTTTTCTCAGTTTCTTGTCTGTCAGATTAGAAGTCTCAAGCATAGGGATACTTATGAACTTGGATGAAACTCTCCCGTCTTTCTTCTCAGTGACGAAATCTGTGACGAAAGTCTTTATTTTCAAATTGCAGCATCATTCTTGTGGCTTCATTTTAATTTGTATTTCATTTGAAAAGTGGCGATCAAAATTAAACGCAGTAGTCTGCTAATCCCACAAGATGCTACGTCTTTGATCCTAATCAGTTGTCTTCATATTACAAGTGTCAAAATTAAATTAAATATCTTAGCAAAGCATCACTTTGTGAGTAATGGTAACCGCAGAAGTGTTATATATACAGATCCATGCCTTGAAAAGGCATCTATCTGCATGCATTGTGTGAACAAGGTGTATAATTGTAGTTCATGCATACATGTTCTTGCACCTAGCTGTATTAAAATGCAAGTTTGTTAAACAGCCATGGAAGCTTTTGGTTTTAAGCTGGCCCAATGAGATAAATATTGAAATGAAGTCACCTGACTCCACTGGAAAAACTCCAATTAACACAGTGGCTTGCAATCTGTCAGCATCCTCTGTTCTATATTGATTTTTCCATACTTATTCCTCAATGCTAAATGCTTAAAATTGAGAAACTTTATGTGAACAACAAACTAATTTGCTTGAAAATTATATATAGTTTGATGGATGAAATTTAATTCAATAAAATTGGAAATGATTTGCAGCACCCCTATTTTTTGTATTTCAGTCCACATTTATTTTCTGTCCCATCGTGTCTGTTTCTATGCTTTCTTTTGGCCTGATTCAAAGCTGTTGTTCTTAATATTGCAATATTTTCCTGGAGCTGGACATTTTGTCACGGTGTATGCTAAGGATATAAGTGGGAAATAAAAATTTTTGAATTGAGATATATCCTATTTGTGTTTTAGATCCTGTTACATATGGATTATCTAAACTGCTGGTGATGGATCAGAAGCACCCTCAAGCATTGGATCCCTTGGTTTTCTGTGGATCATTCAAAAGCTGGAATTGGAGTGCTCCCAAAAAAGCAGGATGAATCGAATCAGTGCATCAAATTTAGCTTCCTCTACCTACACATTCTTAAAAAAAAAAATCCCAGAGTGTTTAGTACCCTCAAATGCCCCCTCATGACAGTCCCTCAGTCCTTTCTGTCACCTCAGTTTTGTGGTATATAATCAATCTCTCTGGAAGGCTGCCATGGAGCCATTGTGTTATCACAGACACTCTGAAATTGTAGAACTGTGCTATAATAATAATAATAATAATAATAATAATAATAGCACCACCTGGGGACCAGAGAATGGTGAAATCCAAAGCCAATCTATGAATGTGGGTAGTCTACCACAAACGAGACTACATGGTGCAGATACTTGCCCATCCACTTGACTTGCTGTTGGATTTGTTTAGGTATTTGAAATTGGTACTGTTGAGAATGTGAGAAAAAAAAATCAGGGTTGGTCTTCTGCTGTACCTAAACAATTTTGCATGGGAGGAAGTAGTTTAATTCTGAAATTTTATTTTGGTCTCATTCCTAGTTAAGAACAATTTTTTTTTTTTTTTTTTTTAGGGAAAAATAAAATCCTATCCTAGGCTCTTAGGAAGAAAAATAAGTGTTTTTTTCTGTAACAAAAGGTGTGGTAGGAGCCACTTGTGTCATCTTTGTGCCAGGCCAGTCAAATGACATGTAGTGTTGCATTAAGTTAGCATGAAGGTTTTCCTTTTCAGGACTTAGGAGTTGTATGTAATTTCTGGTGACATTAACTTAAAAATGTGTAATTCCAGATTTTAGGGAGAACAAGAGTTTGGTGGTTTGTCTAGATTTTCATGAGAATCAAATGGGTAAAGAACAGAGGATTGGCTGTAAAATCTAAAATCTCTTGGCCTATAGTGGAAAAATTTTGTTTCAAGTAACTTGAATGCATGGACGGGAGTAATTTTAGAGTCTTGCTTGGATCACTAAGGCTGTATGTTGGGCATATTGGAACCTGGCTGTCTTAATTTCTGTGCCCAACTTGAACTATCATTTCCATCTATCCTAACTCTTGTGAATAGTGAGTCTTCCCATCCAACGTAAAATGTGTGGAGTGAACTTCATCATTTTACATAGCTGCTCTGCTGTGGCTCTTAAAATACAAAAGTTATTAATAGAGGACGCATGTCAACCAATCTCTAAAGACTGGGAGAAGATAATAAAAAAGATGAAAATAAACAGTAACGTGACATCGGCAGTGATTTGGACTACTGTGTGTGAATAATCTTTGAAGAACAAGGCTGAGAAAGAGTAAAATATGGGGAACGCAGTGGTATACCTTGTAAGACTCAGTTTCCTTGGATGTTAGCCTCTCCTTGGTCTTCAGGTTTTCAGAACTTTTCAGTTTGCAAGTTCTACAGTAGAAAGAACAAGCAAGCCATAAATAACTAAATATATGATCTCTCCAGAAGACCACATAGGACATTTTAGTGTGGCAACCAATGCAATCCTACGTAAGTTTTTCCTATTAAAATTCAAATAAACCCTATTTCCTTACATAATAAACTTACACACAGTAAACTCTAATCCTTACTCTAAGTCCAACAATTACAGAAAAACAGTAGCAGAAGGGACACTGACAGGTCATGTGCTTCACCCTTTTGTGCTGAGGTGTGATCTGACCTGTTGCTCCTCAAGCTCTATTTGTACAGTTGCTATTTAAATGTACTTAAAATGTTGTTATTTTTCTTACTGAGCATTTTCTGCAGGGCCTCATAACTGCACCACAGAATTTGTTCATTGTTTTATCCTAGGATAATGCATGCATTTCCAAGCAGACGACTTAACCACCTTCATTATATAATGCCAAACAATCAGACAATGGAAGCTAAGCCTGTTGTCAAATTGCATTTACAATTGACATTCTGTGAGACATTAGAAGTTACTACATATATCTTCAGTGCATGTGGGAGTCATGACATTAAAAATGACATAAAACTTATTATGCAGACAGAAAATAAACATTTTTCTTCCCTTAAAGAATTTGAGATTGATGGATAATTACTTTGCTTGCCAAGGAGAGACTTCCATAATCAGTATAAATCATAAGGTCATTAAATTGGTAGGGCAATGAGAAATAAATCAATGCCCTGAAGATGACTTGTAATTGCTTGTTGCAAGATACATGGCTGAATGATATTTTGTAAAGACCATACTGTGCATCTATTTAATTGTGTTGGATGTGTTTGCGAGTCTATAACAGAGCTAGCTGAATAAGTCAAAGACCACCCACATATGAACCAAATGACTTACGTGTCTGTGGGACACTCAGGAAAATCTGTACTTACTGCTCTAACTCAACTTTATCAGGAAATTCCTAGGCTGCCTTAAAAGAGCATAGAAAAAGAAACAAAAGTTTGATGCAATTCATTTAATGTAATACTAAATCCAACGATACGGAGACAAAAATGAAATGCAGTCATAGCGACAGCGATACTATTTTGGAATGTTCTGTATGTACATACTTCATAATTGGATTAAAATGACCAGAAAGTGACAATTCTCCCACAACCAGCCAGCTCTATTGTACCATATCTAATAAATAGTTTGGAATCAAAATCACAAGAAATTTGCAGTTTATGACCTTTTAGTAGTGTGGGTTTATAAATAATATATTCATCTAAATCAACTTGATTAACATGTGCATCTGCAGAAAGGCAGTAAATAACTATTCTAAAATTGAAGTAAATTGTGGTACAGGATTATCAGAGGGCTTCACATTCTAGAGAATTGCCTTGAGTCTGTTCCGCAACCTGGGCAAAATACATATGCATATCTAAAATACATTTATGCTATTGTTTTCCCTGTGGATTCTGGACATTGTTGTTTTCAGTTAATATTTATATCAGTCATGATTAACTCCACTCAAAATAATAGGATCATTCCAGATTTATATCAGTGTCATTTTGTTAGCATGCCAGTTATCAGTGAAGTAAAATGTTCTATTAATGGTTGCTCATTCAACATGCTTAGTTTCAAGCAAATGTATTTGTTTAGTATGGATGACAATGATAAAGTACTTATATGACATTAGGGCTTAATCAGTGTCTGATTCCTATTGTGTTGTGGGCTGTACGAATATGGAAGTCATGTACCTTACCTCCAGATGTTTTAGGATTACAAATGAGAATAAAAGGCTTGGTGTAGTGCAAACAAATGAGAAAAAAAAAAAGTATAATTAATATACTTTTGTTCATTATGTATTGTAGCCAAGGTTTTGGATTTTGTCTGTTTGGGTTTTTTTTTTTTTTTACCTCGGAGGCAACATACTAGAAAGTGGAGACAGTAGGAATGGCCAGACTAGCTACTGTGAAAATGCTGGAAAGGCATAAGAAGCGAGTACTACATATTTAACCAGTAAGTTACTGAGAAGAGTAAAGCAAATCTGAAATGATTATTTAATCTGAATCCTACCATTTTATTGTTTGTTAACTGAGAATAAGCAGACACACAAGTGTTAGAGACTTTTCAGAGCACATATTGAAGCAGTTCACAATCTGCAGATTTCCATGGCTACTATCCAAGCATGTATTTCAAAGAGCAGTGAATATGACAGCACTGAAAATTCCAAACATTGTTCTTGATTAAAAATTTGTATATTGCCCCAGTCTTTACAAGGAACCAATGCAAAAGCTGCATCAGAACTCCAAAGCATACAGCATACATTCAAAAATGAGATTCATCATTCTGAAGGAAGCTGATCTTTCTGAAAATAGATGAGAAATGTAGAAATTTTATATTACATATTTGTCTAATGGTTGGATCCAGTTTTAAATTTCATTTATGATTATATTTAATGTTAATGCTTTTATGTGAAATGTAAGAATACAGCAAAATTGTTCCCAGTCTGTTAAATTACAGATAAATATGTTTATCTGTTTTCAAATGGAGTACTCAATGGCTATCTCTATTTGCCTTAATTATGTTCAGTTAACCTTTGGAAAAAAAAAATCCAAATGTTTTGAATTATGTGTTAACATAAGCAGTTAGAAAATACACTGCAGTTTCAAACGTGATCAGTTTTAGTATGGATACTTCACTTCAGAAGTCACAGACTTCTAGTAAAATTAGTTTGCTGAATATGATAGAATGATATTATTTTTATTGCTTGATTATATTCTACTTTCAACTTCATCCTGTCTCAAACCTTTTCTGTATATTGAATATATTTTTTTTTTCCTGGTATATTTAAGCAATTGTCCTTTTCTCTTATCCACAAGCAAGAATGAGAGAAGGAGTCCGTGATTTTCTAAAAAGTTGGTATGTTTCTGTAGTGGTTCCTTAGAGAAGATGTTGGGCCAGATTTTCAGGTGTAACAGTTCAGTGCTGTTCCATCAAATCTGGTTCTTTTAACATAAGCAAACAAAATATGCAGTCAGGAAGACAGTACACAGGCAAATTGAACAGGTCTACTGAGTCATATGAACTTTGAACTTTGTTGAATGCCTAAAAATAAATATATGGAAAAAAAGAGATTTAAAAATAGCAAGGCTTCAGCTGACTAAACTAGAGCCATAGTATCTCCGGTGCTGTTCTGTTGCCACATCTCAATACAGAGAAGGGATAAAGAAGTCTTGGAAGAATTTTCCAAATAATGTTCTTGAGTAGCTTTCTTGGACTTGAGCCCTTTCAAAGTTTATATCATACCGGTACTGAGGAGAATATTCTTTTTTCAGCAACAGCAGTGGACATTTTCATTTCCACCTGCACTGTCTGAATACAGAGGAGGAAGACCAGAGGGCACTGAGTTGCCATAGACTGGCATTTGTACCTAATCTTCAGGGTTGTATGGTCTGAGCTTCACAAGCTAGATAAAGAGGACCTGCTCCTCCTGTTAGGCATCTGAACCTGGATGCTTATTTGTAAAGCATACAGAAGATTAGGTAACACTTTTGAGTCTCTATGACTAAATGTCTTTGATAGCAAATGAGATATTTAGACAGGAAAGTAGACTAGAACTTCTGTTTTCTACAGTTCTGTGATAGTCTTATGTCATTCTTTTTTCACTTTCCACTTCAACAATGACCTGGTAAAGGAATTGCAAACATAGCAGATGGAATTTCAATATTACCTGGAGAAAAAGACTGAAAGAGGAAAGCCAAAGCCATTTCTTGTTTTATTTTGGGAATTAAAGTTGAGGATATGAGGTGTTTTCCCTTGGCCAGGGAGGCGGAGGGAAAGGAGGGGTAATGCCAGCTGCTCTGTTACTCATGAAAGCAAGATCTCACTAATTCGATGTTCTTCTCCACCTACATACAGAGAATAATCATCTCCTAAAAATATTTATATATCCATACTGATTTCAAATAGAACACATGCTTCCAAAAATGTAATAAAGAGATGTATGTTCCAGTAATGAAGGTTATAAAATATTTAAATACTTCCTCCGCTTCTTTCAAGAGGAAATGCCAAACAGCTAAGAGGAAGGAGATTCCAACTTCTCTTGTTTTTAGTGTGAGGTTCTCATTCCCCTTTGATTTATCACTCTCTTCTCCCAGAATAAAAACCTATTACTATTTTGTGATGCATATCCTGATCCAAACTTCATACATATGCATTGCCATATGTTTCACACTTCATATGCTTTCCGTAGTTTCATTTCAGGTTCAACATCAACACTCTTTACCCATCATGCTTATATACACATACTTTGTTCATTTCACACATCTTCTTGTGTTTGCAGAGTGGAATAGAGAAAGAAGTTGAATTGACTATATATCTTCTGGGGAAGAAGAGACTCCAGCTCATATATAGGCCCTTCTATGTCATTCTTACTCACTGCTTACTTGGAAAGTATAGTATAAGGTACTTACTGACTATATGAATCCAATCTAAACTCTATTGCTTGTGCAGGAGTAGAATTTCAGTGAAATTAAGAAAAACCTTTTTTTTTTTGGTAAAGAAAATTAAGTCACGTTAAGAAATTACAAACAGCTTTGGGAATCTCTAGGCAGCATTACATAACTGGATTTTAGATTCCTTGTCACCTAGTGGAATACCTTGCTTGGTTTAATGCTTATGCTATCTTGGGGACAGGTAAGGATCCCTGAGTAGGGATTCTCAGGACCAACTTCCTGGCACAACCTAGAGCGAAGATGCAACTTGCTGCATGCAGGCTGCAGGGAGAGCCCTGCTTTAGCTCTGGATGCTCAAGACAAGTGTTGTAGACTCCAAAGTGTGTATAGTGGCTTTCCAGACAATTTAGTCCCTGCAATATAAAAAGAATCCTGTTTCCTGATGACTGAATGGCAAAGAAGATGGTACAGAAAGGACATGCTTAAGGTGATTGTTCACAGCACTAAATCTCCGAAGAAAGTGCTAAGGAACCGACTGTGGCAGAGTATTCATGTTTAAAACATTTTTCTAGGGTAGTGCTATGGATAGGTAAAAGGACTGCTACACAGGGCACGCAACAGAGGGTGCCTTGGCATGTTAAGGTATTTTCCTGGAAGACTTGTTGAAGTCTGGGATTTTAAATTTTTTTTTTTGGTGGGGGTGTATAGGAAAGGCATGCTGTGATTTACCTGCCAGGTAGGCGAGGAGGGAATTTTTGTTGGTTTGTTTTTCTTTTGTTTTTCCTCCAGTGGGAATGAGATAATATGGCAGCCTTTTTCCTGAACTCTGCTTTCTTTGAATGCCGTAACTGTATAATTATAGCATGCTAATGTACTTGAAACAGGTGTTGCAAATAGCAGTTTTTATAATGTTTAAATTTCAGAGTCTGCACTTAGAATACGTAAAAGAATCAGCAACTGGAGTTGTAAATCTCAACAATTCCAGATTTATAATAGCATTAGGAATTCTACCAATATATTTAGGATCTTACTTGGGAATACTGTATGCATTTATGGACAATGGTCCTTTTGATTTATTTTCTTCTTAGCAGTTTGGTTATGCTATAGTTGTATTTATATTTTGGATAGACTGTGTGGCCAGCAGGACTACAAAAATGATTGTCCCTCTGTACTTGGCACTGGTGAGGCCTCACCTTGAGTCTTCAAGAGAGCTGGAGCAAGTCCAGAGAAGGGCAACAGAAATGGGAAAGGGTCTACAGGGAGTCTACCTGTGAGGAGCAGCTGAGGGAGCTGTGGCTGTTTAACTTGGAGAAGAGGAGGCTCGGGGCAGACTTCTACATTCTCTACTACTATCTCAGAGGAGGCTGCAGCATGATGGGGTTTGACCTCTTCTCCCAGACAACCAGTCACAGGACAAGAGGACATAGTCTCAAGTTGCACCAGGGGAGGTTCAGGCTGGACATTGCAAGGAATTTCTTCACAATATGGGTTGTTAAACATTGGGATGGACTGCCCAGGAAGGTAGTGGAGCAACCATCCCTGGAGGTGTTTAAGAAAAGGCTGGATGTGGCATTTAATGCCATGGTCTAAGTTGACAAGGTAATGGTCAGTCAAAAGTTGGACTTGATGATCTCAGAGGCCTTTTCCAACCTAAATGATTGTATGATTTGGTGATTCTTTTTATACATGGACAAGCTGACTTTTAGACCTATTTAGGTATTGAAGAACAAATTTGCATTTTTTTTTGAGATCCATTTAGTTATTAATGTAATAATTTTCGATTACTCATAATGCAGTCAATGTTCTTCAATATGGGGTGTCTAACAAAAATTCTGTTCTGCTGGTACCTGAGAAAAAGCAGACCTGTTAGTTGATGGGTATGCACAATTTAGATATATTAATTTATATCTCTCCTGGCCCTATTCAAATATACTTCATTTTTGACTCTGTTTTGCTGTACTATTTCAGTGAGTGTGAAAATGATATATACTATAAAACATAAAATAATGTAGTGATTTGAGTGCTCACCTGGAAAGTGACATATCTGAGTTCATCTCCCTTCTCCAAATCATGTCATATGCAAGCAGAATTTGGGGAAGGAAATAAGAATATTTCATATTCCAGTGCTATGTCGGCTCTGGGTATAGCTGCCTCAGAAGGATTCTGTTCCTACGTCACTATCTTGAGCAGTCAGGGAAACAAATCTCAAGGTACAGGTGTGAGGTATTGCTTTAGAATTCTGTAATATCAACTTTTGTCAGGGGATGCACCTCAGTTGACCTCTACCCTTTCAGAACCCCAAATATCAGAGGAAACAACCATTCATTTGATATTTATACAGATAAGAATACAGCTTTATTCTCATTTGACATTTAAATACAGTTACATTATGGTTTTTCAGATAAATGTCAAATGAAAGGTTTCCAAATCTGACATTTTTTAATAGTATGCCTAAAAATGTTGCAATCAAATGAAGAACTGTGATTCATGTAGCACTTAGCATGGTCTGCCTGTCTTCTACACACAACTTGAAGGCTAATTCCAGCTAAACAGAGATCAGTATGGTAGCCTTTAACCAAAAAGGAGAACAATAGAGTTCTCTGTGGAATTAATCATACCGAAGCAAACCCCTCCCCCCCCCCGTTTTTCAGGTAATAGTCTAAGTCTTACTATAAAAGAGGTAAATAGCTATTCTAACTCTTGTCAGTCTCCAGGATTCTCTAACCAGGTTCTTCAAGTCATTTCACACATGGAGGCTTGAATATTAAGGATTTTCTTGTTTCTAGGTGCTTGACATTATACAGGATTTTGATTTAGCAGAGTGATACCACAACATACCAAAATCATAATACATGAGCAAATTATTCTTCATAGAACACAGAAATTGCACCAGACAGATGAACCACAATACAAGTGGTTTGAGACATGTATATACTTTCCCATGTGAGTGTGCTAACTCACACTCTTGATAAGCTCAGACAGAAACATTCACACAACCAGTTCCATTCAATTGAAATAAGGCCACCCTCTGGTTCCCTTAGTGTTGAGCTAAGTACAATTTCCTGTTAGGGTCAGTCACTCCTTCCATTTTTCCTTGAGCTCCATGACCATCTCACCTTCCTCCATATCCCCTGAGTCTTCTCCCATGTTATCAGGTTTGTTGATCAATCATAAACTAGTCACAGATTAGTCCAGTACTTTCCTGGAACTGAAAGAATGGGTATAACATAAGAAAAAAATGATAACAGCAAATCAAAACCATAGTGACTCTTTATATAAGCAAATAAAACACCATCTTTCAGAGATTCTTAACTACTTACCTAATAGATTAAATTCAATTTCCTCTGCCAAAAAAGTTCACTTGAGATCAAATAGAGAGTTGTTCTTGAGCTGGACAAGCAAAGCAAGATGATATGTCATTGAGATTACTTCAGAAAAAGAGTTTGTCAAAGACATATTTGATTTCTGACAGCATTTCTTCAATGTTGTTAAAATCCACTGTTGACACTACATTGTCTGTAAAAGACCTTGAAAGGATGTGAGTAAATACTGGCAAGTTTGTGGATTTGTCAATAAGTTACTTTTCAGTGTGTTTTACAGTGATACAAGTCCTTTAAAAAAAGATTCAGTGATGTTTTATTGCCTTAGAGGATATTCCTTTGCTCTATTACAGGAGAAAGGGACCTAACCCCACATTTCTTCACAATATATTTATTTGCTACACTCAAATTTACTGCCTGATGATTAATAGATCTAGAAGTGTTCTATTTTGTAGACACAGTTATTCTGCTGTTACTAAAAGTTACTGGCCAGCAAGATGTTACCACTGACTTTTTGATTTATATAGAGCTCTAATAAGGGACCATTAAAAAAAAGATACATTAATCTTACATGAGCATTTTATATTTTAGGTATAGTCTGCATTGAATCATGCTCAAGAAAATCAGAGGGCTCTAATACATTTCAGCTTTATATAGAAGGGTTTACGAAGTACCTTTACACTCTTAGGTAATCTACAAAGATTTGAGCCACAGGATCATGGCGTGAACTGCGAACATCCAAGGAAAATGGTCCAGAAGCAGACTTCCTCTTGTTCTCCTACTTTGGCTCTGTTCTCTTGGCAGTCTTAGGGAGGGACTGGAGCAATTTGTTTCTAGTGTGGAGGCTTATCAGTAAATGTCATTAACATAACAAGCCCGTGCACCAAAGAGTTATGAAAGAGAACAAAGGAACAAACCATCAGGAATGCTTCTGGAGCAGACTGTGAATGCGTAGTCTGAATAAGAGAGAAAGAAAGGGACTTGTAAATATGCAGATGCAGGTATTTCTTTTTTGCCAATTACCTTCAGCTCAAATGAAGAACCTATATGAAGAACCTATATGAAGCTGTAGAGAATACCAATATCAAGTATATCAAGTAAAATTTGTCGTGGACAGTAGTTTCACATGTACAATTAAAATAGGGAGCAATTCAACTGTGTCTCTTAGTTCCACTCCTTTCCTTACTAGTAACAATGTTGTTTGTAATAATAGAAAGAAATTTTACATACTTGTGACAAAGGAACTTCTTTTGTGCAATTTCATTTGCAAACCTTAATCATAAGATGCAATTGATATTGTAAGCTCTAGACGTGTCTTTTCAACAGCACTGCACATTTCCTTGTGAGGCATTGTACTGAATCTCTACTGATTGTTGAAATCAAGTATATAGAGCTATTTCAGTTTGTCATGGGGCATTTCTTCTGGGAACAGAGAAATAGGGGTGTGGAGTTTCTAGCACGGTTTAATTCCATACCGTCCGTGTCATCACTGGGGGCAGGAAAAGGCCAGCACCAGAACTGGGAGAGAGGACATCCTGCCTGTCTGTCTTGGGAGAGCATTCAGGACCATGCTGCGACCACACCGGGCAGTGTCCAGTGCCAGCACTGGAGAGGTCTGGCACTGCCACTGCGTGCGGGGGAGTGTCCGGTGCCGGCACTGGAGAGGTCTGGCACTGCCACTGCGCACTGGGGAGTGTCCAGTGCCAGCACTGGAGGTCTGGTGTTGCCACTGCGCACTGGGGAGTGTCCAGTGCCAGCACTGGAGGTCTGGCACTGCCACTGTGCACGAGGAGCCCTGCTGGGAGAGCCTGGGCCGCGTAGGTGGGCCCAAGTTCTGCTGGGCGAACACTGCCAAACCCAGCCAGGCATGCCCTGACGGAGAAACCCAACCACAAAGAGGCTGTTTTTTCCTGGTTCTTTTCTGTTTTTCAGATTTGGGGGAAGAAGCATCAGGCTGCGAGGGCTCTCCTCACCCTATTGCCTTTAGTCTGGAGACCGTGTGGGTACCACTATTTTTGGGCATTGGTTTTTGGTTCCCCGTGGTGAATGCCCTTTCTCTTTTGCATGGTTTTTGCTATGGGTAGTGCTGTGGTTTTTGTGATTGTAGTAAATTGTTATTCCAATTTATAATCTTTCCTTATTGTTCCTTCATTATCAGAAGGGGAGGGAGCCAAAGGAGCAGCTTGAGTGATGTGTAATTTTACAGCTGGGTTTTAAACCACCAGAGCATTTTATTCAACATACATACCACCCTTATCCCAGCAGCACGCCCAGAGGTGTTTCACTGTGGTTCACACAACTATCATTAAATGCCATTAATCACCCCCATGAAACAAAACAGGGAAGAAAGTCCAGTGAGCTAGTTTGTTTTCACCTAGTTCCACATGATTTTGTCTCCTGAAATTGTCTGGTAATAGGAAATGGGCTGCTCACCACTGCATCCTATATCCCGCCATAGTTGTTCTCAGCCATATTCATCATAAGCCAAAGCTTCAATCCGTCAAGCCCTGCACACAGATAACTCTGCACAGTTGAAGCTTGCTTGGTCCCAGTTTTCATTTGAAGCAAGTACTGATCTTTAGGGTTACATGCCCACCCTTGTGCCCCAGAAGAGAAAACTGTCATCAGAATTAGACAGTTTGTGAAATAAGAGTATATTTTGAAAAAAAAAACATTTATGAATTATAAAAAAGCACTTCTGTTGTTTTAAATCACGAGTTTGAGGACGACTCACATAACATCTTAGGCAAAATTCCTATACTGGCATTTGTATTTTGTTCATGAAAAGGAGTTTCACCCATCAAGAATTTTTAATCCTATTGGGTGATCTTTGCAGCATTGAAGATGTGAGCAAGCATAATGTTTAAAGGCAGAAAGAAAATCTGTATAGTGAGGACCCTGCAACATTTTGATATACGTGCAGATGAATAATGGCAGGGTAGACAGGAGAACAAGAAAAACGGTAACGTGGAATTATGAAGCCTAGTAACTCCATATTTTCCAGCTGGTACCTCTTGGATATTTTTTCTTGAAGTTGTGGATGATAAGGGAGGCAAACAAACCATAAAAACCCATTCTTTCATGTTATTTACCCCAATATATATGAAAATGTGTCTTAACATTAAAGACTAATCACCAGGACAGAAATCTGTTACCATTCCAGTACAAAATATTCCTCGTGTGAGCTCTGGTCAGTATGGCACTGCAAAAAGATAACCTCAAACCAGATATGCCAAAAAATAATTTTTCTTATTTTTAGACGTAGAGTTCTAAACTAGATAGAAAGGTTTGTCAGTTATGGGAAGTCTATGGAAGAAACACAGTTTGAAATTGAGTCTAGATCATAGTTATTGGACTGTTTGTCTTAGATTACAATGTAAGGTCTAACCAAAAGTATGTATTCTATCACCATCTTCATAAACTGTTAAAACCAGGTGGGGCAGGGTTCTTTATCTCTTCCATGACACATCCCTGATAATTCCCTCCGGGGGATATCTTCTGCTAATGGGCCATCGAGTCTCACTGCATGACTCACAAAATTACATCATCCCATTGTGAGATGCTCTGCCCAGGGGGAAGAACCAAGCATTCCTACCTGGTTATAATCTGAGGTTTGGAACACCATGGGGGCACTACCCACTGGATTCCCAGAGGAGAAGAGCTTCATAATCACCACTGGACCTCCAGAAAAGGACCAGACTTTACGACAGGATCACCAATTTGGCAGGACCACATCCATCACTCCAACAGGACTGCAGCCACCATTTAATTGGACTGCTACCACCACTCTGACCAACAGGGTGTCGTGTTGTATCCTGACTCTGTCAGTTTAAGCCAGTGTTTCTGTACTATTGCATTTATTTTACTTTTCCTATTAAGCTGTGGTTCTGACTTGGAATCTCTCATTGGTTTGCTTACAAAATAGCACACTGTTGTTTTAATTCTCAGACCATCCATAGGACAATGCTAAGAAAACAATTATAAAATTAAAACCTCACTAAAACTGCTAGGCCTGATTTTCTTTACAAACAGGACTTTTAAGTGTACTAGATGAAATGTGTATTACTGAACAAGGAATTTAATTCTTTGTCCTTAAATGCATGGAATTTTTATGCCTCTTTAGTTATTTTGCTTCATTCTGGGGTCACAAAAAAAATCACCTAGATATCCCTTCTATGTCATCAACTAAAGTATTTTCTTGAGTTTTATTCATTACCTAACCCTATACAAAGAAACATGTTAACATGGATTTGAACAAATTAGTCTTCAAAAACGTGTACTTTGATGAGTTTGAAAGAGAATGTACAAAATCCACTGCAAAACATCCCTTTCAAAGATCAGATGGACCAGAAAGGAAAGAATGACCATTGCTGCACTTGGAATTTTATTGCATGTCTGGACCAGGTTTGCCTTCTCACCATGAAAATGAAATTCACATCTGCTTAAGTTTTTTTAGCCGTTTATAATCCCCACTACTGAAATTAGAAACAGGTGCCAGTTAAATGAAAAGGCAACATAAAAAACCACTACACAATATGTTTTCCATATGATAAGTGAAGTGTAAAAAAGAGAAGAGAAAGGTTATTTCAAGTCATACAGTCAGAGAATCAAAAAATCCAAGTAAAAAAAAAAAAATCATGCATGTAAGACAGTATCTTTAACATGATTACACCCTTACACACCTAAAAGAAGGGCCATCTAATTCCTTTCTCCTAAAAAGCTCCAAAATGGCAGGTTGGGTATGAGACAATCTACCTAACATGTCATTCATTTAAAAGCTATGCTGGAATAATAAAACCTTATTCTTTTTATGCTGGGAAAGAGCCAGTTTTATAGCCATAATGATTGGGGAAATGGTACTGCCAAAGCAGAAATAACAAATAGAGCATTTATTTGCTTTCCAATGAATTCTTTACATTCATACAGCCTGAAAGTCACAGTCTGGCTTCAAATATCTTCAAAACTACAGGAGTAATTTTTTGAAACCACAAAATATGAACTTGATGTTTTACATACTTTCAAGGCCTTTCCTATATACCTCCTTTATGAATATGTCATCTATCTATCTATCTATCTAATCCTTTTTTTTCAAGGTCATTTTCAGATGACAGAAGTCAACACTCTATATTCAGGAATATAAAAGAAGTCATAACATAGAACTAAATGAATGCAGACAGACTTTAAAATATTCGAAAATGATGAGGTGATGAAATACTGTAACTTTTTAAGTGTAATGATGTAAACCTTTAGAAAATGTAAAAATAAACGTTGTATTTCTCTTCAACCACATAGAAATCAGAATCACATAATTTGTTGAGACTTCCAAACTCTTAAGGTTGCCTTATTTTACAAGAAAAAGTTATGAATTTACCACATGGAGATTGCATTTAATGGAAGTAGAGACTGACTCCTAATTGCCCGTTGCAAGTGACCACTAGAAATTGATTTTTTTTGCATATTACAATCTAAATATTGTACTTCTATATTACTTTTGATATAATTTATTTTAAAAAAGTTTAAGAGGATGGAAGAAGACTGTATTTATTTTTTCATACTATTTTAAATAGTATTATACTATTAATATTTCTGGTTTGTGTCCAAGAACGTTAGACAGCACAATGTTTTAAAGAAATACTGGAGCAATTAAAATTGTTTTATTAAAGAAACTCCTAGCTCCATTAAATTAACCTAAACTTGAAAGAACATTCTATTCGCTATAAATGAACTGTAAATTAAGTGCTCAGGAACCTTCTAGTGATAAAAAGCTTTTATATGATACTAATACGTTTGAAACTAAACAGTGTTGACTTTGATTTTTAGCAAACCAGGTAAATTTTTTTCATTATATAAGTTGAAAGGATGAGGAACACATATTGCATCAGAAATTTTCTAATATTTCTTTATACTATTCCTAGTAGGAATACAGAATTCCTACTATAGTATTTCTATTCTACAAGTCAAATATTCTTGTAGAACACAGTTAGAATGTCTCATATTGGACAAATCAAATTACTTTTTTTCCTTGAACTTGGAAAACTTTTTCTACTTATGGTCTCTTATTAGACTCTTGACTTTATCACAAACATGGTCCAAACCTTACATATTCAGGTGTAGTCAAGTGCCTACAATTTTCATATGTCAGAGACTGGGAGTGGAGTCTCCTCCTGGGAGTGCACTCTACCCCCTGGGGAGCCAGAGGCTATTGCCAAGATGGACCCCGAGATGAACGACAGGTCACGAGTTCTTCACATTTTTATAGGTTTGGTTCATTTGCATATCAGGGTTAATTTATTTAAGAATATTACAATAGCTAGTGGTTGGGACATGTTCCTGACAGTGGAAGTCTTGGATTTTTATCCTTGCTTTCATATTTTCTCCAATGACTCTATGTGTATGCAAAATGCATACACAAACAACAATACACAGTACAGTCAAAGTTTATTTCCTTCCAGATTTGCTGGAATACAATGGGCATTGTGATCTTTGATCCTTATGAGTTTAAGGACTTCCTGCAGCTGGTATCAGCACATAAGCAATGGGTTTAGACATGGGCATCTAAATTCTCATGTATGTCCTAGACAGGTAAGCCTTTACCAAATTTACTCTAAATACCTAGATGATGTGTGTAAAGTTTGAATTTAACAGGGCTGGGAGATAGGGCAGAGGAAAACAAACAGAAATTTATTCCAGTGACAGGGTCGGGAAACATCAGGGGCAGGACAGACTGTGTACCAAGATCTTTCCTGATGAAACAAGAAACTATTGTATTCCAGCCAAAACATATGGTGCAAGGAGGAGGAGGTGCTTCTTGCAAACCAAGTATAAAGAGGCACTGCTCCTGAATTTAAGGAGCAGCAGTAGATGGGATAAGAACTAAAATTACTTTTCCTTTGCTAATTTAACAAATATTTCTTAGATAGATCTGAGAAATAGATCTTTCTCAGAGCAAAAGGATTTATTGGAAGAACTCTGCTCATTGTTTCCTAAGAATAATTACTTTTTTCCCTCTTCTGACCATGTGCTTGATGCTATTTCGGCATAAAGGAACGTATAGCTCATGTTCAAGTCTGAAATTTTTGGTTAACAGAGTTGGGAATCTTGTGACAAGCAGTAACAGTCTTCGAACTGCCCAAAAGAGAGTTTCTATGACTTATTCAAAATTTTAAAATATCTACAGTAGGTTCTGCAAACAGTCCCATAACATATGACTGAATATGAAGATAAGAGATTATAGGTTTGTTTAAGGAATTTGGCTGCAAGACAGCAATACTATACTCTCAAATCTGCTTTCTATTACATTTTATTGTGCTTCACCTTTTAGCATGTGGATATTGCTGACATCTTAAGGAACACATATTTTTAGGCATGTGGCAAGGTAACTTCATTGATGATTGGATATTTTGAAATTAAGGTGGTCTCAAAGATTTTCACAAACTCTAATGCATATTATTTTTGTGGAATGTGTAAAATCAATGTATATTTACCTGAAATACCTTAACGATCTCCACATTGTGTTAAAAATGTTCACTTTAGGAATGAAAATTAAACAGTAGTATTTTATTTTCAGTACATCTAAATTAGCGTATTAAAAAAAAAAATGACTTGGGTGAAATTTTGACTTCTTTGACTGCATATTGTTGTGATGCCATTTGTGAAAGAATGTAAACTTTTGAGAAGACATCTGCAAACCATGAATCTCATAAAATTGGTGTACCACTTGACTTGCTGATGTAGAACCATGATAGAGCATCACAACAGAAAAATCACATCCCGCCTATAAAGAACCAAATGCATTTTTAAGTCATTGTGGGAAAGTTTGAATTTCAGTTTACTACTATTCCCTCTCAACACAGGATTGACCTTTTCCTAAAGTTTTGCATTAATCTTGATCATCACATTAAATCTCTTCCTCATGCTCTCTTGTTACTCTATATTATTTTGATTTTTCTTGCAAACAATTTTTAGCAGTAAAATGAATGTTTTAAGTACCTGAAATATAATAAAATTATAGGAGTTTCGTGAGTTGAATCCCGGTTTGGTCTCCTCTGGTGAAGACTTGGCAGCTGGGGTTGTGATGGGAGTCAGTGGAGTTCTCCATGGGTGAGTAGGCAGCAAAAAGTCCAGTTCCTTGGGAAGGCTGTTTCCTGCAATGTCCCTTGAGAACTTACACTCTTCATTTCCAGCTCTAATGAACACAACCATGACATGAGTGTTTGAAGAGAGAAAACCCTTCAGTGGTGCAAGCAGAGCATAGGAAGGGCAGAGAGCTCAGAGACAGGACTGGGAGAAAGTTGTTGTGTAATTCACTGTGGAGCATAAGACTAACCAAAAGATATGGGGCAAAAAAGTCAAATTTATTTAAGTGTATGCATCTGGAGAAATTGCCAGCTCCAAGACTGGCCTATTAGAATAAGTTCTACATGCACAATGAGGAATAAAAGCCACAAGGTAGTGATTTCTTTGTCTTAATTTTTAGTGTATTATGTGTTTTTTTTCCTTTGTTTGAAGCTTTTTTCTTATTTACTGTATATATACTGAAATATGTGTGTACTATCTAATATGCTGTTTCTCTCAAAACAGTAATTTAAGATGAATCTCATTAAACCCCGTCTTCCTGAGAAGATAAACAAAGCACTAATGTATTTTTAATGAGGTAAGGTGATTTCTTGCTGTGAAAATGTGCCTAGACCTGTGAAAACACCATTTTCTTTCTACCCAATGAGGATAATGATGGGTTTTTATCAATGCATCATTGTCCTATTTGCTGCTAAGACTGACCTAGTGAGCTACATATAAGAGCTAGGGGCTCTTCTGCCAATAAAAAATTCATTATTGCCCTTCTGAAATTGAATTGTTTCATTGTTTGAATTGCTGTAAAGCCATTATCATAAATTTCCACAATCTTGTTTGAATTACAGATTTGAGCTTTGTCATATTTCTTTTTTAAATTTTATTTAGGTTTCATAGCTGTTGCTTCTGGTCCCATTCAAAGTCATGCCCATCAGAACTGGGGGGCATTTATTTCTGGGGGGTTTACTGTACTCTGAATAGTTGCTCATGGTTGGAACAAAATCTGACTCTTCCTTTCTAAAAAACTCTGTTTTGTCTTGTTGAACAAACTTAGGCTCTCACTTAGCAATTTTATTTCATACACAAAAATAAGAAAAAAAAATCCTTGTTTTTGAGGGAAGCGTGTAAAGGATTGAAAAAGAGTATGAAAGGTGTTTCTCAAAGTACAGCATGACAGTATTTTTAGAAAATAAACCCAGAAAGAAGACTGAAAAAATATGTGAAATGCAACTTCTGAAATACAAAACAAACAAACAAACAAAAGACAGAAAGTAAATTTTACTCTTTATCCAAACCCTTCAGAACCTCTTTGGAGTCACTTAACGTAGAGCACTCTGGGTATCTTGGGAAATATCTGTTGTCTTTATATATTTGACACTTCAGATTGTATTAAAATAAGATAATGACAAAAATATGCATGATTTCGTGTTTTTTTACATTATGCTGAGGTAAATTTTTTTCCTGAATTATTAATTAAATTATTTTCTGACATTTGTGTATTATTATTTTGATGATTATTAATGTTTTGGGTTTGGCTTTTGTTTGCTTTTTACATTTTAGTCATGGTAACAGGTATGACAGACCTGTTGCAAATTTATTTTACAATTTCTCTGTGGGGACTATATCGTCTTTTAACAGTAAATAAATTCTATTTGTTTCTTATTGTCTTCCTATTTTTTGATTTATGATAATCATTGGATTATTACTTATATTTAAATTTAGGAAAGCCCTAAAATACAGAGCTATCTAATTTTATGTAACGCATTGGAGAAGCTCAAATTTAAGTAAAATCTCTGCTTTTGGGTACAGGCATAATTTAAGCAGAAACTTTCAAGGAAAAGGCATGCTTTTATCAATAGGCATTTGAATTAATATCTAAATGGCTAGTGTATGTTACATACAGAAAGACAGATCTGAGAGAACCTTGGAAACTATTTTCCTTTCATTTCCTGTTTGTAGAAAAACTGCTTCCATAAAATAATTATTGACTCTAAATTGAATTTCAATATGTTGCAAGAGTATTTTGTGAATTATTGGCACTTAATTTTTTTCACTTGGGACTTCTTGTGGAAACGTACATATTTTTAAAAATATCTAAGGCCAATTTATTACTTCGTCAGTAATAACAAATACTGATCTCAGTTTGCAGATTCTAGACGAAGACAAGGGAACTTTTTAAGGAGCATTTATTCAATGAATGGACATTAGTTTTGAAGAAAATTGAGCAGTGCCATCTTTTGTTGGAAGAGACTAACTGCAACTCTCAAGTGTCAGAATATTTGGATCAGTTTTGATTTGTGCACACAAGTTTCTGTCAGTTTTGTTTATCACTAATAGGACAGACCTTTTTTTCTTACTAAACAAAAGAAAGAACATCTTCTGGATTTGGTGAATATTTGCTGGGGGAGAAGACTTCAAGAACGGACATTGTTACAAACAAAAGTCAGGACCTACCATTATACTAGACAGATATTCTTTTATAAATGAAAACATTCAGGTCAAATTCATGAGAATAGGTTATGTCTTTTTTATAATAAAGACAATACATTTGAATTTAATGTAGCTAATGTTTTTAAGTAAGGGGAAAAAATGTACCTACCTGTAACATATACTGCTGATGAATCACACTTTCTTTTCTGAGAGATCAAGCCAAGGGTGGTCAGAAGGTCTTTTTTCTGTTACATAACTCAGGGAGGAAAGAGTTTTATGAAAAAAAGCAGTTAATGAACATGAAAACACAGAAAATTTTGCATCTCTGATTTTACTCATTGTGTATGATGGCAGCTTAGCTGGGACTGGTGCTTTATGAGCAAAGCAGTTTTTAAGAAGTAGCTTAGTGAAATTTCATAGTGCCTTTCAAAACTGGGAGTTCTGTTTTTTTAGAATGGCTATCAGTTCTTCATTTTCTTAAGTGTAAAGACATGTTGGATCCATACCTATTATTTTTTGCCTATTTTTCAGAATTTTTACTTTTTTGTAATACTCCTTTGAGTTCTTTCTGTAACTTCTCTAACTGGCCAAATCAGGACTCTTAAATCTGGATTTGACTGTCAGACTTTTGCTGAAGATGAGAAGTAGATTACCTATAGGCCTGTGTAGTTTGACATCAGTACCTCAGTAGGAGTCAAAAATAAGAATAGAAAAAACTTGTATATTTACATAACGTATTAAATGGATTTATAATGCATACACTGCACTACACCTGTTCTTCCTTCCCACCATACAGTACATTCCCACATGAAAGTGCAAGATGATGGGAAATGCTTATGGGAGAGGGAAAGAAGAGAATATGCTAGACTAGGGAAGAACCCTCCTTAATATGAGTGCTAGGCTTAAATCATCCTTTCACCTGAATATCCCTATCTACAATAACTTTTCCTGAGCTGGTAGAACTGCCACCAGTCATCATAAACTGCAGTAGGAAGCATGAAACTTGAATCATCCTCTGCATCTGTGGCTGTAAAATCTTCTGTATATTCTCCATTCAGATGCTACCTGAGTTTCAACACTGGACATATCTGAAATGACAGCCACTATATTCTTGCTCTATCCAAGCCCCAGATGATCTAAGCTTAATAGACAGTCCTTTTTTTTTTTTTCCTCTGGGAATATCCAAATCTTTCCTATAAATGTGTCACTTCTTTACAAATAAAATTGTTTCATAAACCATTATCAATACTGTAATACAAAATGTATTTTGTATTTTGTATAAATGTCTCTAAATTTACTTTCTAACTTACAGTTCTTGACCAACATTGATGAATCTGATTTATTTAGTTCTTTAGAAACAGTCCACTTCCTTTAAAAAGGATAAAATCAAACCATTATTTTGCTTTATTTATATTTACACATAGAGGAAATTATCATTTATAAGACAAATAACAAACACTGTAAGTCATTAGTCTTTTTATCTGTCAGGACCCCAGATTTAGTTATATTCCGGTAACTCTTACAAAGGAGCTTTGGAAAATGCATTATTTGCCACACAGTTCATCTTGTAAAAAAAATAAAGTGGAAAAGAAGTTCACTAATGGTTAAGAAAGTACATAACTCTCTCCTTGTAGTTACTTGACTTTTGTGTTTCAGCGGCACCGGGGGTATTTGTGCCTTTGAGAAGTCTGAAGATAAACCAGACCAGTATTGCTGGTGGCTTTGGCAAGTCTCTGAGCAAGCAGAGTTATATGAGCTGGAGCATGTACTTGGAACTGTGGGGCACGAATGGTGTGAGCCTGAACTTGGGAAAGAAGAGACCTGCAACCTCCTGTTCTTCATCTAGGAATGACCTACAGAACTCTCCCTTGCTTTGTCCTAAAATCTGAGATATAATATTTAGATAACATAAAGATTCTCGTAAGACAAGACCATATTATCCTTGCTTATTTCAAAATCCAAAATGCAATTTGTGGAATAAAAAGCTTCCCTCTAATCCATTTTGATAAGAAATAGTTAGACTCATTGTATTAATAAATATTTAATACATTAATATGTTCAATCAATGAAATTATCATATAGTTTTTATTGTTGGTTTTCCCAGCAGGCTTTGCTAATAAGTGTTTCAAAATCTCAAAAATGAACTGCAAAAGATTTCATTTGATTGTATGAGTAAAAACTGTTTACTCAAACAGCAAAATGTTGATGAGCACACCCTTATTAATCTCTGCGTCTTTTGTAGACGCAACTTGTTCACAAGGTTTCTCATGAAAATTATTAAGCAGTTTCATTCTATGTCCTTAGCTTACTAGGATATATGAACACTGAATTTGGAAAGACTTGAACACTTATTTAAATCTTCTTTATATAAACGTCTCTTATGGGTTTGGCCATGTCAATGCTGTCATCAATATTAGTGCAACTACACATCAACAGAATGCCTGAATGCCCTGATTATTTTTTTGCTAAAATAAACTTACTGGAGGTAGAGTTTAGTACATTCTGTATTAAACAGACTGCCCAAGCAATATCTGCATAAAGTAGCGTGGCAGTTTTGGTGGTCTTTAACCTAATAACATAAACACATTTGAGTGATAAAGGAAAGGAAAAGTATTTCTGTCCACAGTCAATTGTCAACTGATAAAAAGAAAAAAAGCAAGTTTGTGCACTGAATGTTCTTTTGTAAATCAGGAAGAGTTATTTTCCTCTTCTATAAAAGAATAAAAGTTCTAGGGGGAGAAAAAAAAAAAATAGCACGGTAAGAACAAGGACTCCTCAAAAGTAATGCACAGATTTGGGGTTAAAATGTGGACGGTGATGTCCTTCCTGTGAGTGACAGTGGGCACTGCCCTATTTGCATTGGTGACTCTCAGATCAGTTTTTCATGCAACAAAATTTACATTACCGTTTCCAGCTGTAGTTTGTTAAAGATTTGCATAGTAAAATCTTAAACTAAGGGCATGATTTGGGGCATTTTTTCTTTTTTTAAGTAATAAAACCCCATGATTTTTGACACTGAATATGGTGAGCCATCTATGAGCAATGCAAAACCCTCCTTATAATAGCAGATATATTAAAAAAGCATTAAAATCAAACAAAAAATTCGAGAAGTATAAATCTCTTTTTCAACAATTCTAATGCATTTCCCTTCAAGACTGCAATTTTCAAACTATTCATCCATATACTGCAGAAGGGCAGTAAGGCAGCCACCTTTTGCTGTAAGGAAAGTTGCTACGTTTGAGAAGCCAAGCATATCCTAGCGTGCTTCTAGATCATTCATGATCTTGCACTTTCCTCACTAAGTTCTGTTTCCCAAGTAATTAGGTGGTATCTACTTACATGCAGTAGACTAACCTCTGTCTCACGCATCCTTGCCTCATTTCCTCATTTAATGCTCTTTTCAGTCTTGTTATTTATTTTCTTTAATATTACACTTCCAGCTCTATAGCCAGATGAGTCACACTCATTGCCATCCACAACAGCACTCTCCAAGGCCTGCGAAACAATAAAGTAATTTATAAAAGCTTTTCCACTGAAGTTATATACAGAGAATCTAACCTTTATTTTAGTGGCACTTGAATTATGATTAAGTTCCATTCATAAAAGATTATTCATAATAAGAAATAGAAGAACATAATGTATGTTATACTATTAAAAAAAAAAAAGAAAAAAAGAAAAGAAATGAACCCGCAACACCACAACATAGCAGCATAATGGTGTGAGGCACAGAAGCTTACAAACTCTTCTTCATTCAGAAACAGAAAAAATTAAAACAGACTAAAAATTTCAGAGTGTTTTCCTTCCTTGCCATAGAAAAGGGGATATCCATTTCTCAGAAATTTCTTCATTAAATACAGAATGACTGACTTATTTCATCACAACAGGAAAGAATTTCAAAATATTGTTTCTCTGTATACTGTTCCCTGTTCAGCTATCATTATTCCACCTACATTTATTGCATTTTGCAATTAGAATTTGGGATAAGAAAGTAATTGCGACCTTCCTGAATGTGACATTGACAGAGCCACAAAAAAAATGTGTGTGGGATAAAAGACGGGGGTTCTCTCCAACATTGCTTCTAACATACAGAAAAAATGTTGCTAGCCAAGAATAAAGATATGCAGAACCCAAACAGAGAAGAATCTATTTACCTGTAAGAAAGGGGAACTCCCATACTTCTTCCATGAAGGAAAGTATCATTTTTTCAATTACAGCAATATAGAAACATGACTTGTGAAAGTATAGTACATTCCTTTTGCTGTGATTTTAATCACAAGTTTCAGTTCATTGATTATGAAAGGAATATACTGAATGAGGAGATGGAAGAATTGTTATTAGTATTTCTGGTGACTTGCTCCATTGCCTTCTACTGGAGTCAACATTAGACATCCAAACACAAATACCCCTCATCTGCACTTGCATCACTGAAAATGTTCTGAAAACAAGCAACTTTTGAGGTGCTGGCCTCCTTTAATAGTTTATCAAAATCCTCTGCTGAAGACATTTAGTCAAATCTTCAGTGAAGTATAAGTCACAATGCAGCACTGCCAGTTTCAACATGACAGTGTCATCTCTACAGGCATCGCGGTCTGGTGTGGTTGCTTCTCCAAATCTATAAAGCATAAAATGAGCTCTCCTGGTTATATTTGCTGATGTGAGAATGACACAAATGCTCAACAGCATTCCCATATTAAGGAAGGTATCTCTTAACTTGCTAGGAAAATAAAAATTACTTAACAACATACGCATTCAGAATTCAGAGTCTAATATTGTGTAGCTCATGAGTTCTGTTAATTTGGGTTTAAGATGGCAAATAAAAACTTGAACAGAAAAGTACTGCTGAAATGGAAAAAAAATATTTTTTTGTTTGTTTAATTTTGTTTTACAAACAAACAAATATATAAAATTACCTTTATGTGGTATAGGAGCTGGAAATGAAATTAAGGAACTAGACTCCTACACTTCTAATCTGAAGTTTAGAACACATATAAAATGAGAGTATTTTGTCAGAGCAAAAAGATAACTAGTTAAGCAACACAAAACCACTAAGAATTACAAACTGGCAGTTTTGTCCATGTGAAGATCATTCCATTCACATTTAAGGAATATTTGTTTTCTTCAAAATTAAACTAGTGTTACTTACAAATTTGAATAAGATAGATTTCCACTGGTTTAAAAAAAAAAACCCAAACACAACAAAACATTAAAAGTATCATTTTAATACCACTGCAATGCTATTAAAAATCAGAGCACATTTCATGCTTGCAGAGGATGATGAAGAGGAACACATAATTTATACCACCTTAAAAATCTACTTCTCTTATAAATTGTGCCATGAGAATTATATTATAAAGTTTCATTAATATTTTTTCATACCTAGACATTTCTGGAGACCATGGCATGTTACAGGTCTGTGTAAATATCACACGCACATTTTTCAGTCTTCCTGTATAGAAAATGGTATATTTCTGTAATATCCTATAAGCATGATAATTGTCTTTGGCTGTACACTAACATTGTTAACAGAGTCTTTTACAACAATTGTCTACATCCTGTAATTTTCCTCAGAGTTGAAAACTCTTTCAAATGAACATGAGTCAGGCAGCACTTTCGGGAATAATGTTGCAAGGTTGTAAATGTTGGTTACTGTTCCCACGGAACGCCTTGTGGAGGAAGCTCATCGAGTGTCAGATGCAAACTGCAGCTTGCTAAGGTACCTGTAGCATAGTCGTGTTTTCAAAGACATTGCTGTATGTTGTTTTGCTAACTTTGAAGAGAAGCAGCTATTTAGATTGGCAAGCAAAACAAGGGTTGCAAAAACCACATATGTGACACTGATTATGCCTCACTCGATTTAAAAATGGATCTGGATCCAAGGCTTGTTTACTCTTTTTGATTCAAGATAATTTTATATTAAAAATTAGTTATTCAAAAATCAAACACCAACCTGTTTACTGGAGAAGCACTAACAATAAACAGTTTTATTTCAGCACTCGGATGATAGCTCTGCAACCTCTTTTAAGCTTAAAGACGTGCTCAGCTCTTCCACCTTCTTTAGGAGCCTGCACTACTATAATTGTGCCCTATACTTGGAAGTCTAACCATATGATAGAACTCATGATAACTTCAGTAATTAAACTCTTATCAGAAACAGGAGAGAGCACAAGGTGGCAATAAAATAAAATTAAATAAATCTGAATTTAACATAAATTATTTACTTCTCTCTTCAAATATTATTACACTTCAGGGAAGCTTACTTCATATTGAAGTGCTATCAATTTTGCTTCTTTCAGTTCAGGCTTCATTATTGGGGTAGATGTTGTCTCAGATTTCTGATGGTTTTGCTTATTTGTGTCAAATTCAACTTAGATAAAAAGAAAAAGAAAAAAGTTGTGCAATAATATTTTCAAAATTTTCATGTTTCAAACAATTAAGAATACGTCACTGTGTGACAAGATCAGTATTTCATAGAAATAAACTTGAAGATGCATGCAATGCTCACAGAATGGGTGAGGAAAAAGAGTTGATTTTTTATAACAAGTGTGCTACATAATTGTTCTTAAAGGACTTTATATGAAGCTGGGCTTTCCAAAGTTGTAGATGGTTACATTTTCAAAGCATCTTGTCCTGTATATCCTTGTGCTTTATGTAGTGTTACGAGTCTGAGTTTAATGAATGATACCCGAAGGGTTGTTAGGAAGTTGTGCTGTAGTGAAAGACTATTCTGAGTCATGAACAGTGCTGAACTGTAGACTCATTATTTTGATTAAAAGCATGCCTTGTTACAGGCCAGCTGTTTATGCAATTTTTAAGTAATACATAGTTTGTGATATCATTAATTGAACTTTTCTTTATTTTCATGACTTTTTAATCTAAACTGTCGTATTATTATATTGTTTTCATCATCACTTTTGCCACTGGTCATGCATGTGTAACACCTGCATGTTTGCAAAATAATTCTTCTAATGCCTACTAGGAATATAATACTGTTTTCAGTTCTTTGGCAGGTTTGGAATTATGAATCATTCAATACATGCATATATTACATAGCTTTGGTGCTGGGCCTGTATCTGCATCCAGTTTGCAAAATAATTATCTAACCCAAAAATACTTCTAATAAAGAAGTTTATAATAGAATTTAAACAATAATTTTAAACAAACTTCATTTCTCTTTTTCAAAAAGTAAATTCAAATAGGATACAGGTAACAAAACAATCTACTGAAAAATTAGTTCCATAACTTCTTCCCTGCGTGTACTTCTTTCCTTGGTGGACAAAGTTATTAAGGTCACAGTGATAAGATTATTCTTTCTATGAATTACTCAGTATTACAAACCATGAGGCAATCAGCAATAAATAAAATATTATTCTGAATCATCTCAATAGATGTCAAGTCAGTAGGTAGCAAATAGGCCATTACAGCTAAAAAAGTTCCACTCATTATCTCTGCAAAGCCAACTCAGTTTCAGTTTGTATTACTCTTATTTGAACTATTAACACCTTTTTTAGAAGGAATATGTAATGATTTGAGTCATATCCAATCTACTGTCTCTAGTGGCTGCAGAAAGTTAATCTGTGTCATAAAAGATGCAGAAAATACCCTGGAATATGACTCTATGTGGAGAGAACTGTAATGAAAAATTTCCTTCAAGACCTAAGATTTCTGATTTGTGGAGCCCTTGCTGACAGGCTTGTGTTTGACATGTCTGAAAAGCTTGTAATTACCTGGCTCTCATATATTGTACTCCAATTCTGCAGAGGACTGCTTCATAACTCAGTTAGAGTTCACTGGGAATATAATACTTACTAATTAGGAGAATGACAGACAAATTCTTAGCACTGGGGTGGGCTCTAGACCTTTTTATCTGAATTGCATGTAGTTCTCTCTTATAGACTAAAGCACCTGTTTTAGACACTGCAAATGCTCTTTCAAAGCTTAACATTTTTTTCCAGTCACTGCAAAGTTGTATCCTGAAGGTAAAATGGAAAAGGAAATTTTCACTCACTTCATGCATCTTTTAAACAAATTCTGAAAATGTATAGGCACAAACATTCCACTGATGTTGAAAAAGAAAATATAAAATTAAAAAAAATCCCATTTTAACCAAGTCCAAAGGACCTTAAATAGAAAGCATCTACTGCTGGTAAGGTTTTATTCTGAACACTGAACTTAGTTCAGTGGATCCATCTAAAATATGCCACATGGGACTTAACCAAAGGGAAATCAGTTTTCTGGGAAGTGACTATTACACTAGCTAAGAAGTTATCGGAGCTACAATCAGAACTGTTTATTTGGGGTTTTTTGTGAAATGTGATGAAGTCTTGTTTTAAAACCTGGGACATCCATCCCCCATCTAGGTATCAACTCCCAAGAAAGAACACCACATGGAAGAGCCAGTTAATGCATCTTTCTGGAACTGAGACATTTTAGGCTTTCTAGTACACACGCATATTCTTCTACCTGACACTGCTCAACTTACAAAGAGAGCAAGAGAAAGATCTTTCAAAGAATGCACGAGAAATTTGGCAAATGCCATATTAAGGCAAAAAACTTACTGAGATGCATCTGAAAAAAGAAGTACAGTCACACAGCAACAGAAACATCTAAATCATAGAGCTGAAAATAATTTTGAACAAAAGATGACATACAAAACAAGTGTAATTCAACAGAGTGATATTACTCCTCTGTCCTGTCTCAGAACATGTTGTTGAACCTTCATCCAAATTAACTTGCCCCTTTCATTTACACTGTGATGGATCTTTCATCTACAGTTTCTCTGCATTTCGACAAGATACAATCTTGTCTTTAAATGAGGATGAGTTAAGCAGACAAAGTTTGAAAGATTGATCCTCATGGATCTTTGAGATGAGAAGCATGCAAAGTCATGCACAAGACTGATCAAGTAATTAGTATTTGAAAATGTTAGTGGTTTGGAAGTATTTTATTAGCTGTTTCAATATACAAATGCAAAATACTTCAATTCAGAGGATTTTTTTAAAAAACACCAGGGTTCATTAAGCACAGCGTCACCAGCTGAGCAAGGGAGGGATTGTTCCCCTCTGCTCTGAGCTGGGGCAGCCTCACCTTGAGTCCCGTGTGCAGTTCTGGGCACCTCTGTAAAAAAAAGACATGAAGCCATTAGAGAGTGTCCAAAGGAGGCCACGAGGAAGGTGAAGGGCCTTGAGGGGAAGCTGTATGAGGAGTGGCTGAGGGCACTTGGTCTGTTCAGCCTGGAGGAGACTGAGGGGAGCCTCACTGCAGTTACAACTTTCATATGAGGGGAAGCGGAAGGGCAGGCACTGATTTCTTCTCTCTGGTGCCCAGTAACAGGACCCAAGGAAAGAGCATGAAGTTGTGTCAGGGGAGGTTTAGGTTGGATATCAGGAAGAGGTTCTTCACCCAGGGAGTGGTTGGCCACTGGAACAGGCTACCCAGGGAAGTGGTTACAGCACCAAGCCTGGCAGAGTTCAGGAAGTGTTTGGACAATGCTCTCGGGCACATGGTGTGACTCTTGGGGTGTCCTGCACCAGGACAGGAGTTGGACTTCATTGGAATTTATTGCTTTTGTTTTAAACAGACTTTTTCCATGGAATCATGAATCCGTGGACTGTGGAATGGTTCCAGTCCCTCACCTGTACAGTCACTGTGATTTTGCACCTGTAAACCATCATGAGTTATGTAGCATACTTATTATTAACTGATCAGAGTTTACAAGTAGTTCTAGTTTACAAGTAATACTAAATTTTCTCCAAAGGGTTCAGCTGACATAGATAGCAAGCTGTCTGAGAGCAGCTGTTTCTGTTTTGAGTCTGTTTTTGCACTAGGCAGATTTTAATGATTCTTTTTTCCCCCTATTGCTGCTACACTCACAGGGAACCCTACAGTCAACTTTTTCATTCAAAAACCCCCTAGAAATTTACCTTTTCACCGCTATTTGTATTTGGACTACATGATTATTGAAGGTCCCCTCCAACTGGGACTATTCAATTCTATTGTATTCCATTCTGGTCTTCAAAAAACTTATGGAGTTGTAGGAAATAACTAGCATGTCCATGTCTAGAAAGATGACTGTTTTGGCCAGTTGCATTGATACTATAGTTGTAGTGTCGAAAAAAGTTTTCCTTATGTGGGGTCTTATCTACCAGTAGCATGTGAAATTACCAGCTCCAACTACAACATCTTTGCATTCATCTCCACCACCAAGGACTTCCCACGCAGCAACATGTAAATTGCCTGTGTGAACAAATTGGATTTTCCGGAAGAACAATACCAAAGTGAATGGAGAGCATGTTTAGTTTACAGGACATCTAATAGCATAACATTCCTATGAAATCCAAGTCCTGTTATTGTAATTGTGCATTTTACCCTTCACTCAAATAGACAAAGAATTTACCTCAGAAAAACAAACAAAAAACCCCAAACAAATATAATTTCACAATAAAATCACAATATTTCACAGGAAGTAACAGGAAAAGGAGGAGTTCATTGATTGATTAAAGAACTAGTCCTTTCAAAACCAATTTCTAGAAGGCAGCAATTATGCCATCAAAAACTGGTGTAGTGAGTTAATGAACTGAAGATAATCAGTTTTCACTGTCTCTGTGGCCACTCTGTTTCTCAAAAGATGTTTGGATGACTTCTTTTTTCCTGGAAAGCAGTGGAAATGTGAAGTAGAAATCAGAAAATAGAAGTTTCATTTTTTAATTTTTTTTTTTAAAGTGAAACTTTAACATGCCTGTTTGGGGAAAGGAAAACTTTAATTGAACTTTTTGGCAAAATTAGCATGCCAAGAGAAAAAAACTGTCCTCAGCTCATTTTGCATGAGAAATGGACCATCCAAGCAAAAAACATCCCAAGATAAAAATCTCACTAATGAAAAGTACTGTAGGAAGACGTTTATTTATTTTTGAGATGAAGTATTTTGTTAAGCTGGAGGTGGCTAGACTTACTTGGATGGAAAGACTTGCAAAAGGAAAACCGTCTGGCATCAAAGAACCTTGGCTCAGTATTTTTATTTACTTATATTTTATTAGAATGAGCTTCTTTGGCAAGGTTGTGTTTAGCATAGTTACATCCTTCTGGGCAAATTGCTATATAAAATACATCTTAGAAGAGACAGAGAAGTTTTTTTAAAGATATAGATGGCATAGACTGCCTGAGTTCAAGAAGTGTTTGGACAATGCTCTGAGGCACATGGTGTGATTCTTGGGGTGTCCTATGCAGGGCCAGAACTAGATGATCCTGATGGATCCCTTCCAACTGAGCTCATTCGATGATTGCACGATTCCATGTAACGAACACAAGTATCTGTCTTCACTGTGAGTCTTATCTTCCCAGATGAAGGCAGAATTTGTCTGATGGTCTCTAAGCATAATTCTACCAATAATGTTGACCTTTCATAGAAGACATTAGTTAATGTACATTCAGAATTGTAAGGAACATTTATGTTTCCTAAAGAAATTACAAATTAATTAATACTCAAGTATTATTAAATGAGGCATAGAAACTCTGGGGAGGATTATATGCTTTGTAGAGTGTATGTATATAAAACATAAACTAAGATCACAAAATGATGTAAATCATACATATATTCGTTATTGCTACAGCATTGTTCCTTCCGGAGTATCTCTGATATTCTCAATAGAAGACCTGACTTTTGGGTGAAAGAAGAACCCTGTAACCAAAGACACCAGAGAATTCTTACATTTTTGGTACATGCAGAGCCTCTATTTAAAGTCTCATACAAAAGGTTTCTATAGAAACCTGAAGGACTCAGACAACTGGTGCTAAAAAGCTGGACCCTGAGGCCTATACAAAACCCACTGTAACATTAATCTCTTCTACTGGTTCCTGAAGTCAGTGATCTCTATCATGTTTCAGCATACATCCTTTATACACGCTATTATACCTTACACTAGCACACCCTATCTTTGAAAATAAAACATTCTGGTAACAGTTGAAAACATGGCTTTGACTCAGGTCCTTAACTGATCCCAAAGCTAGTGAATTGAAAATTAACTCTGATCTCCTTTCTGGCATATACTATCTCCTAGGACATGTAACATGAGTTTTACTTTTTTTAAGGAGCCTTTTATCCTATATATAGTTATGCTTTAAATTGTTACTCACTAAAAGAGCAAGTATTTTTGGTTGCTTCTGAAAGTCTTATTTCCATAGTGATGCTGACAGAAATATGCAATACATCATGGTAAGTGAAGCTTAACTCACTATCACAGATTCTGCTCCCAGCTACCATTTTAAACCCAGACTGGAATATTGTATGTGCAAAACTCACCTTTTTCCTGAACCCTATTTTAATATATGTTCACTATAAAGCCTTCACTCTTCTTAGCTCTCAGGTTGTTCCCTGTTTCTGTGTTGGTTTGTTTCAGTTAGCTATCCAAGGTTAAAGCAGTTAATGACTCATTTCAGGGTTCACTCCTAAACAGCAGCTTGGTGAGGCTGCAGGAGGATCATCTTCCTCTTGCCTCTGTGAGGAAATACTCTCCTAACACTGCTGCAGTCCTACAATAGTACTTTCAGAACACTTCCACCCCTAATCTTTGCAGAATCTCTTTCCATCATGCTTGTTTTCATAATCCAGAACCAGCAGGATCCTCATTCCTGCAACAGTATTTCCCCGTGTTTCTCTCCTAGAATGCTTATAAATGTGCTTGTTTTGTTGGTTGTCAGGGCTATGCAGAAATCCAGAGATACACATCTATTAGGTTGCCAAACATGAAAACTTTCAGTGAGCAGAAGGTGTAGCACAAGAAAGATGGAAGGCAACTCACCTCTGTCACTTACTTGGGCCAGTGCTTTCAATGTGCTAGAAAGGGCAAAACACACATTTCTTGTATCTACTTAGGGGGAAATGATTATTGCACAGAATCCTTTTTTTTCTTGGCAATATTCTTAGAACTGCAGATTCCTTCATTTCCCTACTTCTAATGTTTCGGTATGGCTCAATTTCTGTTAAAAAACATTTCAAGAAGAATTTAAAGGAATATTTTCTTTCTACTACACCAAGAAAAACCTGCAAGAATGAGAGAACTTCAAAGCTCACCAGCAATGCCAGTGTTTAACAAAGAAACGTCTCTCCAAGAGACATGGGGCATCCATTTCTCTCTGAGTTTGCGGAGCCGCAATAATAGGACATACCACAGACACCAATCCAAAACATTATTCATACTACCGATGAACAACTCTCACAAATGTTATGGAGTTTGGGGCAAGTATATCTTTATAAAGAATTCATGACATCCCTCCTTTCAATCATCTCAGGTCCACCCACACTGACATTTCGCAAACCAAGCTTATCCATAATACTTCTCAGCACAAGGCATTTTCTACACATTTATTCAGGTCAGCAGCAAATGTTCTTATTTTCTAGCCTTAAAAAAAAACCCCACAACCAACCCCCCAAAAAAGAAAAGAAAAGAATATGCTCCCTCATCTTTATAAGAAAGACTACTGAAGGTCAAGGTCAAGAAAAAAGGTCTTTGCTTTCATCTTCTGTCCTTCCCTTAGTTTGTGCAATACCTTCTTTCACGCAGTGCACAATATATTTCCCATTGCAACTCTTGCAAGTTCTTTCTCCCAGGGATAACCCAGATCAGACAGAAACAAAATGACAGATTTTGAACATCTTTGTCTATTTCCCCTTGCAAAAATAAGGAGCTACCACCATAGAACTTACCTCTAACAAATTAAGTTACAGACAACAAAACAGACTTTGATTACTTCTTAGTTAAATATTCACTGTACCTTATTTATGCCAAGAACTACAACATGAGTTCTTCTTCTGTGATTATCGCAAATAACTATTTCATTGGACTTTCTTGCTGTATCTTAATTACCCACTATGTTGTCTAGATCAGGTTGTGTTTTTTCAACAATGTTAAAAACTGCTGGACAGTCCTTTCTCCTAATTCTGAGGAAACAGCTATGCTTTTCGCATGGATGGACTTCAGTGACATACTTCACTTACCAAAAAATCACAAGAAAGACAACTAAAGAGTTAAGAGTTGCCAAGGAGATACATGTCTCAGCTGAAGACTATCTATGATACTTACTATATTTGATGAGCTGCATTCAGTGTTGGAAAACTACTCATAGAAAGTAGTGTGGTACTTATGCAAAATCATTAAACATACAAAAAGATCCATATCAATATTTTTTTCCTCTCTCTCTCTCTCCTTTAGCATGATGCAATGCTAATTCACATTTACTGGTTCACCAACACAATTATTTCACAAAATTCTGTAATTATTAAACGTTATCATTCTCCAATTTACAGATTTTTGTTTTGGAAGTAAAGCCACTTGCTTGCAGCTTGCTACTGTTTCATGGAACCAGCTGTATTAAAATTAATTTATATTAAAATGAATTATTACCTGTAAACAAAGTAAGAATCCATTACTGCAGTTTCAGACAAAAGTCCTCATTAGCTTCTGAATTTTATTACTGTACCACTTCAGTACCGTGCAGACTTACTCATGAAAATTGCTTTCAAAAACCCATGTCAAAGAATGCTGAATAAGGATTTCAGAGCCTTTTAATTAATTTTTAATCTTTGTTCCTGAGTGTGGAGCTGATGTCAATAAAATGTCCAGGAGGACTTGCTTTATTTTAAGGAAAAATAGTCAGGTTTATGCCAGTATTTGCTCCCAGGTACGGCTGAAATGTTTTATCTTAAATAGCCCAACAAAGTTAGCTTCAGGCAACTAATCTCAAGTTAAAAATATCAGCTTTAGGAATAAGTACAAAAAGCAAATGAAAATGGTCTGGTACTGGAAGAGTCAGTAAAGCTTAACTACCTGTGCCACTGCCAGGTCCCTGTGCAGCACAGGGTACCACAATACACGTGTGGGAAATGGGGCTTTGATGGCCTGGATGCACTTCCTTATGATTCCATCACTCCATAAATGTCAGACATGTGATGTGAATTTCTATTCATATTTCTACTTTATTGTATATTCCTGAGTAATCACTATAATCTGGTTTAATAACTGTGGTCATGACTGGGCATGTACATCTACTTCCTTAACTTTCTCATAAGAAATCCTTGCCAGTTCTCACAGTGAAGTTCAGGAGACAGGGAAACAAGACTAAAACCATAGAAAACCTTTATTCAAGATTCTACAGTGCCAGTATGATTTGTACATATTCTTGCAAAGCCCTTGAACACATGTATAATTAAGAACTTAATTAATTCCACTGAAGGAAATAAGGCTGCTTTGTATGCATCACTGTTTTGAAGGAGTATGGCATTATTCTCTGAACAGTAAGATTTCATAGAATGCTGCTGAAAAGGATCAATTATAATTTTCTGATTACATGGAATAAAAACTAACCCACCCCCCAAAAAGTACCCCTTCAAAAATTTAAACAAGGAGACTTAAACAAAATGTATTTTTTTACAACATAAAATATATTTAAGATGCAAATAAATTGAACACATTTAGATCTCAGTCAGAGAAACTAGTTAAATTCAGAGAATCTAGACAGAGTTTTTTAATGCATCAATATATATTTTGAGGAAAGGCTCTTTTATGCATTCAGAGGAGGTATTGCTCATATTTCTTTGCTAAATATGAGCACATGTACAACAGACTGCAGAATGACTGGTGTTGCTGAAAAAAGATCTCAAAAAGGGGTCATAAAGGGAACAGGCATCAGATTGGATTTAAGGACAAAATCTCCTAAAAATAACATGCCTGTATACAATATCACTTCAGCAAAGAAGAAATGGATAATTATAATAAATGAAAATTGAGGTCCCCAGAAAGGAATACTATAAGGACAAATTTGACATACTAGAAAAAAGAAAGAAAAATAATCTCAAAAGTAACAAAACCCACCAATATTTTAGAGTTTCTTTCTGAATATTCTATTAGGGGCAGTAGTATTTTTTTACTTTGCCTTATGAAGGAATGAAGGAATGAATGAATGAATTGACTAATAGTATTTTTTAAAATAAATTTTAAATGCATTAACTTTAGAATTAATTTACTTGCTGGACAGAGGTTAAACAGAAGTTAAAATCCTCTTAGTTTTTCAAAACAATCAAGATAATTGAATTAAATTGAAAATGAATCAATTTATTTAATATAAATCTTATCATTCTGTGGTCAAAATACTCCATCATAAAACTAATATGGTCTTTGAAGTTTGATAAAATTGGATACTCTGACAATGTTTTGATCTTTCTAATATTCAAAAGAAGGCTTCTATGGAAGACTGAGGGAGTCTAGAACCAGTATTTCCATCTTAACTGTCTTGGAGAAGGAGCTTAGCAGAACAGGCTGCTCAAGAAGGAAGAACAACTTCAATAAAGAACTATTTCCAGGCTGTCTTGCTGGATTAGAATTATCATTCCTGACAGAGGAGCAGCAGATTGAAGGCTGTGACTAAGGACAACAAATTCTAATTGTGGAAAATTAACCTTGTAATCTTCTGATTGTCCTCTAGCAAGAGATCAAATACAATTTGAAAGCATTGCTAATAAGATGTTTTTAAGAAACATTTCAGGGAGATAGGATTGTAGAAGAGGATTAATGTAGGTATAGGCTGCAGAAAAAAAAAAGGAAATACAATACTCCACAGAGCATCTGGCTTGTGATACAAGAATGTAGGTGAAATTGAAAGATACTCATTTACATATGAATACATTCCTCTAATGAGGAAAGAAAAAATAAAGCATGAAAGGAAGAAGGAAGTGAAGCTTTCTTATTCTAAGTTGACGAACATCACACAAACACCCAGAGTAAGGAAGGCCCTGGTGACTGTTTTAATTTCTAGGACTCAGCAGATTATAAAAATCAAGAATCTTGTCTCATCTTAGTCAATGCTCAAGAAAAAAACCCTCATTTATCAAAGGGTACAGTTTTTGAATAAAATTACTTTCTTCAGGTGGTTGGCTCCAGCCCAATACGCTCTTCTATGTCTTGCTTCCATGTGCAGCAACCAAATCCCGTTTTATGGGCAACAGTCAAGATCGTGAGCATACTGCTGACCCTGGACACCCTGATCAAGAAACCTCACCTAAACTTCTTGCTGAACATTCAATTTGATGGAAGTCAAACTGATCATTTACCCAATACACATGTTGGAAACATCTACATTTTAACAAAGCTAATTTCTGCAAAATAAACACTTTCAAAACAATCACATCCAGAGTAATCATTTCCAAGAAATATTAAATTTATAGATGTGGATTTCTGGATATGAGAGAAAGATTAGTCTCAAATAAATTAAATAAGCAAGGTCTAGGTTATTTTATTCTGTTCCCCAAGAAATTAACCTTATACTTTTCTGTCATAGAGTTTTGCTTCTCTTTGCTTTAAGAACCAAAGTGTCAGACTGTCTCCCAGGCAACCAACAATAGGACAAGAAGACACAGTCTGAAGGTGTGCCAGGGGAGGTTCAGGTTGGACATCAGGAAGAATTTCATCACAGAAGGGGTGGTTGGGCACTGGTAACAGGCTGCCCAGGGAGGTGCTAGAGTCATCGTGCCTGGAGGTGTTATAGGAAGAACTGGATGTGGAACTCAGTGCCATGGTCTGGTTGACAAGGTGGTGTTTGGTCACAGGTTGGACTCGATGATCTCAAAGGTCTTTTCCAGACTAGTTAATTCTGTGATTCTGTGATTTGGGCTAATAAAACTGCCACAGGATGCAGATCTCAGGTAGGTAGGAGCCAACCCTTTCCCGCTGAGTACGGGCTACAGGGTGCCTGCCTTTAGAAAGCTGTAATGAAAAAACCTCTGGCTTCAGACTGAGAAAGACATAACCCACAGAGTCTCTTCCTTCTCTTTTGCTTTCTGACCCACAGTTGTCCAATCTCTGCTGCCAGCCAGCTGACACACTTCAGTCACACTGACATACCTGAACAATGAGTCCTTTTGTCACAAACATCCAGGCTAGCTGACTAGATAAATTTATTCCTGTTATGAAGGAATGAAGTAGCTGTATTACACCTGTTCTTTGGGTCCTGGTAGACCTTTCATAGATCTAATTAATATACTTCTATTGAACATAGACTGAATAGGAGACCAAAATTATTCCAATATAGTTCTAAAAATGTATAATGAACTGCATTTTTTAATGGCAATCGGGGAAAGAAGAATGCAGAAACAGAGCAAAAAGACAGGAAATACAGTGCACCTACCCTGTGTTTTCATGTGACTTCAGCCTGTGATGTCTAACAGGTAAAATTCGCATTATAATTTTTTAGAAAATTGACTTTTAGGATGGGACATCTCATATGAAGTCTGAAAGTGAAGCGGATGATACATTAAGCAACCAACATGGAATTTTACAATGGAAATATATATGGTTTTGCACTTGGTTTCTAGGGAGAATCAGGCTCATAATTTTGGACTAGAAATCATTAATATCTGTTCATATACAGATATAATATCTATTTCGACAAAAGTTGCTGAAGGTGGCCAAATACCAAGACATTCCTCCCCAAGCAAGGACTCTATATTTTGTTTTAGGGAGTAAAAATAATTTTGACTGACAGCAGAGGATATAATTATGTATGCAACCTTAACTGTCAGTGTTTGCAAAAGCAGACCTTTTATTGCTAAATAAATCCACTGATGTTATCTGTACTCTCTCTGAAAATAAGAAGAAAATCAGTATCAGACCAGTGCTGGTTGAATTTTAAATGTGAGATTCTCAAAAGATAAAGTCTTACCTGGAATACTACTGGCATTTATCCATCACTAATAAGAACAACTTTAACAGAGCAAGGAAATGGAAGAATTGATAGAATAATTAAAGGAAAAATGAGACCAAAGTGGCTTAGTTTTCCAAACAGAATAAAAACTTTGGGAAAAAGGAGAAGCCAAGGAAAGAAATAAATTTGTTCCCTAGAAACATACCAGAGGAAGAAAGCAGTCAGAAAAAAGGCTGTGTGAAAGGTCAATGTGTCAACAGGACAAATATGCATGAGCTGTACATAAATAAGTTTAAAAAAAGCCTCCTATGCATCAAAGGAGTAAGGATCTGGAAAGATCCTCAGTGGGAACAAAACCATTTATTTTAAGATGGAGTTTCATTAACTTAATGGAGGCAGATGATGCTAGAATTTACAATAAGAACAATTTGAATTTGATGGTCCAGATCTTTCAATGTACCGTACTCCAGTTCTAGCCTTGGCTCATGCAGGTTACCTTTGTTTAGGTGAGAAGTTGGTGTCCACCACAAAGATATTTCACTACACAGATATGGCATCAAAGCTTGGGTTTAAATAAACAAATGTCAAGCTATGACAGATGTGATTCAGGGAAGAATTAACTTCTCCAATATCAGACTGACAAGAGGTCATAGATCTTCATCATTTCCACTCACTTAGGAGGTGAAAGTGGGAAGAATAAATGGACAGTGAAATTTCCTTTTATGTCTGATTCATTTTAGCTATATTTTCACCTCCCATCAGGAAAGAACAGAATAGGGAAGATCCCTAGATATCACTTCCCTGAGTTATGGAATATGACTTCAATTTCTTGTAGAAACCTCTATATGCAAGGACAGGATGGAGATTACTTCTGTCTCTGGAAATGTCAAATATGAGATCACAATATCAAAAATTTCTTACATAAGGCACACCAAACCTCTATCTGCACAAGATGATTTCAAGCAAGTTATTATCTCCAGTTTCATCTAAATTTATTTTGAAAACATTAAGATGATGGGGAAGTAAGCACACTAGGTGAAGCACATTGAAACCTACCAAAATAAAATGTTTCCAGAAACAGCTAAAACAGAATCTTTTCATATGTGATAGAAATAGGAGGCTAAGAAACAAATCCTTCTGATGCTCTATGCAGAAATCAATGTTCTTTCCCGACATTTCTTCTTCAGTACCATTCAGCTTTACTGTCTGATCAACCAATACAAATCTGGCCATAAGGAAATCTATTAGGGCAAAAAACTGAAGCCGAGGTAGGGCCAATGCACTTCATGCAGAAGATTGCTTTTGCAGAGCTACGTCCCTGCTTACTCAACACCAGTGATCATTTGTTTGCAGAGGCTCATGATTCAGACCCTGAAAAGAACAACAGCCTTTTTCATACATCTTCTCAGTGCGAAGAGCAGCCAGTGAAGAGCACTGAATAACAGGAAAATTAAGATGTGTGTTCTACAACTCTGATGGTGCAAACTCGGTATCTTCAGTGGTTTTTGTTTTTGGTAATACTAAGACATGTTTAGGGGAAAACTGTCCTGTCTGTAAAGTTCAGTTAACAGTGGAATTACTAAATTAACTAAAATTGGAGTAATCCTGAGTAAGATATCTATAATACTAAATGATACTAAATGATAAATATAATCAGACTTAAAAGATAGGAGTGACTGGAAGGAGGGAAAAACCCCAAACAACCAGAGACCAATAGGTGATTTTAGAACTGACAAAATATTCCAAACACAAATAAAGAGTTCAATATATCTGAATAGAATGTTTAACCCACAGCTCTTCCCCGACTCACCAGGTAAGTATTTTGCTGTACATCAAAGTTTGGGAAATTGCTATGGACTGAGAATGGAAAGAGGCCTTGCTGCATTATTTCTAGTCCTAACTTAAGATTCAGAGAATTTTAATAACTTGGCTAAATCTTATTTCTATTAATGTAATTCTCCCATCTATCACCAAATGGAAAGGATATTTCCCAAAGGATATAGAGACCCAAAAGATAAGAATCAAATCTGCATTTCCATAACAAATACCTAGATAATAAAATTTTCTCTATTTTTAATGTTGTGTAATGCACTACAAACACGTAAAACTGTAGGTGGCTTACTTTGGTTTTGGGGTACAGAACTGAACTTTGCAATATGAAAAAAATTTAATGAGTTCAATTTCACCTTTATTTGAGTGCTTCTATACTTGTCTAGAAGAGGTGGTTAACCATTTAATAATATTTTTCATACATTTATGTTCAAAATGCACTGGTTTATGCTTTTAAATTTTCCTTTATTACAATGAAAGTGACTTAAAATTAAGTGTGGGAGGCATAAAAAAATCCACCCTACCCAATGTCAAGAAGAATATCAAATTATTGATCTGTATACAGGAGGAAATTAAATATGGTATCCCCTTCTCATTTAAAAGAAAATAACTGCAACAACTCTTCAAAAGTTCACAGAAGAAATAGATTTAAAATGTTGGCATGAAATCAACTACTGTCTTGAATGTATCTTCTGCAGGAGTTTTATTTCTAGAACACGGAAAGTGCAAAGATTTGTCAGAAGTGTATGGACTTAACTTTCTTTGCTGATCTTAACTTTCATGCATACAGTCACAGAGACATTTCATAGTTGTGACAGCCAAAATTGTTCCTTTATCTGTGAAAACAAAATTGTTTTCAGTGACATATCATCTTAATATATTTTGCTTCTGGAAGTTTCTTTTGGGATTTCTTGAAAACATCTCTGCATTTTATTAGAAGTCAGTTTAATAGGTGGACAAAAATCAATTCATGCTTTTTCCACAGAGAGTTAAAAATAATTTTTTTCAACTCTGACACCTGAGTTGTATTAATCTGAGAAATTTTATCACCATTAAATATTCATGAAGGGTCAATTCCAACTTGTCACTTCAGTGTAAACTATTTATATCTGTGGAATAGTGTTTTTACCTTCATATAGTGCAATTCCATGGAGAGCTTGGTCCATAAAGAAAACAAAGAATGAGATTAAAGAGACAAGGACCTTATAGGTGTTAGTAACAAGAAATTCAGAGGTAGAGACTTGAGGCATAACCACAAAGTGTATTTTTAGCTTATCACAGCTAACTTCAGTACTCTCCAGCCTCTGCCAGGAAGCAGGACTCTTTCTTCTTATTGACAACAAAAGGAACCAGAGATGACCATCCTTTAACTAAAGTTTTCCTTTATAGTATTTACTGTCCCTGGATGATTTAGGCAACAGTACCATGCACATGGACTACCAGGCTGCCAGAGTATAGGTTCAGAGATTCAGTCCTTTACTGTAGCACATCATAGCCTGGGCTCTAGGACCTATATTAAATTCTGGTTTTGTAATCAGCAGTCATATCCATTCAGTTTTCAATTCTTGGGTATACACACTCTAAGTTGTGTATTTTTTGATAATTTGAGAGACAAAAGTCTTAAAAGGATTGTGGATATTCAGATATTCAAACTAAAGCTTGAATGCAGGATCTTTAAAACATGGAAAAACCCTGTTTGGAAAGGCTGTTGGCAGTTCATCTAGTCCAAACATCTGCTCGGAGCAGAGTCAGCCATATGAGAAGACATAGTTGCTCCAGGCTTGAACCAGTCATGCCTTGAAAAATCTCTAAAGATGGAGAATATACAATTCTTTTGGGCAACCTGTTCTACTATTCCAATGCCCTAAGGTGAAAAGGGCTTTCCCTGAACCAAAGTTTGAGTATCTGATGTTTCAATTTATACCTACTATTTCTTACCCTCCCAGGTCATACATGTCTTCCTTCTTGCTCAACTGTATAAACATAAAAGTAGGATACTCTTTTCCAACACTGACACTATAGTTGTACTGAAGATAAATACTTTCACAAAAGTACAAAAGTATGCTTTTCAATGGCATATTTTTGCAAAATGGAGATTTTTTCAAGTAGTTTCATTAGTAGTTCATTTAATAAAACCAACAGAAAAATTAACTAACCCATTTTCCTCTGTTCACTGTCTCCATTCCTACCTCTCATACCTGATTTTCTGGCCTTACAACTGTCTCACTGAAAGGAAAAAAGCAAATAAGAGGTGAAGAAAAATTAGGAATAGAAGTAAATAAAAATACCTCAAAAGTTTAGAATTCCCATTTGAAAAATTAAAACAATTTCAGAACATCTTTTGTATCTTCATTGTTTTTCAATTCCAGTATAGCTCAAACCCTTCATCGCTATATATAGTCATCTTCCTCGCTATGTATTACTTATATAGGAGAAAAAGTCTTAAATTCTGGTCTACTATATTTAGCCTTCCTGAGTCAAGAAATTTATTGCATTTGCAGAATTGCTTGGAACTCTGAGGACTCTTATTCTTTTGATCAAGTATTGAAAAAGAACCTCTTGTACCCACCTTGATTACTGGTGCAGAAAATCAAAACGCTAAGAAACTCACAAAATATTAGAAATAACTTGAATTTAAGACATAGCATCAGTGTTGGTTCTGTTAACAATGACAGATATTTGGACATAAAATTTCGTTAGTTGAACAGATTTATCATGGAATAATTTCTATGCAAAGGCCAACATTTTCAAATGTCAGTACCCAAAAATCCATCTCCAGGCACACAATTAAACAAGACATAATTTTCAACTGTACATCTGTGTAATTTTAACTATTCTATGAAAATCTCATGAGTTCCAAACAAGTTTATCTTTACACTGCATGTATATATAATGTCAAGATTTTGAGAGGCTTTAGGTTTTGAGGGGAAGGATTCAATGAAAACACTTCTTCAGATAAATTCCCTCCTTGACCACAGACATTAAATAAATCTCAGCTATCTTCATACCGGATTACATCCTTCTGTTCTTCACAACAGCAGAGACAATAAATGGTTGAGAATTGCTGAGAAATAAATGTTTTAAAGAGATAGTCAGAAAGTTCAGTTTTGTGGATGGTGACTAACATATTTGGGACAGTATGCTTACCAATAACAAAAAAATGTTTCAAAACATCTTTTCTTATACACATGGCAAAAGGTTTTAAGAATTGCATTCTTCCTTATTTCTATAGAAAGTAGATATTCCAGTTTTTCTATTTTGTTTCCATCCATGTGGATCCATGGATGAAATATCACCCAGACAATTGGAAGCAATGCTCTCAATTTTTATGTTAAACTCTTTTTCTTATACGCAATGTTGTTTTGGACAACAACATTAAAACGCATTTTAGCAGGCTTGTGGAAGTCCCCAGTTTTACAAATGGGAAATTAGATATTAAATGTACATCACAAATTTAGAAGTAAGCAGCTGGCTGACAAATCTTTCCTCTGATGATTTCTGTCTTGTTAGCTTTTTTGTAAGTCTCCCAAGAGTTTCTTTAGCTGCACCATGTGATATTTCACTACTGCTGTTTTCTGCTCTTGCAGCAAAACCTACTATTTCATCGTAAACAAATAGTGTTAACACTTGTGATGCTTAATGTTTTGTCAGTTTGCTCAGCAAGTGTGAAGAAAATGCAAACACTTTCAAGCCTTTTTTCATGCTGTCAGACTGCACTAAGTTGTGGAGATCTCCCAAATGGATGGTATTGTATGCTGCATTTAGATCATTTGCTAAAAAATTAAGAGTTGACACTCATGCAATTCTTAAAACTGGCAGTACCTGGTTATTAAAACTTTTTTTTTTCTACCTGGAACAATCAAAAAATTTTATTCACAAAAAGATTATAGGTTGTGGACATATTTTTTAACTGTGACAGGCTTGCTTCCCAGAATGGCTTGCCTTACTTTCATTTCTGTGAATGGCTTCCTAGGTATTCCTATGCATAATTTCAATACACATGCTTTGTATTATATTTTGATATGCAAATCTGCACGTTATCTACCCAATTAGATATGCTTTTCAAAACCTTAATTTTTCATAAATGTTTATACCTTTCATCACTTCACATAATTAGTCCTTTAGTATGAGGGGAATGAAAAACTATATGTGAATGACATGCTTTGCAAAATAGGGGTTTTCTTCTTTCTTCCATTGGTTATATTCATACATCAATCTTAAAAGAAGAAAAAGGTGGTTGTGTCACATAAATCATTAATGATTTATGATACATAATCCAATTGCAATAACTTATACTACCTTTAACAAATGTGGGTAGCCTTGGGAAAAGCTGATATACACAATTTGTACTATGCACAATGACACAATTTTAGGGGTTTAAGGGCTCAAAGAAGTATTCCTGAAGTTTACTGTCCCCTTGATTTCAAAATATGTTTGAGGTGCATTGAAACATTGAAAACATAAAGTTCAATGTATTTAACAGATATCTAGTGCTTTTTGACAAGGCCTATGATAATCGTGTTGGCCTCCAGCTGCTTATCTAGAAGGTTACATGTTTCCATAGATCATAATCTCCAAATCCCATGCAGCTGTCTCAGATACTGCATTGCATCTGAAATGGCAAGAGATGCTTCTTTTTAAGCAACGGAATTAAGCCAGTAATAATGACCACAGCTATGATCTTCTAATTAATTTAAAGCTGTAAATGAGATGCAAGGTACCATGTTGCTCTATTTGGTATGAGAGACAAAAGAAATTCTCCGCCTGTGAATGGCTGCATGTAGTTTGGGCCTAGGGGGGATGTATGAGTGGTGGTTTCGTTCTTTTTTTTAAAATGTGTTTGTTTGGGTACTTTGCAATTTAGAGGCTTGGTTTTGATACCCTTCCTCATTTCCTATACTTTTATACTGTTGGGTTAGTCTGTTAAGTGAAGGAGGTCACTAAAAAGGTTTTATAAGAGAAAAAACCAAAAGAATGAATGTGCTGGTGAACGTAATTTCTTGTCTCCTACTGGACTTATGGTTTGTTTGGGTTTTTTTCTGCTTCAAGATAATTTTTAAACAGACTTGAACAACCCTTTACATAACATTGTCAGTTGGAACCAGATTTATTTGTCCAATGAAGTGTGTTTTATCAGAACATTCATTACCCTTTTTGAACATAGTGGAGTCAAGGATCAGAAAACAATTTTCCTTCTTTCCTGTTCTAAAAACCATGATTTTTTTTAGTGAGGTTAAGCAGTGCTTTTTCAAATTCCCTATGCTTGATGTGTCATCTATCGATGAGTCAAGCCTGTTATGCTGGAACTCTGAATACGAGAACTGTCCCTCACTTTGAAAACTTTTAAAAGGAATGCTTTATTTTTTCTATAGGTAAATTTGAAATAAGTTTTCTTTTTATTCGTAGGTGTCATGGCCATACCCATTGATACAAGGTGCTTGTGTACAGGCTCTTCAAATGTTCATGTTTGAACCATGACTGCATTGCCTAACCAGCTCTTTTTTGAAACACTAAAGCTACTACATGAACATGACCAGACTGGAATTTCTTTGCATTTTTAGAAACATCTGCTCTACATATCACTGTGTAATATATGTATATATTTACTGTAAAAGAAATTAAGGTGTCACTTTGCTGCCAAAAATTTAAGCATGTGCAGGACAGCACTATTTTTGACACACTGCAGATGGAATGCTTTAAAAAGGACAGTTTAGCCTTTGCAGCCACATATAATGGATGTATACCCATCCTCCAGATAAAAACAACTCTATGGAGTGAATGTTTAGTCTGCCTTTTTGCTTTACACTGAATTTTATTTGTAACAGCTGCTTTCTAGTTCACATGAAAGTAATATTGATAATTGAGGGAAGAGCTTTGCATCTAAAACATGAATCATGTTTTTCTTACTGACCAGTTTAGCCCCTTCTGTAAAATAAGGGAGTTTGAATTCACAGGTCCAAATTCCCAGGATAACACTCTCATGAAGCAATGATAGGCTGAATGGGGTATCCCTTAAGACTCTTGCTATGAAACTTTGCCAGTATGTAGAGCAACATATAATATTCACAGGGAGAGACGCAAAAAGCAGGAGTGAGACCCTACACAGTGGTTACAACATAGCTACGGCATCTGTAATTTCAAAAAGCTCTTACATCCTTTACCTTGCATGGAGCGTAAAAGTACAGTGAAGAATACTGGAAAGCTTGTGGAAAATATTCAAGGATTGACATGCATCAGGAGACTCTGGTGGAATAGAAGCAAAGGAGAGGAAGCTTTGTCAGTCTCCCAAGATATCCATTTCATTGCTACAGAAGAGACAGTGGTCAAAATGAGGTATTTTCGGTTTTGCCTGATCTATCTCTTAATTTCTCAACCTCTGCCCCTTCTCAGTGAACATTCTTTGCCGAACATTTTTGGTTTTGGAGTGGTCCAGTTGCAAAAGGAACTGATGGTCCCATTTAAATTTATGTTATTACTTTAAATTAGACTGTTAAACTAAAGTGTCTCTTAGAAAAACACATCTGTTTTGCATCATCTAAAAAGTTGAATTTGTTCAGGAGATGGTCAAAAATATCTAAAAAATTAATAATAAATCAAAGTTTCAGAATATGTACATAACCATCACTGCAATATATATATATATTACAGTAAGTAACTAAATATCTCAATGACTGTTATTTGGAGGGGAATTCGTAAGAAGGAAAGAGAGATATCCCAGCCTGGATATTCTTCTGTGCTCTTTCACTTTCAAAGCTATGTGTAAGAGCCAAGGTCAATCTAGTTTTAAACATTCTTTTCCTAAAAGCTCTTTCTGGTCCGTCCAGGTTCACATACTGTGTCCCATACAGAGAAAATAAGAGTGAAGAGTGAAAGTCTATTAGTGTCTCAGCACAGGTTAGAACAGCCCTTCTGAGGACTCTCTGCCCAATCCCTTTTACTGTGCTTTGGTTCACACTGAGGGGGGATCTCACTGACCACCAAGGGGATTTTGTCTGGAGGAGACACTGCAGGAGCTCTCCTGCCACACTCAGCTGCAGAGAGGCAGGCAGCAGCCCATGGGACTAGACTAGAGCCACTCTGACAAACAACCATTCCATACCAATGTAACGGGGATATCAGGTCCTCAGCACCAGCCCTTTCACTCTGCAGACCCATTCCTGTTTCTCCACGCGCTAAGGCAGAGGCAGCTTGACTGCCTGCCAGCGGCATGTGAGGCACCATGACAAGCATTTCCTGCATATGCTCATTCTGTGTGCTTCTCTCACAAAGTCAGGCAGAGAGCTTGCTGCTAAATAGCACAAGACATTCTCTTTCTTTGGTGCCTGAGCAATCTGTCTCTGTGGTCTTCCCAGCCTTTATGAGCCCAGGGATTTGGAAAATAAAAATATCAACTAAAACCAACTAAATCGTACTGTACAGAATAAAGCAGAGACAGCTCTGGCTGGCCCTCATTATTCAAAAACAGAGTACTCTGCTTATACCACTGATAATGTAGAAAAATAAATGCTTCTCACAGATGACAAATTTTCACTTTCATGTTTCTTCCAATAAATAATATTGAGTTTGTGTAGATATTTTTTAAGATGAAGAAGAACGAAGCAAAATTAAATGGTATTGAGCATCAAAACGTCACTTTAGCTAAGCAGCAGAATGTTTAGATCTTTGCTGAAAGCTTATCTGAACTACTGGAAGCTCCTTGACTCTGCAAAATCATGCAAAACATTTTAAAGCAGGTCAAATATCAGGCACTTCAGCTGCCAGGAATTTCCCATCAGCAAAAAGGGGAGGAAAGAAGTTCTTCTGTCATTTCAGAATGTAGGAAAGGCTAGTGCTACAGTCAGGTGACAAACTAGGGGGATTGGGTATTGTTTTATCTAAATTTTCCTTCTAAGAATTTAATTATACATCATTATTTTTTAAATATAAATAGATTTTGTTCTTTTTAAGAAAGACCTGTGTCTAGATTCAAAAGTATTCTGCAAATGCAGTGCCGTGCATGCTTCTGAAAATCCTTATGGACAATTATGTGTATAGAATATTTAATTGCACGTGCACATATGGATTATTTCCACCACTTGCAGGAACACATCCCTAAGTGTTTGCACAAACAATCATAATATTTAGACATAATTTATTAGCTGGACAATTATACAAATTATATATTTGTATTTTAAATGAGTCCCATATTTTTATCACATTCTGTGTAATATTTGATCAACTCATTAAGAAACATGAGGATTAAAATTCAGGAGTGTCTGGATGCATGCCTGTTACACTTAATTAGTGATTGCTGGAAAAAGGATCTGAGAATTATCATACTGCATAATGACAGAGATCTACACAGCAATAAAAATATTCTGCACAGTATTTTAATAAGATTCACTGCCTTTGGTAAACTTAAACAGGTGAAGTAAAATGCAGCATTTTGCATTATGTGAAGGTTTAATTTCAGAGTTTTATTTATAAATATTGCAAGTCAATTAAAGAAAGGAGTAATTGTCAAAGTAGGAAGGCGTAATATTACAGATTTTTTACAGCCATGTTGTAATGGCTTCAGTGTATACTAAATGTTTAAACACATATAACATACATTAAAAATTTGACAGAGCAGCAGAAGACAGAAGATAAAAACACTGCACTTTTGGTATAAATATTTCAGATACAATACAGAGCATGAAAGCAGAGTAACTGAGTAAGTGTGGATCATCCTGATGCTGAGAACGTTCAAAGGGTTAAGGATGGCAAATCACATTTTGTTGCTATGTGCAGCAAGGATAAAGATCTACTGGAACCCCCTTTAATAGGTGAAAGGTGGTCTGAGCCAAAACGCACACACTGACGTCCAACCCTTCCCCAGAGAATCAATGATGTTTTTTGTGTGTGATCAATGTAATATTCCACAGCTAAATTTAGGGACTCTGCATCCTATGAAAATTACACCTATGTCTAATTAACAATAAAAAATTGTGGTTATCTACAGGTTTAATTATTTAATCTACAAGGTTTTGATTAACTTAATCCTTTTAGTAAGAACAAAAGAGTATATGAGAAAAAAAAAGCATCTCTAATGTTGTTTACTCAGAAGGAATTCTGTAATTTTCCCTAGTCAGCTTGTAAGATTACACCATCTTTGCTGTTAACTCCCCTAACCCAAGAAACATACAGTGTGAGACAGACTGCTAATAGTTTTCACTGTCTCAGTGTATTACTTGGTTAAATCATAAACTATGTCTACAAAGCGTCTCCTTTTTTGTTTGGAATTTTTACAGACTTTTATCAATAGATCATAAGATTCAGTGTTTGATTTTGATATGTTAGAGGAAAGCTAAAAATTTAAAACCAGATGCCTTTGGCAAATGAGTCTTTACACCAAGGTTCACTCTCTTTTCAGTACTGGTACTGCATTCTGAATATTTACAAGTCATGGGGTGACACGTGTTGTTCCACCAAAGTCAGAGGGAGTTTTGTCTGATATCAGTGGGGCCAGATTTCCCTTTTAATAATTCATGTGACGTGCATGCTGGAGTATCTGCAGCAATGCTGTGGGTGGGTATTGTGGAAAGGATGAAACAGGAAAGAGACACTCTCCTCATAGAAACTCTTCCAGGACCCATTACCACTGCAAGCCCTCTTTTCTCCAAGCACTCTGAAGATGCTTGTTCATATGCTATTGCCCTGCCTCAAAGTGTATGAAAAAAATCATTTAAATGAAGATTTAAAGGAAGAAAGAGTCCTGAGCCTAAAGGAATAAGAGTTCAGTTCTGAGTTCTGACACTAGGCCACTTTAAAATCATAAGCAAACCCATATGGCTTAATTTAGAAACATTAATAAGAGAAATTAGTACTTGAGGAGATTTCTGAGAATCTCGCAATTCATATTGAACTAAAAAAAACCCCATAAAAATCTACTTTTGGAAATAAACTTTGAACTCTTCCAGGTATTTTTCCCCTTAAACTTATTTCCCATGTGTGAAATGAAAAAATGAAGACACACAATAAAAATGAATATTTAAATATCAATCGTTGTTCTTAGTATCACAAATGTAATTGCACATTCAAATACTTTAAGGGTGGGGTGGACCTGAATGATCTCCAGAAGTCCCTTCCAACCACAGCCATTCTGTGATTCAGTGATTCTCTAATATTTAATCTATTGCTGTATAAATCACCTTATCAAGTAGAAGTTCATTAGGTCTAAATGCCATATGATGTAGGGATTATTTTGAAGTAGTTCTTATGTTAAGCATACATTCAAAAGCATTTTTGTAGGAAGAAGCCTACGCTAGCAAATAGAAGACATTTTCAAGAACCAATTAAATCTATATGTAGGAAAGTAAAATGTTTTTCCAAAACCTGCAGAATGGTTCTATTTGTACGATTCCAGGGTGCCCTTGTGACTCAGGCAGAGAATTCAGGACTTCTTCCCCAAACAGAGAACTTAGTAGTATTATCATTAAACCAACAAGAAAAATATATTGGTCAATAAAAGTGATGTTTCCAGTTTTCATTTATTGGCAAGTAAGCAACACATGGGCAACTCAGCTAGAAAGTTATTTAATCATTTCAGTTACTTGTTCCAAATAAATGCAAAATTTTGACCCATGATTAGAACAGCCTACACACAGATTCACAGACACAGGAAGTACTGCAGCTCTTCAGTGATACTTTTAGATTTCTAGTGCTAGAAATGCCTTCTGATTTATCTAAAATTATAAGCCAAGTTGTGATACCATCATCCCTCAGCACAATAGCTACAATACAGACTTTTTCAGCTGTTCCATGTTCTTCTTTGCCTACTGTGTTTTGTATTAAAGACAGAGTTTTTGTAAATGTTTATATTATCCCAAAAATATGGTTCTTCTGATCTTATGAGGTAAGTGCAAAGAATAAAAAACTGAAAATATTTTTCCTATTGCTGTGGACACATAAACAAATCAAATGTCTTCTTAAACCACTCATCTCTGCTTGTCAAAGAAGGCAAGAGGTGACAGAGGCTGACTGCAATCCTGTCTAATACCTGCTGATAAATGTGAGGACTCATTATCACTAGCATTCCCCACCATCTCCTCTCACAGACAGGCTCCAGAACCAAGATTTCTCTATAAATAAAGTTTCAGGGCCACTTTATGACCACATGGCCTTCTGGTAGAAAAAAAGGGAGTCATTCACATATCCCCCCTCATACAGTTAAATAAAAAGAAGAATTCTGGTTTGCTCCATGGAGAAAGAATATTCAAAAGAACATGCACAGAACTCATTCATCCTTCCTGTCTGTAGAGTGTTTTCTATTAAATGTTAAAACAAACTGTAGTGACTGAAAGGCAAAGGAGCCCCACTGTTTAGAGGGAATAAACACTGTTAATGCCATTACTTCCAAGGGGTTACTGATCATTATGAGATCTTGATTAATCACACAGTAAAATAAAGAAGACGTTCAATTGAACATGCTTGGGTTATTTAAGTCCTGTAACTTATCTGTGCACAAAACAGGATACAGTTGAATTTTAGCACTGCTCAGGTATGTCTAACTGGGAATGCCAGCCACTCCACTGCAATTTTACTTATTTAAGTGATGTGTCCTATCAGTGATAGGCAAAAAGACCAAGAAAATTACCCAAACTCTGTCCCTGTTGTACCGGGGACAGTGAGAAAAATGACATAGACTTCAGTCCAGGAAGGAAATGGAATTATTTATTAATTTCCAAACTCATTTATATAACCCGGTTCACTTCACTGGCATAAGGTTATTGGTCCTTTGACCATCCACCTCTTAGAATGATTGGTTAAACCCTACAACACCCATTTCAAAATATTTCTCCAGTCAGTATCATAACAATGCTGCATAACAAGCTGCAGGTGGCAAGATAAAAATATTGGTTTACAAAAATCTCTCACTGTTTACAGCTAGCCTGCGTGTGAAAGCAAGACTTTCACATGGATGCTGACAGAAAGCTGGAAAATTTCTCTGCATCAAGCTTTCAGCATCCATAAAACTCAACTGCCCAAAACTCCCAAACCATTAAAAATATACTAAAAATCTTAACCGACTTGTTATAATCCCAGATCATGAGCTAGGGAAGTTAGACAATTCTCTATATCTAGCAGAGTTAATATGATGGAAAGAATGAAGACCAGAGGGACAAATGGAAAACTAACTGGGGAGAAATTAAAACATTTGAGGAACTAATGTGCTCAGCTCCATTCCAAGAAAAGAAGAAGGGTGTGTGTGGTAGACTGACCAGAATACATACACTTGAAACACTGGAAGACAGCACTTCCATTTGATAATTTGCTGGAATTTTCTAGCTGGCAGTATTTGAGCTTTATTTAGTCTGCTCTTAACTGTGCTTCTTGCTATACATGATGATAAAGGCTGGCCTAATGAAAGCAAAATTAAGTAAACTACAAATCCTGTGTGCCATTTTTTTCAGGTGTTTACTCATCCAATGCCCCCACATGCCCAAATGCTAGCTCATTATTCCCAATTGTACTCCATTTCAAATCAGTGACACAGACACACGGAAAGGTTACTTGAACTATCCAGAACCTGGTTTTGACGTAAATTATTCTTGCATATGTTCAATATCTTTAGAAGAAAATAGTCCAGGCAGGCCTATATACTTATGTTTAACATTTCTGAAACAATTTTGAATCCAACTGAAGTAACAGATGACTGCATTAAAAGAAGAAATAAACCAAACACTTCAGCAGCTATTTTTCAGATGAGTCTGTTGTGCATGTTCCTGACAAAAACTAAGCAGCTTTCAGGGTATGTATTATGTCTGTACAATGAACAAGGCTGTTGTCCATTGAGAGAATGCTTTATCTGAAGCAAATAGGAATATGTGGGATGAAAACTGAAATAGTTGAAAAGTGGAAAACTGAAGGACAGAACAGGTAGGTAACTTTCAAGGTTACATGGAACAAGTTTCTGGTGCAGGAGGAAGACTGTTTCAACCACTGAACCACAGGCAGTAAGGAAAATATCTGTCCATGGAGTATAAGGAAGTATTTTGTTTGCCCTTACAGGTCATTTTTTTGGTCTCTGCAGTGCTGTGGGCTCACTGCTCTGCCCTGGGCTTCCACACTGCTAATGGGAGAAATCAGTTATGAAAATAGGCCAGCTGTTGGAACAAGACTAATAACACCTCCACTCTTTTCACAGGAGATACAATCCACTCTTCCTTTTCTTAGTTTTTCTAAATGCATTCCTTTCCCCTTTAATAGACTAAATTGAAAACTACAAAAGTTTTGCATAAACAATACTTTCAAACAGTCACAGACATGTCACTTTCATTTTTCCCCTCAAGACAAATTCTTTCCCCAGTGTGCATAAACTTTCCAGAAGATGGACTTCAGACTTGCTTTTAGGATCTCTGAAGAGACCAGTGAAGAGATACTTTTGAATATCAGAGAAGTCACCTGATTAAAAGTACCCAGGAAAATGTCATTAGTTGAATTCTTTCCTGACCAAGAGTTGAAATTAATGTGTCCATTGAAGCAAATTCAGTTACAGCAACTTCACAGCACCTATGTGAACGTATGATGCATCTTTGCTTCAATATTCCGAGAATTCCTTTTCCATCCTACCTCAACAACTCCTTCTCTGAAAGACTGAATGGCAGAAGGAGTTCTGTGGAACTTTTTTGGCCGTGGGGTCACAATGAGTTTGGCCCTGTACCTGCGTCACACTGCTAACAGAAAAAAAACACTGTTAGTGACCAAAATGTCATTTGTGGCTTGCAGTGTAGAAGTGCAATTCTGTGTTAGCAGTACACGATTGCCTGTTCCTGGCTTCATTATCTGTTGATGCTAACAAAATATGGATTTACCAGTGTATGACAGTACTGCCCTTGATATCTAAGGCATAAATTAAATGAAATGCAAATAGAAAAAACCCCCAAGCCTAACTCAGTTTGCGAAAGACTGCTTGTTCTGTTTGTACTTTTGTCACTGCAGGCAATCAGAGTGTGAAGCAGGTAAGAAGTCAAGCAAGCTCTTGACGTCAGTTATTCCTCATTTGGAACAATTTTAAACAATCTTTGACTTATGTTCATATACTGATCATTGATTAAGCCCCAGGGATGTTTCCTCCAGTGTTTCTTCACCTTTATTACTATAAACAATGTAGTACTTTTCCAAACCACTTAGTCTCAAACTCTGTGCACAGTCTATTAATAAATGCACCCTTATATGTTTTTTTCTCATTAATACCTAGATGACAGCTGATATTCTGACAATCTCTGGGTCTCTGAAACACTCATCATAATCAGCAGTAAGTCATGTTTATTCCTTAGTTGCACTCAAACATTAGAATTTATGCACAAAGAATAAATCATTCCTCTAACAGAATGATCAGTTTTTGTATTTCTCCATCTAGTTACATATTACTCACTTGGCATTTTCAGTTAAATGAATGTGTTCACTTAAAATAAATAGTAAGGAAAAAACAGTAGCAGAAACAGAGGTTTAATAGTCAAATAGCATGCATATAACCATCACTAAGGGACTCCTGATGTTATAAGAACCCACTGATGCCTGCCTGTTTTCATGCACACAGCACACACAGTGGTTTTAGTCAGAGATCGTTTCTCTCAGTGTCTTTTATTAAAAACAAAGGAAGGCTCCAATTCACAGATTAATATGCTGTGACTTAGCATTTCAGCTGTTTTCAGTAAATGTTGCATGTGTCTACCTGCATTTCGTGTTTCTTCATAGCAGGGAACCCAGTAATACAGACTGCTCTAGCTTTGTTTTCAGCCTTTCTCCAAACCATTTGCAAAAGCCACTGCAGTGTCTTGCTACTGCCTCTTGAAAGCCTTAACTTGCCTAATGACAATGGTTTTTCAGAGCAGAGTAATTGAAATAAGTGCTGCATCTCAACAGATGAAGTCTGAAAGCTTTCTCAGAGGAGCTGCGGACGCTGCAACTGCTGAGCATGCAGCCTGGCAGGTCAGCTATGGATTGCACATGAGATGTGTTGCACTTTCTGCTGGAGCTGAGCTTGGATTGCAATGACCCACCACACCAAGAAGAGCTGTTAACAGGAAAATTATTCCTCTCCTTCCCATCTCTGGTTATGGTCAGGAATGGTTCTTCCTTCAGGCTAGCACTACTCTAGAGAGTGGTAGAGCAGAGATGCTTGGCTTATGAGGGAAGGTGGAAAAGATAGTATTCCCAAAGTTGGAGGTGGAAGGAAGGGAGGAGGTTTGCAAAAGTACAGACGAGTTGGTTTAACCCCTCTGTTTGCAAGCTGCTATCAACCTCATTCTTCTGATTTCCAGTCTGTTGCCATTCTTCACAGAAAACATGCAATGTTGGGTTGGGTTTTTCTTCTGCCTGATTATAAATTTGATGCATCTTCAACTGAGAATGGCCCAGCAGAATAAACTAATAATGAAAATTGTTTTGACTGGATCAAATGCCATTTCCATCCACAGAAAAAAGAATCCCCATTTGAATACTCTATTTTATGATTATGTGAAAACAATTCCCATCTTTTAAATTCAGCTATTTATTCACAGCCTACCAGAAGCACCAATGGAGAGTAGTTCAATGCGGATAAGTGAGAGCACAACTACAAGTTAGCATGGGAGTTACATATTTCTGTAGTCAGGTCATACAGTAACATGATCCATCTATTACCAGCTAGGCCTGAACCTTTCAACAGGATCATGAAGCACAACGATGTTTATATTCAGTCATTTACTGCTGTTGTTTCTTACCTTTCTCAGACATGTTCTAAACTGTGACAAGAAGGAAAGTCTTTAAATTTCTTCACACATCTTTTTCTGTCTAAAAGGTGTTGAAGTAACTACTGCTAGCATAGTTCAGGACAAGCATTTTTGTGTACCTGGTGATAACAATTGTTACTTGTCTTGAATATTGACTTCACAGTACAATGGCCTTTTAATTTTTTTCCCTTTCTATTGGACATTTGGGAATACTTGGAAAACAAAAATTATCATTGTATTGGGTTTGTATGGAAAGCTTTTGGTAGCAGAGGGTCTACAGGGGTGGCTTCTCTGAGAAGTTGGCAGTATCTTTCCCCATGTCCAGTAGAGCCAATTACAGCTATCTCCCAGATGGAGCCACTGCTGGCCAAGGCTGGGCCCATCAGCAACTGTGGTAGTGCTTCAGGGATAACATTTAAAAAGGGGGGGGGAACCCCCAATCTGTGCAGCAGCAGCTGGATAGATGGGTGAGAATATGTGAGAGGAAGGTCAGTGCAGAAGGAGAGGAAGGAGGTGCTCCAGGTGCAGGAGCTGAGATTCCCCTGCAGCCCCTGGTGCAGCCCAGGGTGAGGTAGCTGCACCCCTGAGCTCAAGGATGTCCATGGGGGTGCAGAGATCCACCTGCAGCCCCTGGAGGAGACCCACACTGGAGCAAGTGGGTGTTAAATGAATATGGGACCCTATGGAGAGCCTGTGCTGGAGCAGGCTCCAGTGGACGGGACAGGGCCTGTGGAGAGGAGCTCACACTGGAGCAGGTCCTTTGGCAAGACTTGTGATCCTGTGGGGCACCCACACTGGAGCAGCCTGTTCCTGAGTAACTGCACCCCATGGAAGGGACCCCCACTGGAGAGGTTCTTGAAGAACTGCAGCCAGTGACAAGGACACACATTGGAAAAGTTCATAGAGAACAGTCTCCTGTGGGAGGGACCCCACCATGGAGCAGGAAAAGTGTGTAAGGAGGAAGGAGCAGCAGGGACAACATGTGATGAGCTAACCACAACCCTGCTCTGCTTTGTGGGGAGCAGGTAGAGAAGTCTGGAGTGAAGTTAAGCCTGGGAAGAAGGGAGAGGCAAGGGGCAGTTTTTAAAGATTTGATCTTACTTCTCATTATCCTACTCTGATTTTATAGGTAATAAATCAAATTAATTTTCTCCAATCAAGTCTATTTTTCCCATCAAGGTAATTGCTGAGTCTTTGTCTTTATCTTGACATACAAGCCTTTTGTCATATTTTCTCCTCCCTATTTTGCTGAAGAGGGGAGTAACTGTGGCTCGGTGGGGCACCTGACAGATAGCCAGTGTAAATCCACCATGGCATTTACCTATTAAGGTATCACTAATTGCAGTAGCACAGCTTTGGAGTGAATTCAACTCCCTTTGAGGCTAGCAACACCAGTCCAAACACTTCTTCCGAAGATATGAAGTGCATGGTACTCATATGCCTATGGTAGCTGCTATGAAGTTGAAAAGGTGAACATGTTTAAAGAGTATACTGACAGATACTATAAGCCCAAAAAGCTTTCCTCTTGAATGCCATCCACCAACATCACCATGTTTTGAAGGTGAAACACACTTCATAGAAACCATAGAAAATGCCTGGAAGAACTGGGAGAATTAAAACATAACTACAAAGTATATACAGTGAAAAAACTAACATTTTGAATAATTTCTTTGAGGAAGGCTGCTTCTTTCAACTCTTACTGCAGTACTCCTTACCGTTCTTCCACTTGGCCTTGTTCAAATCATCATTTTTAAGGAGAGAAAAATTATTGCTGTAAAATAAAAGTCCACGGACAAGGAATGGAAACAGAAAGAATATATCTCCAAGAGCTCCCTCAATGTAGATGAAGCTCACCCTACAGAGAGCAAGATGCCTTCCTTCTTCACTTGCTCCCTGTTTCTCACCTCCTGATACTTTTTCAAAATATTATTCTCTGAATGTCCTGAGTTTTATCCTGTGATATTTTGTCAGGTGTGTAAATTCCAGCCTACTAAAGAAACACAGGATCAAAGTCTAAATTGACTTGCTAGAGTTCAACACACCTGAGGAGGTTTTTCTGACGTATTTTTACTTTATTTTTTGATGCTGTACACCTACAAAGCATGGAGGGCTGGCAGTTACTGTTCTAAAAAGCACAGTAGAGCAATAACAGATGATCCTGAACAAAGTTGCGAGAGGTCTGCAGTCCTCTTCAGTACCACGCAAATTTAAACTTGTAGCAGTTTTGTGATGGGTCTGTAGGGACCTGAAGGCCCTTCTCTCCCCTACCCCACAGCCCAATAAATTTTCCAAAAATACTTCTGTGTGTACAGGTAAGTAAACACTCAGATTAAACCCACTGGAAGCAGCAACAGAGGTTAGAAGTACTATTAGTATGCAGTGCTACTCCTACACCAACAGCTGGTAAGCCCTCAGAAAAACATAAATAAACTAATTAGAGACAGAAAAATCTTTGGTGTAATGATGTCCAATCACGCACTGCACCATCCTCTTTGATAAGCAAGGGGAAAAGGGAATCAACACATTTTCACTTTCAGGCATATGACCTAGTCACCAGTAACCTTCATCTAAGTAGCCAGGTACCTTTGCATATAGCTATGAGATGATGCACACAAGCATGTTTGGATAACCAATTAATTAAATACAAATTCTATCAATTCGCCTGCACCATTTTTTTATTCATGAGAGCTGTAACAGTCTAAAAATTCCTGAAGGAATGTGTGGGAATGCTTGTCACCTGTGAAATGATAGTGTAACTGTGAAGTTTTCAATACCTATAACAGAATACTGAGGACATGTCATTGTACAAAGGAAGAGCATCTAATAAAATTCAATTACAGTATTTCTACTGTGGATTTAAAAAATTTGCCATGCTTACATTTCCTGGCTTTTATGCAAGACTACTAACCAAGTTTTAGCTAAAAGGGTAAAAATTCTTATGTAATTTAATGCATCAGACAGGGGAGAAAATGGTGAAAAGGGGAAAGAAGGACTCTACAAGATATAAGAGATGACTATTGCAAGATTGACAACATCAAAAAGCATGCATATGGATGTAGGAACATATGTCTACCTCTTTCTGGTCATTAAATTTAATTCTCTTTAGATGGAGGTTAATTTTTTCATCGCAGTTTCTTCCTTTTCCATTTCAACAGTCCTATGGCAACACAGGCACAGACCAAAGTTGGGTGATTCAACTCAAAGGTACATGCACGAATTGCACAATCATATTAACAGAATACTTGATTTTCAAAATAAAATGCAATACCAAGGCGTTCAGTAGGCACAAGTGCTGACTTCAGTAAAAGCAGAATCAAAACATAAATGCTGCAGATCAGGTCCTGTGCTGTTTTTTATACAGAGATGGAGATCAGTTTTAATCATCTTATTAGTGGTGGGTTTAGTTTAGGTCAGGATGTGCTCTGACACAGAGCTTAATGACATGTTAGAGGTATAGATAGTAGCATCAAGAACAGTTTTCCAAATTTCGTAAAAGGGAAGAAAGTGAAAATCTAAAGCAGAAAAGAAATAGACCTTTAGTGATTTCATTGCTGAAGAAACAGCCAAGATCTCCTCCCACCTATAAGTTCTTCTAAACTCAGAGATCTGCAAAATCATAATTGTATTTTCTTCTTGTTCAGTTAAGAAACATATATTCTTAGTGATGTGTAAAAACTGCTTATTAACCACCTGCAACTTTTCCATTGACTGGGGAAACTGCCATTTCATCACAATGCCAGAACCTACTCCAAGGGTTTTGCAAAGTCACTAAGTGCTCAATGAAATTAAAACAAATGGAAGATTTTGAATTTCATAAAACATCATGCACATAAGATTTCAAAGCAAAGAGAACTGCGAAAATCTTGGTAGAACACAGAAAAGAGTAATCCAGGTAGGGGCTCTTTTCTATATTCACCAATAATGATTACACAACTGTGGAGGGGAAAAGAAGTATGTTAGCACTAACAATCTGCCTCCCATCAATTGTAAAAATCAGCATAAACCTCCCCACAGCAGAGGAAGAGCATTGATTAACATCAAATACTGGACCAATCTCTCTTGTTCACATTGGACCATTCATCCCTTCTCAAGATAGGTGGTTAGGGTATGTATTCTACCAGATACTGGCAGCAGCAGTTGGAACATTCCCTTCATCTTAAAAAAGATCTCAGGCACCCACTACTGTAATCTTTACATTTATAGTAACCTGCCAGTTTCTACTTTTATTTAAAGTAAGTCCTAATTGTACATGGCATTTTAGGTCTCAGTTTAAATTTGAAATATGAAACAGTATTCTCCTACAGATTTTTCAAGGAAAGCTGAGAAAACACTATTTTTTAAGAATAAAAATAAAAGAGATGGGAAATAGAAAACCCTTTTATTTTTTTCCTCAGTGTTGGGAGAACAATAATTTAAAATAGAGATGATAGTGAGTAGTTCTTGAAAAGAGATAATTTCATTCATAAACTTGCTATTGTATTTTTATCAGCCGGAATTACAAAATTTGGCCTGTGAATTGCATGATTTATTTTCTATCATTCGTTTATTTTCATATAAAAGATTTCCACTAATCCGTTATTCCTGTAGGAATATTATATTATTTGCAAAAGACACTCTTTACTCCCCTTGGGTTTCCCATTCTAAGCAGGAAAATATGATGCTAATATTTGGATGACCTCCAGAAGAGGAGTAGACTAATAACTGGATGAGAAAGGAGTATAGAAAATGGAATCACCATATGCATACACTTACCTCAAAAAAGCTCTTGCAATACATGCATTTTTACTGTCACTCCCTGCCGCCCACTCGAATGAACAAGTTACGCTCTTCACCTTTATAGATCTTATCTTATAATCGTGCAGGGAAAATGCTAATTGCAGCAACATGCCATACTAACAGAAGGATTTATCCATTCTAACTACACTGTTTCTCAGTGATTTAGCATGACGTACATTTGTAGAATTAATGTACTGTGGATTTCATTTCTCGTAAAAGAGAACATCAGATGTTTGCTTAATTCCAACAGGCTCCACTTGTCCTGCTGGCTCTTGTGAGAACCTTGTTAGCAACATATATTCTACTACCAGTAGCTTATATCTGTAGAGATCCCACACAAAAAAGAAAAAAAAACAAATCAAAACAAAAGAAAAAAAGGATTGAAAAATAAATCCATATTTTGACATTGCTGAAATATCCCAGTTCGAGGTAAATGGTTCTCTCTCCTCTTTTCCATTTCACCTCTTTAACAGAAATAATTAATCAGTTTTCACTATTCCACTTGGATATAGAGCAGGAGGTCTGCAAACTGGAGCCCAACTTATAGTCAGGATGCCAGGGAAAGCATCTAATAGCCTAGGAAGTGGAGATGCCTTTAAATACATAAAAATAATTTTAAAAAATTATAATAAGCCCAGCAGCTTGAGGAGAGGAAAAGTGAGCTCCACAAGCTGGACAAAAAGTCCCTATCCTATCCCCCTATGTTCTTTATGGCCCATGGAAATACAAGTTCTTCCCCCCTTCCTTTCACCTGATAAGACCAAAGGCAGCAGTAGCACATTTCCTGATGCCATAAGGTTCTCACTCATTATTGTAATTTTCCAGGTGTATGTAAAGTACTTTATTGTGATCATCTGGCCAAAATAGTATATGAATGCAAAAAAAGAAAAAAAAAATTGCAGTTAAGTGGAGTTTATTGCTTCAGAACTTAATACCGTGGTCTACAAAATACACAAGCCCAATAATATATATGCTATATTGCATTATGTTCCCAAGTTACTTTTCCAGGCAACAAGGAAATAAGCTCTCTCCTGTACCTTATTGTGTGGCTTATATCTATATTTGGGTCCAAATTTGCTGAAGACTATTGAACACCATATAGCATTTATGGGTTTCTATACATTGTCCAGCAAGACGCATATATCATGTAAAATATTGAGGTCTTTATCCTCATATTACTAAATAATTTTTATACACTTAGTTGCAGCATCATTTTTTCTAGCTATATCAGTGGAATTTACTAAAAAACCCACAATGTAGTAGCCAAAACTGAAGAGGCTAAATCTCAACTAAAGAACAAAAATGACATGAAAGAAAGATTGAGTAAAGTTTAAGCCAATGAAAGTATGAGTCATTATTATATAACAAGCAAGTTGGATATATTTTAAGCTGAAAAAAAGATAGGTTGAGAGGGGAAAAGAGCACAGAAGTGGGAGTCAACAGGGGAATTGAGGTAAAGTAAGTGGGTATGTAAAAGTTTATGAGCACTATTAGGAACTTATATGTTCTCTTAATTCTTGTTTACCTACCTTCTTTTAAGTCTCAGGTAGAACTGTTATAAAACAGTTTTCTGTTTTCATCCCAAGGGATGAACTATCCATTCAAAGCATATCAATGTAATTAATTGCCACTAGGTAGCTATTAGGCAACTTCTAGGTAACTTTCACAAACTTATTCTGTTCATAGAAGACACAGCTGGGTAGAAATTAGTCTCTAAAAATACTTTCACACAACCTGCTTGTTTTCTAGTCACTGTCTTCTTATGTTATGCTCATTCCATCTGTCAATAGATATGAGTCACACATTCGACCTTTCAGTTTCACTTGCGCACATAAATTTCTTCCAATTTCCTGTGAAACAAACACTTTTAACTCTTTAGAGGCTAGCAGTTCACACAGATAGCATGCTAGAAGGGCTGAGGTAGAAGCAAACTCTCGTGTTGACAGTCTTATCTTTCCAGTCTGCACTACCTTTTGAGAGTAGATTGTCTCTCCATTTTGCTGACCACCCTTCTGCCCACACTACCACTAACTCGAACTGAAAAAATAGCAAATATGTGGAACTCCAGTTCAAAAAACACAGTCTAACTTTATTTTCAAAGAATGCTATACACCAGAGAAGCTGATACAAGTCACTCCTGACAATACCAGCCGTGATCAGCAGATGCACTGAAGTAAAACTGTAATTTTACCAAAGTAAAGCTATAATTTTACCATTTTTAAACCTGAAGCAGTCAACATTTGGTTCAAAGCTAACTTGAAAATAAAGACTCATGCTTGCCCAAATGCTACCCACTGACATAAATCATGATGCCTTTAAGAACTGATCCTACTTTGTTCCTTCCCAAACGCTAAACACCTCCAGTATGAACAAAGAATGAACATGGCCACAAAGAACACAGCAAAAAATGTGAAAGTCGGAGCATTATTTTGGGATTTGGGAGTGTTACCTTATTTTCTTTCAGGCATGGTGCACAATTTAATTCAATCGTTCAGGAAGCCATTAAGACAAAGGGGAAAAAAATTAGTTTCAGTAAGAATCACAAAGCTGGACTATTGAGAGACCAAATTCTGTACAATGACCTGCTAAAGAATGATGGAGACTTGACGGGTACAATTTGTTAGCAGACCTCATTTGCAAGCTCATTTAACTCACTATTGTTGAAACAGCAGCTCTGCAGTGAGATGCTTTCACAGAACAGAAGACTCACAGTCTGTTGCAATTAAGCATTACAATAGCATACAAGGATCCGTGGTTTGGCTTTTTGGTTCCAGTCCAAAATACACCAGACTTGGACCAGCTGTAATATTGTCCCATCAAAACTACTTCAGCCATCCAAGCAAAGTTGCTTTTCTTCTATGACTGAGATTTCCCTAACTTTAGTAATTGGAGGACAGTTTTAATGGAGAAAATAAGATCAGGTCTTCAGATCAGGCCTAAAGTAGAAAGCCCACGGTTGCTGGAAGGGATGAGTGGATGTGTTATGGCTGAGATGACACTGGAATGGCTCAGACTCCTCTGCCTGTACTCCAATGTGACAACCTAAAGGGGCTGGTGAGGTTCCAGCACTGTCATGTAGGAGAAGCAATTTAGAAAAATCTGTAAAATGCGGAAACACGCAGAAAACCTGCTATTGACTTGTGGATGAAGACTGGATTTTTTGACCTTGGGACAGCGGTACATTAACATTGAAATAATCAAACAATGTGTGTTCTGTTGCTGTAACAGATATGTGTTCACAGGCACTTATTTAAGTGCAGACTTACCAAGTTAACGAATCCAAGGTGACATAGTAGATGCGCATATCTGGCCTTTGTGTTAAAAATCTTCTGTTTCCTTACAGAAAACACACTTAAAGGATTGATTTTACTTCTGGTGACTTATTCTTTCTTCACACTTTAAGAAATAACAAAAGAAAAAAGAATTTTCAAGTAGTACTGAGGACAGCAGCAAACAGGAACTTTGTACTTTGGTTTCTAAACTGAAGAAAAGGAAAGAAAAAATGTATATATGGACAACCAGAGCCGAAATGAGCAATAAGCAATATTAGCCACCATTTTTTCGTTTTTTTGTTAAGTGGGCGTGGGGCAAAGTGGAACAGTTGTTATGGTTTTTTATTAATATTTTTTGTTTGCTTTTTTAAAGTGTCAAGAACCATTCAGTCAGCATTTGCATCCTGATATTTTGGTCATCATGTACCTGTAGGCTAAATTAAAATTAGAATTCTTCAGGTTCTTTATTAGTTCAGATAAACTGTTGCCATTGGCACGGAGTCAGCTGACAGTAACACCTACAGTGTCAAAAAAAAACCCACAAGCCAAAACCAGGAAAAAATCTGTTAAGTGACTGCTCTGTTTTAACAGACAGCTTTTCTGTGTCAAACTTTATCTTTGAAAAATACTTATAATACATGATCCATTTACAGATGTACACATGGTCTACTATTGCTTTCTTAAGGCTTTGAATCGCAGCATTTTTCTTCAACTTCCAAAAGCATAAGTGTCTATTATTGCTTAAACTTCATCTCACTGAAGTCAGTTGAATTTAGAAGTTGACTGTCAGAACATGTGTGATGAGATAGCAACCTAGTCAGGCTGTCTGAAATCCATGTGTATTTGTTTTTTCACAAGAACCTGATCTTGTTTTTGGCAAGACCAGATTTTTATTTCATAAATCAGGCAAAGAAAAGAAACACTAATATGAAAATTTCAAGTAAATTCCCAGGAAAGCATTACTGTCCAAATTTATTTTTAATTGTGAGACTATGACTTAATACAGATTGTAATTTAAAGCTAATTTTAAATAAAAATAAGTACAATTTATGTTTTAATTAGTTGAAGTCAGTGGGCTTTAGATTAAAGTCAATTAAGAGTAAATATGTATTTTAAGTGTCTGATTTAATAACTTTCTTTTGTTACTAGTAAAATCCAATCAGTACAAGTAGAATGAAGGAAAGAATTAAAGAGAGTCTGAACTCAGTTTTTCTTAAAGGGTTTTTCCTAAAACCCCAAGCAAGTGGTCCATATATTGATAACAGTAACATTAAGAATAAGAAATGCAGATTTGTAGATTCTTTACCAGATACGCATTTGCATCAGATGACTCATCCCTTGATACAAATTTTGCAGCAAATCTGCAGAGGTGTAGTAACTGTAGTCATTTATTTGTATCAGAGAATTCCTACCTAGGGAAGGTAAAGTTTAAGAGCGGTCTTTTGGGTTGAAACTCTTATCTGAGGCAGTCAACAACACCAGCCTTTAACTCCATAACCAGGAATTAGAAAACTATTTTGCTACTAAAAGAAGCAGCATTCTACAGTATTGTAATTTCTCATGAAGTTTCTAAAAACATTTAAGTTTAAAAACATGAAAAAATGCATTAGCGTGTGTGTTCATTGTTTCTTGATAGTTACTTAACAGGTAGAACCTGTCCAAAGCTGCCAATAATTGACCAAACATTGTTTTCAGCAATATTTTCCAACCACAGCTACTATAAAATTTATTAACTGATTGCAAACATATAAGGGAAAATCTTCATCAAAGTTTTCAAAGAGCAACAAATTTTACACATCATTCAGTTTCTGCAGGTTGATCTGGCACCTAAAGTTTAAACAAATGATGTGGAATGGGAATAGACTGCTTATGATTTAGCATACTGATGTGCCCAGACTCCTTCATCTGTATGCTGCAGAGTTTTACAGCTACAAGCTGCATTAAAATTGATGAAAGGCAATGTAACTTCTGTTGGACGATTCTGTGCATCTTTGAGTTGACAAAACAATGCAGCATTTCTTATTTTTGTTCACAAGAAAACCCCCCAAATATTTTGCTCATTTTATTTAATGAAATACCTTTTCTCCAAGTAACATCCTGCTTTGATGTTGATTCACTATTTCCACTCTTTGCTCATTGCATACTGCAAATGAGGACTAGTGATTAAGCCACTCTTAATAGCAGGTTAATGACAAAAAATTATTTGCTAAAATTAAAGGATATGGGAGACATGTAAAATCCTTCAAGTCGGATGTTGTAAAAGTCCTAGAATGAAAGATGGTTTAGAAAAGTCCTACACTAAAATAAATCAACTACATTTAGTGATTAATATTACATATAGAAGACAAGGTTAGACTTATGTGTTTGATAGATGTGTACAGGTGCACTGTAGAGGAGGAGGGCAATATGCATGACTGCATGAGATAGCAAAGAGTTTTTGTTTTGGGATGGGAGAGTTGTAACTGCTCTGGGTGGCTTCATTACACAGCAAAGGCAGTTGTTCTCTTAGTACTAATTAAACCTTGGGGAACGATTTGTTGAGGTAGCTCGAGAAAATTTGGATGAGAGCAAGAGAGGAATTTTAATCTTTTAATCCCAGGCAGAAGCAGAAACTTTCAAGTTCTAATATTTTGGGATTCCAGCAGAGCAGCTGCCTGACTGATACTGCAGAGAGGTAGAACTGAAGCTTACCACTGTTGCAGCACTTCTCAGGATTAAGTCCTTTTAATGTAGGTACCTTACTACATGAAAAAAAAAACCAAAACCCCGCATCATTTTATGTGGTTGTGCTCACACAAAATACTCTTCAGGTTGTCAGGGTTGTATTAGAGTTTATGGTTGAATACTAGAAGTACCCCAGGTGGTGGCTTTGAATCACTAAATATTTTCCCATTCATTTTTCAAATTCTTAATAACAAATGAAGGAACCACCACTCTTCCAGAAAAGAAGTTCCTATAAGTTCTATTTGCTTTCACTAACGACAATCCTCTCAGCAACATCACTGAAAGCTGTACTCTCATGCTCTCACGTGAGCTTGTATCAAAGATGGACTGCTAGCACAGGTGTTGTCTGATCTTTCACCTAAATGTGAATTTGAGTAATGACTGTTTTTTCTTCTAGGTCATAGCTTAGAGAACAGAGAACAGATAAAAGTCAAAGAAGATAAAAGAGGCTTCTTGTTTTTTTGCTGACAGAGAAAGTGGCAAACTGGGAGGATGTATAGGGTTCAAATAAAAAAAAAATCAACTAGTAACAGTTCCTTGTCAAGGGAGGTGGAGAGAGATAAAAAGGGAGGAGAAGGTGTTTTCTAGACTGGCTAGCTGAGTTAGAGCAAGCAGCTGTGACATATAAACACTACAACTTTGTTACAGATTTTTTAAGGGGTAAAAACACCGAAGAAGTAGAGTGAATTATCTGAGGCCAGGCAAGAGAGAAACAAGTATACACAGATTTGTGTATTTATAAACAACGTTTATCACAGATAATATTCTAGAACACTGGACATTAAACCATTCCCTTTTTTAGACTTGAAAGAGCCTCAACACTTTATAATCCAGATAAACACATACTTCAGAAAAAATAATAAAGTTGAATTCTTTGCTGGGAAACACCATGGAAGCAGAATAATAAAAAAACAACAAAAATATTTCTTTTTCAAACACAGATGTCCTTCCCCATTTGGACTTCTGAGATACTTTTAGCTGCAAAAGAGCAGTTGAAACACTGTATTTTACCAAATTCCACTCCTCTGTTAAACTAACCTCTTCTGGGGTTCCATGAGTTTTCCATCTGTTATAATATTTCAAACTTCCTAGAAATCTTCACTTGTCTTCATTACTTTCTTCCCTTCGTTTCCCATCTTCCTTCACCTCTATCTACTCAACTTCTCTTTAGCTTCTATTTCTCCCTTCACTTCTGTCATTCCATAATCTTGTTCACAGTTACTGATGTTCTTTCCTCTCAAATTGCATTTCTACACACATCTCCTGTACATTAACCTTCCCCCCTCAACTTCCTCCTGCTATTTCAAAGTGCAGCCATCCTTCCTTGAACAAGATTCCTTTTGTTCCTTAAGGGAACAAGGCAAGAAAATGATCATGTAGTGTAAGGACCACCTAAGCTTCTGTTCTCACAGGATGAAGGGCCATACTAATAATTTTTAACAGTATGTAGGAAAAGGAAGTCTCTAAGTTTGCTCTTTAAGTGAGACATTTTAGTCCTCACCTAGAGCACATACATTTGATATTAACAAGAATTTTTAAAATAATTGGTGTGCATGTCTAACAAAATGTTTCCTTTGTTTTGAGGAGGGAAAATAAACCACGAAAAAACACCAAAAACCCAAACATACACATAAAAAATCAACCAACCTTATATAAGTGATGTTCAACATTGAAATCCTCAGGAACTTAGTGGACACTTAGCAGTTGTATCCACAAAATATTTTTTCTTCATGTAGAAGGAAACCACCTACCCCTAAATATTTTCCTTTAATGTACTCAGATATATTTGGGGATTTTATCAGCACCTGGAGGCTGCAGTCTGCCTGGGCACCAGGCAGACCAAAACAGCTGGTTTTTTTCAGGGACCTAAAGGCTTTCAAGTCTGGCCAATGGGTCCATCTATCTGGAGTTTTAGCAAAAATTACAACCACCCTCCCTTCAGAGACCCCCTCTCCTCAGTCCCTGAAGATCATAAGAGCTTGTTCATTCAAATGCCTAGAGGACCTACTGTCAAATAATTTCAACTCATAACCAATAATCCAAGGACTTGTTTTTAAGTTTTTTTTTAAACAAAGATTGTGCTCTAAGTTGGAAAAGCATAATACCTGTTATGAAGAAAATAAGCTGAATCCTTTTGTCAAAGGAAGTGGTAGATGCACTCTTGACCAAAAAGTTGTCTCCTGAATTTCCAAGATATAAACTGCCTTTTAGTTGTCATCTTCCATAAAGCCCATGCTCAGAAAACCCAAAGGCAACAGGGTAATAAAAAAAAATTATCAGCTGCCTCAGAAAGCAAGGAAGAGCTGGTTTAGAACTTCAGCATTATGAGACCCATAATGTCATGCCTCTCAGCAGAAAAACTGCAGCCAATAGGAAAAAAAAATCTGGTTAGTGTGTTTCTTTACAAAATAATTTATTACCATGCCAAAGTACTGCATATAACTTTTCTGATATATAAATCTTCCTTTGAAGGTTCAAATGATCCATAATTATAGCCTTTTACACAAAGAGGAAAAGTAAATCTCTGAGTGATAAAGTCTTTTGAAACAATCTTTAAGACCTCCACTCATGGATACTCATGGATATCATTTTTCAGTTTCAAGAGATCAAGGATAACAAAAGAATGTGGGAAAAATTAACAACCCAAGAGATAACTGAAAAATATCAATAAAGTTGTATAAGTTATGGAAATTTACCCACCCAAAGTTGTTTGGCAGAAATGCCCTTTCTGTTCCCAGAGTTAGAATTCAAATTTTGAGCTAATTTCAAATCCAGCACTTTCCTATTATGCATGTTTTCTTTGTGTAATAAAAGAATTCAAGGCAGCAGACATTTGGAGATGTCCTGAAGATGTGCCAGGACCTAGAAAGTCTGCAGTCAGGTGAAGCAGAATATACCTGAATTTCTAATACCAGTTGGATTAACCTTGTCACCCTCAATTTAAATTTAGAGGACTTAGAGAGAAAGAGCTGGTCCCATCAGAAGTTAAAGCTAGAGGTAACAGCAGGGATAGGATCAGATGAAGGACTGTGTTTATAGCAAGGCCTTTTGAATCACTGCAAAGGCCATGTGCAGTAGACAAGTGATTTAAGACATAATATATAGACAGAAAAGAAATAGGGCTAAGATTTGCTGTTTAAGAGAGCCCAGCCTGTGAGAAGAGCTGAGTTGCTTGGAGGAGGCTCTGGGCAGCTTAGATAGATACTAGAGATAGGACACAGTTCATGGTAAAGTCTGGCATCCGGAGGGGTTAAAACCATTTTCAGGCTCAACTAGACTTAGAGTATAAAGCATCTTGATCCCCTGAACTGAAGTAATTACTTCATTCTACAGGGGTCTTAAAGCAGATTGAACACTAGAACTGATGCAGATGTTTAGGGTTAGGCCTAGGAGTCCATAAACTTAAAATTAACAGAAATCAAAATGCATTGACAAGAGCAATTCTTACTATTCAATCCCACAGTTTAAGTCAGGGCACTAACAATATATTTAGAATGAGAGCTCAGTTCAAATATAGCTGAAAATAAATTTTAGAAGTGCCAATAGATAGGATGAAGACTGGGAATCACTTGGGAATTGGATTATGTCCCATGTGCGCAGAGGTTCTTAAGTTACTATGTTGCATGGTTTAAGGTGGGAATAGAGATAATGTTGTGAAATTCAGTGATTCATATCACAGTGCTGAAGTGGCCACAGGTCTAGGACAAGACTTAATGCTGGTGGAGGCTGGGATTAGGGTTGATACGGACAGAAATCCCCAAGCTTGGCTAAGAAAAAACTGGGAGCTTTCTAATAGATTTAAGGCACATAAAAGGTTGTAAATTGGTAAAACAATAGTTTAATAGAGATTTGAAAGTTCCACAAGGACCAAATACTTTGGTGGAAGGCATAACAGTGTGATACATCTCATTAGTCAGGGAAAAAGATCAGCAAAAATGCAAGCAAATTATGTGAACACCTAAAAAAATGGAAGCAAAACCAGCATTACTACCTCCCTTTAACAGCACTTATTCTGCAGGTGGTCCATTTCCCCAAGACAACACTTTGTAGGTGGAGAGTAAATACAGAAGTCATAACAGCACTGTACAAGTTATGACCCAGAGCTCAGTAGGAGTATTGTAATTAAATCCCATGTCTTGATTTCTGCATTTTCATGTTCCAGTCAGAACCTAAAAGCACTAAGTCATACGAAGGACTCTTTCCATCTTTCCAAGAAATATTTATATTAAAATAAATATGGAAAAGTAAATAGCTTTTTAAAATGTATCTTAAAGCAGTGAGGCCATAATCTCTGTCTAGATTAGGGGACTGGAGATAATACGAGGAAAACTGGTAAAAAGAATCATTGCAGGCAAAATTATCTGTTCATTTTAAAGACTTTTTGGTTTGACTTTATCTCAGTGAAGTAAAAACAATATGCATCATAATAAATTTCTCTCAAAAGAAGCTTTGTGTTCTTCCCACTACCTTTATGCACTGTTTCTGTGTTTTATAACTCAGTTTCATATGAGGATAAGCAAATGTCACTATATAAATTCTGTTCAAAACTAAAACACAAACTTGACTTTTTATTTAAGTCAACCTTAACTAAAAGGAAGCAGGCAGAAGTAATTCCCAGTTAAAAAAATAAAGTTAATTTTATTCAAATGCCTTAACATGCAGAAAAGATTTCATTAGTGTTCCAATTTTTCATGTTCACTGTGTCATTTAGAAATGGTTTATTGAGGAATGTTACTGTTTAGAACTTTTAAAAGCATTGTTTTTGATTTGACAAGCTTGAGAATAAGCACCAAAGAAGATTCATGCCATCTGAAGTTTAGTAAGCCTGTATAATCAGCATGATGAATTATTTTAAAGAAAGGAGAAATTAAAATAACATGAAGTTTCCCACAAGCAGGGTAGGATATTTTTTCCATTTAAAGACCCAGTCCAAAAGTAAGGCATTTCAAATTTGTCATAGATCAGTAGTCAGGTACTGAGTGTTTACTTCATCTGTGTGATAGTATAAACAACTACATGTTCTGCTTCTCCTGTGCGGGCAAGCCATTCCCTGTGAACCCAATTTGTTTCCCCACGCCACACAGGTAGCTGAAGAATGTCTGTTACATCAGCTGTGTACAGCAATCATACCAGGTCCCAGCACTAAGCCAGTCTGGTTTCTGATGAATTGGTTTTTGTCCAAGAAATCCACTGTCTTAGAGCTTTGTCCCCCACATCACTCTTTCTCCACCTACATAGCATTTAGTCAACTGGTGAATCACCAGATCTCATCAGTATGGTTAGCAGCATCTCCCAGGCATGGCACAGCTGTAAATGGATGCTCAAGCCACACAGTGTGTGGAAGAGTTCAGACATTTACTTCCTACTAATGCCTTTGGGGCCAGGTTATGAGCCGTAGGGACCAGCACACGCCTACCAAAAACACTGCAGTGAGTGTGAAACTACAACCACTCCAGCAGCAGCAGACACAGAACATCCCAGACAGCACTTTTAGGAAGAAACAGTCAAGGGGCTTCTCTTTGTTCTAGACATGTCCTAAGCAGTTTGGTGGAAAACCCAACAGAGCAGAAGAGAACATTTCCCCTCAAATACTCCTGTAACGAAAGAGGTAGCTGGGGTGGAAGAAAGGCTAAGGGAAGGAAATGCAGAGAAAGTACCATTTTGAATATTTTAGGAAATTTTTTACTGCGTTCTGATGGGGAGAAAGAAACAACAAAAAAGAGAGCTAAAAATATCAAACTGACATCTCAGCCTTCTTAAAAATAAGTAGAAACACCATGCTCCTTCTGCAAAGAAGTTTCCTGGGTAAGCCAGGCAGTCTTGGTTTGCAGTGCCTACGACAGAGCCTGGGCAGTTCAGGCATTACTGCACTAACATCTGGCTAATGGATGACTGCCATGGCTCATTGATATTCATTGCCTGCAATCGGTATAGGACACCATTCCTGGCCAAAAGTTAAGTCATAGAAGATCTGATTTTTCCTCTTTTTCTCCTTTCTCAGTTGACTGTAGCCTTCTACAAGTAGCAGTTCAGAGGAGTGTTATTTGAGGACATGAAGCATCATAGTCTGCAGCTACTCAACAAACACTAGGCACCCCAAAAACTTTTGAAAAACTTGCCACTTATAAGCTGTGCTAGAAATAAACATTTGAGCTTTGGTCCTTTAAGAACGGTTCCTGTATGTCTATGATGAAACATTGTTCCTGCTAGAGCTGATTAAAATGGAACAAACAAGGTGTGAGAGGTCAATAACTACACAAGTTCTCCAAGACTGACTCATTTACACAGAGGGGTTTTTTGCTATTCTGCAGTCAGTGCGGAAAACTGAGGAGTAGTTATGACTGTACACTATGCACACAGCTGCGTGAAAAAATTATTCTTTATTTGCCATTTTTTACCTTCTTTACAAATGCAACAACAGGAAAATTTAGATAGTAAGTGTAGGGTGTGGGTTTGTGACAATCAGGCTTAAGCCATCCTGGCAATTACCTTGCTTCAGAGACAGATTTCTGTATGCTTTAATTCAAGGGTAGACAGAGTTACCATTTCTCTCTTTTGACAGGGGTAGATCCAACTGACATGATCCAGTCCTAAACCCTGGCTCACTAGCAAGTCCATGAACCACCCAAATTACCTCTGTGTAGTCCTGTTCCTAAGTACAGGGACTCGTTTCTGCATTGGATTAGATTTCATTCTGATTGACTATAAGAAATAACTGTTTAATACTTCATTAACATCTCAGATAAGACACTGAGCATCTCCAGAGCATTCCTTCGAGTAACAAATTTTTTGGCTGTTTATATTCCATGCTTTTGTCTTCATTTTCTAAGTGGGAGCCCCAAATTTGTAGGTCCTACAACCCAAGTAAATTCTCATTGCCACAACTGCAATGTTTATAATGTGCAATTATCCTCTTATCTTGAATCAATGGGAATGTCATGTATTGGCACAAAGTAGCACAGAAAACAGCAGATCTGAAAAGACATTGTAAGCCATCTGACCTCTTCTTTCACAGTGCCAAACATCTCTCCTGTTACTCTGCCTCTGAAGGAAGCTTTGCTGGAGAAGCCACTTCACACCTGCAGAAATATCTTTCTTGAATGATGGGGTAGGTAAAAGCATAAAATATTTTTATTGGTTAAGTTTCCTCATAGAACCAGCGTCTGGCTGCAGGGCACTTCCACCTACAGATCGACATAAAAAAGATCCTGCTGTATATAAACTGTCCTCCCCCACTGGGCAGGGGTAATGGGAGAAGGGAATTCTTTAGTTACTACTCTGCCTAACTGGAAGACAGACATTCCCGTAAAACTGTGTGTGGGTGCATTTCACAGTGAAACCAAAACACTGTTAAAAGTAAATTCAGCGAACTACTTCTCATGCAGTGCAGCTGCTATATGGAGAGATGAGGATATTTTATTATACATACACAAAGTGCCAGACACCAGCTCCACTGCAGTGCCAGAGAGATAGCTCTCCTTTTTTTGTCCACGGGATGCTGTTATTAAGGCTGTTGACCAAGGCACACCTTCACAGGTCAGTCCCAACCTGCCCCTTATCAACCTGAGGAGCCGAGAGCAATATGTTGTTTCTGATTGCAACTGTTTTAGTCCAACTAAATTTGTGTTTGGAGACTACACAATCAGCAACGTAAACTGACGTGACACTCTTGACTTTCTAATTATACCAGATTTATGCTGCTAAGAGAATGAACATGGGCCAGCCTTTCAGCATGGCCATGAACTCATGTGACAAATCTGTTTCATGAGAAAAATTCATTGCATCTTGTTGCTTCATGCAGCATTGCTCCAAGGACATAGTGATGTGAAAAAAAGTCATACTGCAGCTATGAGGCACCACATTTTAAATAGAACAATCCTGTTGTGATGGTCAGGTACCTGAGCGACACAGAGTAACATGGATTGTTTTGTTTTGCAAGATTTAACCTCAATATGGCAGAATAAGAAAGGTTTATGCTCTGTCTTAGACCAAATTGACAACATTGAAATACTTTATGTTTAATATAATTGATTTTCAACCCACCAAGAGAATAGTTAAACACTAAGAATCAATGCCAATCTCTAAACTCCTACTTTTTTGGTCACATTTGACTGTTCTGTAACAAGTTATATTGAAAAGTGCCAAAGTAAAGGGAAAAAGGTAGCCAAGGGTATAATGCAGTCAGGACCATCACACCCTTCATAATAAACAGAATATCTAAATATTAATGACAACATAATTCTGTTTGGCAATAAAACTATGTTGGCTGTTTAGGAGACTGGTACCCTAGAGTTGGCCTGTATTCCTTTTTCATTCCAAAGAGAAACAAAAACTTACAACATTGCAATTCCGTGAATGTCGGTGGAGTAGAATTAAAGCTTCATACTTGGCCTGAGCAAGACCAACTACTGTTTATCTGTAATTTCTGGAATTTCTAACCCAGAAAAACATACTCTTCCATTAACCACCAAGTTCCTGTCTCAAACATTTGCATCTTAGATTTCTCTGCCCTTCAAGACATAAAGATTATTATTTGCAAAAAATATTTAAAGAAATGTTGACTTTTTAAACTCTAGTACCATTACCAACTTGTATTCTTAGGGCAATCTAAGAGAATGACAACAACAGTCAGGTATTATTTACAAGGGATGCCCATTTTTGGAAGGCCACTGCACAAGTTACATTTAAGATGCTGTTAAAAATTTAAAAATACTGAAGAAACAACAAATATGTATTAGATGTTAACATTATCATGATCCTTTAGAAATATTATTTCACTCACAACATAATGAGCTTTTTATAGGAAAATGCTACATACTCTGTGTCCATGCCACAGTTTCATCAAGAAAAATCAAGAGAAGCTTCACCTTCTACTATTTTACAGTTCTGCATCATTATTTCTGCATGGAAATACTGTTTCCATAAAGAATGCTAAAACTGTCATCACACCCTGGACACATAAACCAATCAGTACGCCTGGAGCCAGCACAACCAGTTAAGAAAAGTCAGGCTTTCTCATTACTAACAGCATTGGATAAAGATACTTTTAATCTATATCAAATGTTTGAGAGTTCTTTGTTAATTCATAAATGGGCTCGTTACTTGACCTACTGATTGCTCTTTGTTGACCTGTGTCCTAACTAAACATTCTGCTTTTGTCTTGCAGAAAACCACCCAAATTCTGAATTGACATGGGGATAAAGAAGAACTTTAGGGCCGTAGACATCCTGCTCTTCTAGTGGATGCTATAGTGAAACTTGTGCCATCAACTCCAGCACTGAGAACTTCTATCTGAAAGGTGTCACCACTGGGAGCAAGACAGTCGGAGCTATCACTTTCTCCATATCAAGCCCACCAAAGCCAGATCTCTCCACTGTGCTAGTGGAAACTACAAACAAAGGCACTCTTTGAGCCTGAGAGCAGTACTCCCATTAATCTTTACAGGGAACTAGGTCAAAGAAGCCCCCAGGCCTCTCTGAACTACATAAGCAAGCAGAGGCCTATAAAGGGATATTTCTGCAGCTGAGAATGCCTTGTGCAAAAGAACAGCCAATTAATAGTCTTTTCCAGACACACCCATGCACTGGATAACAGGAGAAATGGCAATGTCCTAGCTACTCCTTAGTTCCAGAAACATCCTGTTGGCTTGCTAGGCTAGTTGTTGGTGGGGGCAGGGCAGGAAGTCTATACAAAAGAAATCCCAGTGGATGCCAGAGAGCTCCAGGCTACTCTTTGACACCAGCTGTAGCAATAGCCAAGGATTTTGCCCACTAGGGACTGAAAGGAGATCAGACTAATCTAGGAACTGTTACAGTCTAATTACAGTTTGGTTGCAATGTACTACATTGAATTTTTAACAGCAGCTTGCAGTTAAACGGTTCTCTAACCTCTGTCAAAGTCATGGGACATCCAGTAATCTCCATGTTTTCTTCCAGCAAGTTATAACGCACTAGGAATTTTATCAGACAGTTTAACAGAGAGATAGAAGACAAAATTTATTTTAGACATGACGTAGAATGCACTCGCTTGAATATTATTAATGGTAAGAGAGCATAAATACAGGAAAACAACTAAGAAGGAACATAAAATACAGCTTGACACAAAGGAAGAAACAGTTTTGTTCGACTTCAGCATCTTGAAGTGCTTCAGCCTAAACAAATGTGGTAAGGAAGCAAGACTGCAACTTGGGTATCAGACTACATGTATGGTATGATAGAGAGGTGCTCAAATACCTAACTATATTCTCTAAGAACATTGCCTCCTACACACCAGAAAGTTGTATCAATAAACAAATCTTTTTAAGCCTTAATTTTTTGTTTTAAATTAGCCCCATGAAGCACACCTTTCCCACACTCATGAATAGAAAACTACCACAGGAATCTGTCTCTCATTATTTTGGAAAACACAAAATTGCAGATCACAGATGAAGATGCAGCAATGACAAAGCTTGCGGCAGGTTTGTATCCAGATCTATCCAGTCTCTCTTTTACATTGTGTGATACAATTCACATCCCTCTGCTGCTGCGTCTTCCCAGGAATTTTAGGCAGCACAAGTGCTTTCTCTGACATGCCTGTACCAATCTGCTTCCTCTGAGCAACCCTGATGACTCTCTCCAAAGACACCCAAGAGAAGTTAGATAAGTAAATTTCCCCCACATATTTCTACTTGCCAGCGCTGGAAAAACAAGAGGGAAGTAATCTGAACTCAAACGGGTAGAGGAGCCTCCCTATGCCTTCTCACATTGTTATTAATATTCAAATTCTGGATCATTTTGGAAACCAGGCACAAAAAGAAATCAGGCAGTAGGAATAATCACAAATAAAGAACCTTGGACATTTTGAAAACTTTACATATTTTTTAAAATTAATTTCAGCTGCATTTTGAATGTGTAGGAAACAGCTTGCTCTCCTCAGTCTCCCTTCCCTTCAGTTTAATACATCCCTTTTTCTGTCATATTTATCTTTTGGAACACTTTCCCCCCATTATCTCAGCCCATCCCAAGATCCTGTGGCATTATCCTAATTTGCAGCAGTCTTATTTTCTTACCTAGCTTTTAGTGGCAGCTAGATCTGAATTTTGTTTTTTTTTCACATTAATCCCTTTAAAGAAGACATTTATTCCTGTTCTTCACGTGAATGGGGCCTAGCACAGGAGACCCTCGTCTTGGACAATCTCTGCACTCTACTAAATAGCACATTTTAAATGAGTTGAATTGGATGAGGAGAGAGTAGTGGATATTGTCTAGCTGGACTTCAGCAAAGCTTCCAACACTCTCTCACAACATCCTCATAGGCAAACCTGGGGACTGTGGACTGGATGAGCAGACATTTCAGTGGATTGAGAAGTGGCTGAACAGCAGATCCCAGAGGGCTGTGATCAGTGGCACAGGGTCTAGTTGGAGGCCTGCCACTGGGGGGGTGCTCCCAAGTTCAATAC